>NC_064642.1:135763085-136080335 GCF_023864345.2 Schistocerca serialis cubense | reverse complement strand
GCATGCATTTCATCAGATTCCTATGGCTCCGGAGGACATTGAAAAGACTGCCATAACCACTCCCTTCGGGCTGTTCCAATACAAATTTATGCCGTTTGGGTTGAAAAATGCACCCCAAACGTGGCAGCGTTTCATCAATCAAACTTTATCCCATCTACACTTTTGTTTCGTATATATGGACGACATATTGGTTTTTGCTCCTACTTTAGAACAGAGTGAGGAGCGTGTTCAAGTCGTGACAGATATTTTAGCAGCCGCTGGTGTTGAACTGAACAATAAAAAGACTCAATTGCACCAGTCATCCGTCACATTCCTAAGTTATGTTGTGTCATCGGACGGTCTGACACCACCACAGGACAAGATCAAGCCTGTTCTCAAGATGCTACGCCCTCAGACCTACAGGGAATTACGCAGGTTCATCGGAACAGTTAATTATTACCGGAAACATTTGCCAGCCGCTTCTGCGGTGCAGGATCCTATCACAGATGCTCTCGCTGGCCCACAAACTTCTGGCACCCGCCAGGTACCATGGACACCAGACATGGACAAGGCATTTAATGAACTCAAACAGCTGTTGGCCTCCGCTGTCACTATTGCTCACCCACGGGCGGACGCCACAATGTTTATCACTACTGACGCTAGTGACAATGCTATCGGCGCAGTACTGAGTCAGACATACAACGATGTTACGACCCCCCCTGCAGTTTTTCTCAAAAAAGCTAAACAACGCACAGAAGAAATACTCAGCATTCGACAGAGAACTACTTGCAGTTTACGAGGCCATAAGACACTTCAGAACTGATGTTGAGGGACGAGATTTCTATGTGCTCACTGATCACAAGCCGTTGGTTCCTGCCATAAAAAATCCTGCGGCTGATCCGCCCCCACGACGCTTTCGTCACATCGATTACATCTTGCAATTTACAAATGACATTCGCTACATCCGAGGAGCGGACAATGTGGTCGCTGATTTTCTCTCGCGTGTTGGTGCTGTCACAACCTTAATTGACTTAACGGACCTACCTCGGTTGCAATCGGCAGACCCCGACACCATGCAGTTAATTTCAGACCACAGCTCCTCTCTCCAACCGGTACGCTCTACTTTCCCTGGCATATCTGACTTAGTGTGGTGTGATGAATCGACTGGTACATTGTGGCCATTCATTCCTAAGCCCCTTCAACGCCAGGTCTTTGACAAACTACACACATTAGCACACCCCGGTGTCAAAGCCTCCACCCGTCTGGTAGCTGAACAGTTTGTCTGGAGAAACATGCGCCGTGACTGTCAGTCTTGGGCAAGGGCATGCATGGTGTGTCAACAGAACAAAGTTTCCAGGCACACTTCTCCACCCCTTGGCTGTTTTGCCCAACCTCCAGGCCGGTTTCACCATGTTCATGTCGACCTCGTAGGCCCTTTGCCCCCCTCTGAGGGTTTCCGTTACTTGTTTACAGCTATTGACAGGATGACTCGGTGGGCTGAGGCTGTGCCTATTCCGAACATTACCTCTGAGACAGTAAGTCGAGCATTCTTAGATTCGTGGATCTCTAGATTTGGCTCACCTGTTTACCTCACCACTGACCAGGGGCGACAATTCGAGTCTTCAGTTTTGTATGACTTATGTAAAATGTGTGGTATTGTCAAAATTCATACTTCTGCATACCACCCCCAAAGCAATGGGCTTGTCGAGCAATGGCATCGCACCCTGAAGTCTGCCCTGCATTGCCATGACTCACTATGGACAGAGGCACTGCCCTTCGTGCTTCTTGGCCTTCGTGCAACTTTCAAGGAAGACCTCAAGGGCTCCGTAGCCGAGTTTGTATATGGCCAACCTCTGGTTTTGCCTGGAGAATTAGTCACTCCGACCCCACTTCCACGGCCCTCTGAACTCCCTTCACTTCTCGAGCGGGTGCGCTTGCACTGCAGCAAAATTCAGCTGCCACCTCCGGCTGCTCATACACCTCCGCGCGTGTACGTACCGCGCACGCTAGACTCTTGTGAGTACGTGTTTCTCAGAGACGACTCAGTCAAAGCTCCGCTTCAGTCGCCCTACACAGGTCCTCAGAAAGTCGTCAAATGCTCTGAGAATAACATGGATCTCCTCATAAAAGACTCTGTAACCACGGTCTCACTCAACCGAGTGAAACCAGCTTTCATTGAGCCTCAGGTGAACCTCCCTGATTCTGCCCCTATTTCTCCCACTCCTGCTTCGAGCGGCCATCCATCTTCCCACACCATGCATTTGGGTACTGATTTTCCACAGCGTGTTTCTCTGCCGAGCACTGCTCCTTCTCCGCGTTCATCTAATTCGAGTGGCCAATCTTTTCGGGGCTTCACTCCTCACAGCCCTCGCAGTCGAACTGCCAACCACTTGGATTCTACCATTGTGTTACCATCTTCGTGTGACAGTTCTTTGTCACGCCGTTCAACCACGCTGGCTCCTCGTTGCCTTCGGTCACGCTCCCTCGTCTGTCAGCTGATCGCCCGAGGTTGTCTCCTGCACAGTCTAGTGCACCTGCCACCCCCCTCTTAGCAGATGCTTCCCCCTGCCATGGCTTTCCCACACCTCCCTGCCTCCCTACCATTGCTCTTACAGGTGCCATCCAAGAATTCACAACACATGTGCACCCTCATGACATACATAAATTATC
Source organism: Schistocerca serialis cubense (assembly GCF_023864345.2). Classification (NCBI taxonomy): domain Eukaryota; kingdom Metazoa; phylum Arthropoda; class Insecta; order Orthoptera; family Acrididae; genus Schistocerca; species Schistocerca serialis. The sequence goes on along the minus strand of NC_064642.1, from coordinate 136,077,686 downwards.
TGTTGTCGTAGATGGCGATACAGTGTGTGTGGTACTCGCGTGTGACAATATTGAGGGAGGAAGTGCGGAATCTCGTGTGGTGCGCCGCTTTAAATTGAGCAGAAGTGCTGCGTGTGGCAATTTGCATGCCTTTGTTAAGCCTTCTGGCAAGGTGATTCTCCGCCTGCCGGCTGACGAAGTGCTACACCTTCACTCCAGGACGGGACGTCGTCTTCAGCCACCGGCGTCACTTGCTGACTTCACTGTCGACGTACCGGGCTTCACCCCCCGGTCTCCTACCAGTCGACCACTTCCGCCTGACGTAGAAGAACTGTGCGTTACCTTCCTAACTTCTCACCCCCCCCCCCCCCAATCACAGGGACGTACTCCATACCGCACGCGCGGGGGGTGGGGTATGTGGTGTAGAGCGCCATAAAAATCGATATTTGTTCTGTGCGTAAGTGTGCTATCTTCGAGGAGAGGGCTTTGGGAGAGCATGTTGGACGCTAACGGCAGTTAGCCTCCGGACTTGTATCTGTGTAGACACTAAGTGTGAATAAATCTGTATATGAGAGAATTCTAGTTGTTTACCTACAACTATACCATATTCCCTCACTTCTCTTTCTGGATGGCCTGGTAAAAAGAGGAGGTGCGGCACACAGCACATATTGGAAGAAGACGTGCACCAACCTACACTTACTTGTGGACCGCTGCCACCACTTGGGCACAGAGGAATGGCATGCTCAAGACACTATTACACTGGGCTCACAACTCTCTGACAGTGGTAGGTTCAAACAAGAACTTAACATCTGAGGAGTGGTAAATTTAAAGATCTCTCTGCCTTACACCCAATGTCAGGATACAACCAGCCAAAGGATGAGGGGAACTTAGGAGGGTGCGGCATTGTATTTATTCATTTTAGAGGTACATCATCCGGAAAGATAGCATGAATTCTCCAGAAACCGAGTGAAGACAGCCTTCTGCCCACCACTTAAAACACAAGTGCTGTTTGGTAGTGTCAAAGATAACATGAGACTACTGAAATCCAGAGTCTATCAGATACCCTGTTAATGTGGCAAACATATGTAGTTCAGATGATGCATACTGTCAAAGACTGTTGCCAAGACCACCAACAGCACACCATATTGCAGCAGCTTAACACATTGGCAGTCACACATTACCTATCAGAATCACACAAAATGGATTACGGTTGTACTAAGTTTCTGAGCCAGTTGTCTCACTTCTGCAACTGTGTCCTTCACAGAATCTATCAAGATTCAAGTAAGGGAACCACTGATCCATCCTGATAGCCTTGTCCATCCGACGTTCCATCTGCTTTGGAAGGCCACGGCACACCATTTCCTTCTCACATTTTCTCGCATGCGTGGCAACACATCCCGATAGTATCATCGATTAATGTTTTGTCCCTGTGGCACAAATTCATGATGAACCAATCCTTCAAACTCAAAGAAAACTATAAGCATGGCTTTGGCATTTGACCTGACCTGACGAGCTTTCTTTGCTCACAACCCATTGCGAAGAGAGAACCTCAGTCTCAACATCACAACCGTAGATCCACATATCATCACTAGTTATTATTCTCTTAAGGAACATCTTGTTCTCATTTGTGCGATATAAAAGCTCTTCAGAGATTGTGAGGCAAAGATATTTCTTGTCTTGACCCATGAGCCATAGGACGAACTTGGCAGCAACAAAATGCATTCCAAGATGCTTGTCAGGATTTCATTGCTTGATCCAACTGAAATGTTACACTCTTCTGCAATCTCTTGGACAGTCAATCAATGATTGGCATGCACAATTTTGTTGACATTCCCGACATGAGCATCACTGGCAGATGACGAAGGGCACCCTGAATGACGGTCATCTTTAACTTCCATCTGGCCATTTTTTAATCAGGTGAACTATTTGTAACACCAAGCATGGCTCAAACACTCATCACCATAGGCTTTCTGTATCATTTGGTGCATCTCTGTAAAGGTTTTCTTGAGTTTCACACAAAATTGAATGCAGACGCATTGCTCCTCTAATTCTGTCATCTCGAAATCACAAACTGTGCAACAAAATGTTCTACTCAATACAGCACTGAACAGTAACTAACAGACATACAACAGTAAAACCTCCAGCAGTTACACATTAAACACATGTGTGTGCAAGGACAACAACCGAATTTCTCTCCAAGACATACTGGGGCAAAATTATGAACGTTCCAGAATTTTTTGAACAGATCTTGTATACTGGAGTGCGAATTACATTCAGAGTATTTTGAGTAATTAACTGTAGGATGATTTTACAATAGAACAGTCAGAAAGTGATGGCACACAGCCAAGTTAGCAGTAACAAACAAGACGTGCGCATCTTGCAGTTCCTTGGTTTAGGGCTGCTATGGAACCATGACCAGAAGGTTTTCAACTACGGATACTACATTCATGGATGATAATTTATAGGTACAGACTCCATGTAACAAGTTAGTTATGAATACAAATCGAGAGTACTTTAGTTATGTAGCTGACCATGTAACAAGTTAGTTATGACTAGTAATCGACAGTACTTTAGATATCTAGGTGACCACGCCAAAGTAACACTGACAGGCACCAAGTTTTTGATAATAACCTTCAGTTACATGCAAACTTGGTCTTCTTATTGCAGTTTGGAGTAAACTGTGAGCATATGGGCTCTGATTTTAAGTCCTCTGAGGTCAAGTTTGCTACAAGAGCTACATCTAACATAGAGATATTCACGTTAGAAGTCCACAGAATTAGGCAGGTACATAGGTCAGAGACATTTGTTTTGGATAAACAACAATTTAGTTACTGAACAAAGGTACAGAAAAAATGTACATGAGATCTGCAGTACAGTATTATACGTAAACATCTGATTCAGAAATAAGATTTCTGTTGAATTTTGGACAAATAGAAGGGTCATACAATAAATGACTTGAAGAATTATATTTCAAAACTTCTAATAAGATAGCTACTGTTTACTCAGAGTCTACAGAATTCTGCAAGGTTGAAATGACAGCTCACAGAACCTTAAGAAACTGAAGTAACTTAAAAAAAAAAATCCTAGTCACTACATAGAGGAAGCACTGAGTGGCACAGTGAAAGTAGATTGCTAGGTATTATAGCACCGAGTGGCACAGTGAAAGTAGATTGCTAGGTATTATACGTCTTTGAGATGTAGAAAACTACATATTCTATTTGGGTATGGCCACTAACAATCCTTTGACCATATGAATGGCCCCCACCAAAATGTGGCCAAGAGACAGATGGACCATCCATTTGCCAAACAAGCTGCCCAACACAGTGTGCTTGACTTCAATGAATGCTTCACAGACTGTGCTGTGTGTATTGTTCCCAACCATAAAGCTTTCCTGAACTGTATAGGTGCGAACCCACCCTGTAACATACTCTTCATTCCTCTAAGCCCCCTGGCCTCAACCTTTGCTAATCTCTAGACCCACCTGCCTTCAGTCTCGTCCTGCTTCCCCTCCTGCCTCACACACATTTGCTACCTTCCCCATCCCCTGATGCACCTGCACAATCCTTTCACTTTCTCTGCTTCTCTCCCTTCCCCTCCCCCCGAACACGGCCAACTGATGTTACACCTAGTAGTGCACCATGCTGTTCCCATCACATCCCAGCTCACTCCCACAAACAGAGCTACAGTACCTTTCCTAATACCACCTGGCTATCCCCCTCCCTGCACCATACCACCCTCCAGCACCACCTCAATCCACCCCAGATCACATTGCTGCTCACCACAGTCTGGCCTTGGTGCGTGGAGACAAAAGTGGCTGTGTAAGTGTGTGTGTGTGTGTGTGTGTGTGTGTGTGTGTGTGTGTGTGAATCCAAAGGACTCTGTCTGACAACTTACAATATGTACTCAGTTCCTTCTCTACGTGGTGAGTAGCAATTACCTATTTCAGATATTCCACTGTCGAAATTTTCACTCTGCAGTGGAGTGTGCACTGATATGAAACTTCCTGGAAGATTAAAACTATGTACCAAACCACGACACAAACTTGGGATCTTTTTACTCTTTGCAGGCATGTGTTCTACTGACTGAACTATCCAAGCATGACTCATGACTCACAGCTTTACTTCCCTGCACTGTGCCTAAGCTACATCTCTGCAATACCCTTAGGAGTGCTAGAACTGCAATTTTTGCAGAACAACTTCTGTGAAGTTGGTAAGTGAGGAGATGAGGTAAAGGTGAGAGTAATGCTGTGATGACTGGGTTGGGAGTTGTGCCTGGGTGGCTCAGTCGGCAGAGAACTGGCCCGTGAAAGGCAAAGGTCCCGAGTTCAAGTCTCAGTCTGGCACACAGTATTGATCTGCCAGGAATTTTAATAACATTTTCTTCAACTGCCCGATGATGTATTTAGCAACTCTGTCAGATGTACAAAAGGAAAGTACGTGTAACATTGACCACATCTGGAAGCGCATGTGCAGAGGGGCCACTGTTGATATTGGAAAGTGGTTATCTGTACTTCCATATTGGGGAAATATACGGCCACCCAGGACTGTACTCATTCTCAATTGGTAATGTCCAAATTTGCCTCTACTAGTGAACTACGACAACTGTTGCTGTTTATCTGGGCTGATTTGGACTCATGTTACACAGCACACATGGTTTCTGCTTAATACCTTAGCTAAAATACGCAACAACTGCATATCAATTTTCATTTGGAATTTTGGCTATTACTAATTTCCTTCAAGAACTATTATTATTTGATTTTGTGCACTAGTAGTTCAATTTTAAGTTGTTTTTACAGAAGTTTACTCTGTGCAATAAATGTCATTAGCCTTAAAGTGAGGGTTACAACAAATGTCCACACTTACGTATCTAATGTTAGTGTATGATTGGTAATATGGCTAAATACAAAACAATGTCCACAACATGAGAAAAAGAAACCTTATGATAATATCCATACACATCATTAGTGATAAACTTCACATTTCACAAATAACTAGAGATAAAACAATGAAGTGGTAGGAAATGGAATGAACACATTAAACGTGCCACGGGGGTGGCTGGGGGAGGGGGGGGGGGGTTGGAAAATTTAAAATTTGTTTGGAGGATTCCGAAATCATGCAGTGTATCTATCAAGGGAACTGAATACCAAACCCTCAAGCAACCTACTCATGCACCTCACTGCAGTAATTACAGACACTGAAGAACTTCAAAGATGTGCTGCTGAGACCATAACAGGTCAGCAGGCCTATACTTTACACGAGAATGATAGTCATCGCAGTCATTAGAACAAAGGTGGAAACTGAAGAGAGTCAGAGTATCACTATTAAAAGTAGACTGCGTAACAATTCCTACTACTCCCCCTCCCCCCCCCCCTCTCCCTCTCCCCCCCCTCTCTCTCTCTCTCTCTCTCTCTCTCTCTATCTATCTATCTCTCTCTCTCTCTCTCTCTCTCTCTGTATGTGTGTGTGTGTGTGTGTGTGTGTGTGTGTGTGTGTGTGTGTGTGTGTCTTTCTCTCTGTCCTTCCCTCACCAGTTATATGATGTGGTGATTGGTTACCGTTACTCCTTCCATTACGTGTATTCCACCCACTGACAAAATTTTCTTGTAAGTATATGCCTCTCTTAAAATGGGGACAATATTAGGGGAAAGAAAACTGGCGTTCTACGGATCGGAGCGTGGAATGGCAGATCCCTTAATCGGGCAGGTACGTTAGAAAATTTAAAAAGGGAAATGGATGGGTTAAAGTTAGATATAGTGGGAATTAGTGAAGTTCGGTGGCAGGAGGAACAAGACTTTTGGTCAGGTGAATACAGGGTTATAAATACAAAATCAAACAGGGGTAATGCTGGAGTAGGTTTAATAATGAATAAGAAAATAGGAGTACGGGTAAGCTACTACAAACAGCATAGTGAACGCATTATAGTGGCCAAGATAGACATGAAGCCCACGCCTACTACAGTAGTACAAGTTTATATGCCAACTAGCTCTGCAGATGACGAAGTAATTGAAGAAATGTATGATGAAATAAAAGAAATTATTCAGATAGTGAAGGGAGATGAAAATTTAATAGTCATGGGTGACTGGAATTCGGTAGTAGGAAAAGGGAGAGAAGAAAACGTAGTAGGTGAATATCGATTGGGGCTAAGAAATGAAAGAGGAAGCCGCCTGATAGAATTTTGCACAGAGCACAACTTAATCATAGCTAACACTTGGTTCAAGAATCATAAAAGAAGGTTGTATACATGGAAGAAGCCTGGAGATACTGACAGGTTTCAGATAGATTACATAATGGTAAGACAGAGATTTAGGAACCAGGTTTTAAATTGTAAGACATTTCCAGGGGCAGATGTGGACTCTGATCACAACCTATTGGTTATGAACTGTAGATTAAAACTGAAGAAACTGCAAAAAGGTGGGAATTTAAGGAGATGGGACCTGGATAAACTGAAAGAACCAGAGGTTGTACAGAGTTTCAGGGAGAGCATAAGGGAACAACTGACAGGAATGGGGGAAAGAAATACAGTAGAAGAAGAATGGGTAGCTTTGAGAGATGAAGTAGTGAAGGCAGCAGAGGACCTAGTTGGTTGGTTGGTTGGTTTGGGGAAGACCAGACAAGAGGACCTAGTAGGTAAAAAGATGAGGGCTAGTAGAAATCCTTGGGTAACAGAAGAAATACTGAATTTAGTTGATGAAAGGAGAAAATATAAAAATGCAGTAAATGAAGCAGGCAAAAAGGAATACAAACGTCTCAAAAATGAGATCGACAGGAAGTGTAAAATGGCTAAACAGGGATGGCTAGAGGACAAATGTAAGGATTTAGAGGGTTAACTCACTAGGGGTAAGATAGATACTGCCTACAGGAAAATTAAAGAGACCTTTGGAGAAAAGAGAACCACTTGTATGAATATCAAGAGCTCAGATGGAAACCCAGTTCTAAGCAAAGAAGGGAAAGCAGAAAGGTGGAGGGAGTATATAGAGGGCCTATACAAGGGCAATGTACTTGAGGACAATATTATGGAAATGGAAGAGGATGTAGATGAAGATGAAATGGGAGATACGATACTGCGTGAAGAGTTTGACAGAGCACGGAAAAACTTGAGTCGAAAAAAGGCCCCGGGAGTAGATAACATTCCATTAGAACTACTGACGGCCTTGGGAGAGCCAGTCCTGACAAAACTCTACCATCTGGTGAGCAAGATCTTGAGACAGGCGAAATACCCTCAGACTTCAATGAAGAATATAATAATTCCGATCCCAAAGAAAGCAGGTGCTGACACATGTGAAAATCACCGAACAATCAGTTTAATAAGTCACGGATGCAAAATACTAACGAATATTCTCTACAGACGAATGGAATAACTGGTAGAAGCTGACCTCGGGGAAGATCAGTTTGGATTCCGTAAAAATATTGGAACACGTGAGGCAACACTGACCCTAAGACTTATCTTAGAAGCTAGATTAAGGAAAGGCAAACCTACGTTTATAGCATTTGTAGACTTAGAGAAAGCTTTTGCAATGTTGACTGGAATACTCTCTTTCAAATTCTGAAGTTGGCAATGGTAAAATACAGGAAGCGAAAGGCTATTTACAATTTGTTCAGAAACCAGATGGCAGTTATAAGAGTCAGGGGCATGAAAGGGAAGCAGTGGTTGGGAAGGGAGTGAGACAGGGTTGTAGCCTCTCCCCAATGTTATTCAATCTGTATATTGAGCCAGCAGTGAAGGAAACAAAAGAAAAATTCGGAGTAGGTATTAAAATCCATGGAGAAGAAATAAAAACTTTGAGGTTCGCCGATGACATTGTAATTCTGTCGGAGACACCAAAGGGCTTGGAAGGGCAGTTGAACGGAATGGACAGTGTCATGAAAGGAGGGTATAAGATGAACATCAACAAAAGCAAAACGAGGATAATGGAATGTAGTCGAATTAAGTCGGGTGATGCTGAAGGAATTAGATTAGGAAATGAGACACTTAAAGTAGTAAAGGAGTTTTGCTATTTGGGGAGCAAAATAACTGATGATGGTCGAAGTAGAGAGGATATAAAACGTAGACTGGCAATGGCAAGGAAAGCGTTTCAGAAGAAGAGAAATTTGTTAACATTGAGTATTGATTTAAGTGTCAGGAAGTCGTTTCTGAAAGTATTTGTATGGAGCATAGCCATGTATGGAAGTGAAACATGGACGATAACTAGTTTGGACAAGAAGAGAATAGAAGCTTTCGAAATGTGGTGCTACAGAAGAATGCTGAAGATTAGATGGGTAGATCATATAACTAATGAGGAGGTATTGAATAGGATTGGGGAGAAGAGAAGTTTGTGGCACAACTTAACTAGAAGAAGGGATCGGTTGGTAGGACATGTTCTGAGGCATCAAGGGATCACCAATTTAGCATTGGAGGGCAGCGTGAAGGGTAAAAATCGTAGAGGGAGACCAAGAGATGAATACACTAAACAGATTCAGAAGGATGTAGGTTGCAGTAGGTACTGGGAGATGAAGAAGCTTGCACAGGATAGAGTAGCATGGAGAGCTGCATCAAACCAGTCTCAGTACTGAAGACCACAACAACAACAACATAACAGGCACAAAGTTATGCCCTATGGTTTGAAATGACCTCTGTCAGCTAATATGTGAAATACCACAAAGCATGAAGGATAACAGCTTGAAAGTAAAACTTCAAAATACAGTATCTGTTAAGAAAGACTTACAGTTTTCTGTGTACATTATTAACTGAGAGGGAATTGTGCCAGATTCAGCAAAGTAATATGCCACAGAAAACTTGATGCCACCCAAGAGAAAGAAATAATTAAATGCCATACTTGGCTTCTATGGGGTTTGTCCTTGATCAACAATTTAGCATTACTACTTTTAATAATAAACCAATATGAATTTATATGAGGTCTAGGTTCAGTTGAAAAGTGACAGTGAAACCAATAAATGTGAATGTGAAAACTGGGTTCTGATAGCTATACAGGGTTTGTCAACACTTTACAAAGTAAAACTTAATTTTCCCACAACTGGAAGAATCATCTGATTATTATAACATCTGGTACTGAAAATCAGTCACTAATTTGTCATCTTAAGAACAAAACGAAGGCCCATAATTTAAACTAACAAACAGTTACTTCCATAAGAAGGTTGAAGAGAATTCAGACTTACAAAAAAATCTATAAAAGTGAAATCTTCATAAAAGCTAAAGAAACTGAGGAACATTTCCATCTGTGCCTTAAACACAAATCTGTAAATCTATGGCTATATTTCAAGTAATTAATTGCATTTCCTAATTTTTCTCAATTGTTTCCATCCTGGATTTTTTGTTAAATTTTTCTGATTCAAGAGAGTTTTGTTTTTATGTGTCACAACATTCTTTTCATACTTTTCTTATCCTTTATTCCCGAAACCAAAGTAACTTTTCTCTGAAACAGTCAAAACACTTGAGTATCCTCTAAGCAATAACACACTGACATAATGGGATTTAACATGATACACTACACAGAATCTGAAAACAGATATGTATCTGTCTCCCACATTCTCATTAAATCAAATAATGGAAAATCGATGATGGAGTCATGACAATACTACGAAAAAGAAAGATTGCTACTCACCATATAGAGGAAATGTTGAGTCACAGAAACACACAACAAAACGGCTGTATACATATTGAGCTTTCAGCCAAAAGGCCTTTTTCTAAAGTAGACAATGCACACACATTCATACCAGCACAACTCACGCATACATGACCACCGAATATGGCCACTGTGGTCGGCTGGGGTGGGGAGGAGGAGGGATAGCAAAGTAAGGCGTGGGGGAAGGTAAAGTGCGGCTTTTGGGAGTATGCAAGGACATGGGGTGACAGGTGCAGTTGGGAGGTTTGAGGGGAGGAACAGATATTTTGTTGGTTGTCATGCCCCTGTACAACACAGCACAGAGGTTGCAGCTTAGTTGTGTAGACATGACTCCTTCACAGGCAGCCCTGCCTTTGATGGGATAGATGATCCTTGTGACCAGACTGGAATAGGTGGAAGTGGGAGGATGTATGGAACAGGTCTTGCATCTAGGTCTACTGCAGGGATGTTAGCCATGAGGCAAGGGATTGGCAGAAGGCATGGAATAGGGGTGGATGAGGATATTGTGTAGGTTTGTTGAGTAGTGGAATACCACTATGGGAGAAATGGGGAGAATAGTGCATAGGATATTCCTCATTTCACAGCACAATAAAAAGTTGTTGAGACACTGGCGGAGAACATGATTCAATTGTTCCAGTCCTGGGTGGTACTGAGTCACGAGGGGAGTGTTCCTTTGTGACCAGACAGCGGTACTCTGGGAAGCGGGACCTCAATGTAGAGATAATGCACAGGAGATCTGTTTCTGTACAAAGTTGGGAGGGTAATATCGGTCTGTGAAGGCCTTAGCGAGACCCTTGGTGTATCTGGAGAGGGAAAGCTTGTCACTACAGAGGCAGCGGCCATGGGTGGCTAAGCTGTATGAAAGGGATTTCTTGGTGCGGAATGGGTGGTAGTTGTTGAAGTGGAGGGATTGCTGGTGGTTGGCATGTTTGATATGGATGGGGATACCTATATAGCAGAGGTCATCATCGAGGAAGGTGGTTTGTTGGGTTGAGGATGGCCAAGAGAAGCGAATGAGTAAGATGAGGTTCTAAAAGAATATAGACAGGGGTTCTCACCCTTGGTCCAGATCATGATGTCATCAATAAATCTGGACCAGGTGAGGGGTTTGTGATTCAGGCTGGTTAGGAAGAATGCCTCTAGATGGTCCATGAATAGGTTGGCATAGGATGGTACCATGTGGGTGCTCATTGCTGTCCTGTGGATTTGTTTGTAAGCAATGCCTTCTAAGATGATGCAATTGTGGGCGATGATACAACTGGTCACAGTGACCAAGAAGATGTTTGTAGGTCAGGAATCAGGCGGGTGTTGGGAAAAGTAGTGTTCAATAGTGGCAAGGTCATGGGCATCAGGGATGCTAGTGTAGAGGAAGGAGGCATCAATAGTGATGAGCAGGGCACTGTGTGGTAAAGGAACAGGAACTGTGGAGATTTGTGGAGGAAATGGTTTGTGTTTTCTATACTGGAGGGTAGGTTATGGGTAATAGGCTGAAGGTGTTGGTCCACAAGAGGAAAGATTATCTCAGTGGGGACACACTAACTGGCCACAAAGGGGCATTCTATGTGGTTTGGTTTATGGACTTTAGGAAGAATATAGGAGGTAGGAGTGTGGGGAGTGGTGGGGAGAGGAAAGAGATAGACTCAGTGAAGAGGTTCTGGGATGGGCTTATGGGTTAGAGGAGAGACTGGAGACCCTGTTGGATTTCTGGAATAGGGTCACTGTGGTAGGGATTGTAGGTGGATGCATCTGATAACTGGTGGAGTCCTTCCACCGAGTAATCCCTGAGGTTCAAAACCACAGTGGAGAAGCCTTTGTCTGCAGGTAGGATTTTAACGTCAGGATCTTTTTTAGGTGGTAGATTGTGGTTCTTTCTGTGGGCACAAGGGTATGTCCCATGTTGAGGGATTTGGTAAATGATAGTAAGGCAAGGTCTGAGATTCTGGAATGATAACAGGGAGTGATTTAGGGGCAGTGGGGTGGCTCAGGGTTGGATGGAGAAGCGAACTGAGTCAGGCAGACCTCAACATTGGCTCTGGGTTGAGTCCAATTGGTAGGTTTGGTGGTGAAAAGGTGTTACCACAGTAGGGACTGGGAGACAGAGAAAATGTCTTTAACAAGTCTAGCATGACTGAATTTGGGAGTGGGGCAGGACTTGTTAAAGGCATTCTCTCTTTCTCCCAGTCCCTACAGTGAAAACACTTTGGCCACCAAACCTACCAATCAGACTCAAGCCAAAGCCAATGTTGAACTCTGCCTGACTCAGCTCACTTCTCCATCCAACCCTGAGCCACCCCACTACCTGTTAACATTCCAGAATTTCTTGACCTCAAACCTTGTCTCACCATCATTCTTCAAATTGCTTAACACTGCTAACCTTACATCTGCAAGAATCACTATCCGTCACCTCAAAACAGTTCCCAACCTTACAATCCTACCTACCAACAAAGACTCCACCAATGTGGTTTTGAACAGCAGAGATTAAGTGGTAGAAGGACTCCACCAGCTGTCATCAGATGCATCCACCTAAAAACCCAGCCACAATGACCTCATTTCAGAACCAGCCTCTCCTCAAATCCTTAGGCCTAAGACTATAGTACCTCTTAAGCTCCAATGCATTACATACAAGTGAGGCTTGTCTCTAATAATGCTTATCTTGCAATTGTCAATTTAGGTATGAAAACTCACAGAAAAATTATGGTTCACAATATGATGCAGCGTATATCCATTCTGTAAATTATCAGAAACCTGCATTCTATAATTTTAAAAATCAATCATGTTATTATGTGCATTATATCTGGATAACTGTTACACCAAAAAAGAATAGAAACTAAACATTAAGCAAAAATAAAATAAAATAATTACAAAGAATAAAGCCTATAAGGTACATTGTGGCAAAACTATGAAGAGAATTGCAGTTTTTAAACCAACCTGAGTACAGATACTTTGTTGCATTGACTGCGGTTGAGATGGAATTTGAAGCTGAGGATCTTGGGCTGGATGCTTCTGTTGCTGATGCAATAATATTTGTTGCTGGTCCTGTCGTTGCTGATTAAGAAGATGCTGACGCTGTTCCTGCAGCTGAGCAGGTTGGTGCAGTTGTGTTTGACAGTGAGTACTAAGGTGGTGATGGGACTGAATTTGCTGTGTCTGTTGCCGCAGCCTTGAGGGTAGTGATGGTGGTGGTGGTGGTGGTGGTGGTGGTTGTTGTGACTGCTGCAGCTGATGGCGATGATGGTGGTGCTGCTGCTGTTGGTGGTGTTGGTTAGGAAATTGCTGCTGATAATGATGCTGCTGCTGCTGTGGATTTGGTGGTGGAGACTCCTGCTGTAGCAAAGTGTGTGGGCCTATTTGTACCTGTGACCTCGTTTGTTGTAGTGATGTCACTGCTGTTACATGTGGTTCACGTGACTCCACAGCACAAGATGGTCGCAAGTGGTTTTGTACTGGTGTTACAGGCTGTACCTGCATTGGTAAAATATGCGCAGAACCTTCGGCTCCGGCTGCAGCTGACGTAACAGAAGCAGATGGCAGTGGCCTTGACACTGACAGAGGTGCCAACAGCAACACCGGTGTTGTCAGTGTGAGTGTGGCAGTAGCGACTGGCGTCACCTGGATGGGAGAGGCAGAGGATGCCGTGGAAGAGGACGTCACCAATGTAGGACAGTCTGCAGTGGGTGGTGCTGTCAATGTTCCTGCAACCTTGGCCAGTACACTTTCCAGGTAGCGTTCTGTGCGTAAACTCCGCTCGCGGAACTCGAACAGTAGATCTAGCTTGTATACACATTCTTCACAGACCATCTTGGGTAATCGATCAGTACTGGCAACCTACAAAACACACATATATTACATTATAGGGATTATTTTAGAATCACTGTAGGCCACAGTCAGTTATAGCACACTCACATACAAAATGTGTAATATTTTCAAAAACAATACAGCTACACAGACTACTGTTAGCTTAAGACATTTTTTTTTTCCTTGCTTGTAACAGGATTAACTACCTTTTTGGAACTGTATCACATCTCTGTATATATAGCTCAATTATGCACTTATTGCATGTATTATTCACTGACAATCAATTTCATTTTACAAAGAGATCAGTCTCAAGAACTTACCAGTAGTATCCATCTCAACCTGTATAGCCCTTCTTACAACAGTTCTCTACATTAAAAGATTTTCCATACCCATGAAAGAATAACATCAATGATTTGACAAACAAACAGTGACATGTACCTTGCTGGAGCATTGGGGCCACAGTGGTTACTGATAGTTTGAAGCAACTTCTAAGAAATGGTCAGATAATTTAAGCAATGCGATGTGAGTTAGTTAGTTACTTACTTGTTCCATTCATTTTCACAGAGAACACTACATGGCAGACACAGTTCAAAGAGGGGCTTATGCAGGAAATAAATTTGTTTTATTATAGATTGTCAATTGCTTAAGTCACACAATCACACATTCTGTCAAGGAACTTCAGATTCCAGAATAACAGGATACTCTTTTGACCACTGGTACTGCACTGACAAGAGACCAGCAGTAGAATAAGAAAAACTTTGTCTCCTCATTTTCAATGGAAAGTATTACGTAAGATCTCATACATTTGCAAATTTAGTCAAATGTATAACACCCTATACTTCGCAGGCAAGAAAACAAATTTTGGGGGTGTATAAGAAATTCTGGTTCTGTTAATCTATCAATAGCAAAAATGGATCACTTGAGAGTTTGCAGATTTCTATTATCTTTATCACCTCATTTCAACAACACTTTATTCTCCTAACTTGGCACTGCACTCAGTACACCCATTATTATTCTCATTTCAATGCTATAGGCATACCTCATAATCTTAGCACAAGTGGAATTTGTGAATTTATTGAGGAACTCTTGGTAGTGAGAAAGCAGTTATCTTGGATGGAGAATCATCAAGATATGTAAAAGTAACTTTAAATGTGCCCCAGAGGAGTGTGTTGGAACCCTTGCAGTTCATGTCATATATTAATCAACTTGTGAACATATTAATAGTAACATCAAACTTATCTCAGGTGATGCAGTTATCTGTAATGAAGTATTGTCTGAAGAAAGCTGAAAAAATATTAAGTAAGATCATGATAAAATTTCAGAATGGTACAAAGACTGAAAACTTTCTTTAAATGTTCAGAAATTTAAAATTGTGCACTGCGCAAAAGAAAATAATGTGATATCCTATGAATATAATACAAATTAGTCACAACTAAAATCGGTCAACACATAAGAATACCTCGGTGGCACAGGGGGACACATAGATGCACTGTGTAAAAGATAAACAAACAGATCTTCATCATGCATAAAACAGCTAAGACTGTGGATGATAAAGTCCTCAGATCAATGTATTATGGACTTGTCTTCCCACATTTGTCTTATTCAGCTCATATATGGGGAAGTGCACAAGCTGGCTACTTAAAAAGAACATTCACAATTCAAAAAAGGGCAGTGAGATGCATTGCAAAAATACCACCAAGACAGACCTGTAGGCAAGCTTTTGTACACTATAATATTATGATGGTATATTCACTGTACATATACCAAAGCATAATGGCAGTAAGGTCAAGCGATAAACACCTCCTAAATAAAGATGTACACAAACACAGTACAAGAGGAAATGAAAATTACTGCATGATAAACAGAAATCTAAAACTGTCTACGACTGCCCCTGAAGAAGCAGGCAAAAGGTTTTTATTAAACTCCCTAAAATCATTAAAAAAGAAACAGACCTAAAATGTTTTAAAAATCATCTGAAACTATATCTCACAGAGAAATGTAACAGTTTGAATGAATACTAAGATGGTGTTTAAATATGTTATATCATTACTGAAATGTACCTTTAAAAATTATCATTTCTGTATGTTATTTGGATTTGTGTCTATATATAGTGTGAAACATGTAATACCGTTGTATGCTTATATACTATTTCTGTTTAATTATTTGTTTCATTTATATATAATGAAATCAAGTTTGATGTTGATAGCCTATTGTATTACACACCCAACACTCTCAGCTGGATTTTCAGCTGGAGTCCATGGGCAAAGAATAAATAAATAAATAAATAATGGGACAGTCACATGGGCTAAAATATAGGGAAAAAGTGTGGCAATCTCCAGTTCATTAGTAGAACAGCTGGAAAATGCAATCTGTCTATGAAGGAGACTAGTTTATGAAAGACTAGTGTGGTATATCCTAGAATACTGTTCAAGTATGTGGGACACATACCAAATAGAACTAATGGAGGATACTGAAAACATACAACAAGGGGCATCACAGATGGTTGCAGGTTTGTTTGACCAATGGGAGAGCATCAAGGACATGCAGAAAAACTTGAACTGACAAATACTTGAATGTACAAGCAAACTATCCTGAGAAAACCTACTTAGTTTCAAGAACTAAGGTTAAATGGTGAATCTAGGAACTATAACAACTATTTACTACTCCCATGGGTATTGCAAAGACAATATTAGATTATTTAAAGGTATGCACAGAGACATTTATGCTCCATACATAAATGGAACAGAAAAAAAGTGCATATGGATGTACATTCAGATATCTACAGATTTTACTGTAAGTTTTCAAACACTAACACCTTTCTCCTACACAATAACCTGATGTTCACAATTCCCATGACTGTGTTTTGTATATTTAGTAGGAATGTGCCACCATACAATGTGGTGAATGTCAACTAGAAAAAAATGTGCTTGGATGTAAATATTTATTACTAATAGAATAAAATATACGTACTAAATGTACATAGGGTATTATTCACCTTCTCTATTGGCGATCTTTCATGAGCTGAATTTATTAGCCCGCTGACTAGTTCCCCTTGATCTCTGCTTTAACATCATATAGTTCAAAGATGTGTTTCTTAATCTCATGCCTAGCTGCTAGCTACTCCCTTTATCAAAGAGGTTATCACAAATTTTTATTTCAGTCACTTCTTTGATGGTGCTATCCAGGAAACCATTTGTCTCTTTAACAACAGATGCTTCATCGAATGCAGTGTCTGTTTTCCAGAGCATGTTCTGCTACCACTGATTTCTCAGGACACCACAGGCAAAAAGAACCTCTCATGCTCTACATGCACCGTTCAATAATAAGTAAAGCCCGTCCAATGTAGCACTGTCCACATACGAACACTATTTTATATATCTCTGGTGTTCCAAGGCCTATATTATCTATCACAGACCTCATGAGTTGTCAAATCATTGATGGCGGCCTGAAGAAGGAATTGAGTTTATGCTTCTTTAGGAACTAGATAATCTTTCACTTACTGAGCCACAGAATGGCAAAACAACAAGCTTCTTCATGTCCTCCTCAGAGGCCTTCCACGCATGTGCCTTCTGTGAAATGGGTTGCAAAATTTTTTGTTGTAGCTGTTTTCCTTAAAAACTTTTGATAAGAGGCTCAGTTTTAGGCTCTGCAGGAACTGTGTCCAAAGCAATGTCCTCAGAGTACTCTATAAACAAGTTGGCTATAACTGGAGGATGTGTTGTGTTGCACAATGAACATCATCTTGGTGGGCTTTAATGTGGGCAACAGTATTGGTGATGCAAGCGACAAGTTCTTCACATGTACTCATCTTTGTTGCATGCACATTCCCCTTTAACCAGCCCCATAAATAAAGGATAATGGTGTTAGGTCAGGTGACATGGCAGGCCAATTAATGGGTCTGCTACGCCCAACCCACCATTGTAGAGACATGCTATTCAGATAGTGGGATACTTGACTGGTAGAGTGAATTGGTGATTAGCATGGTGCAGGTACATCTGCCTTCGCTGGTCTAATGTCACGAGTTCTAAAAGTGCAGGTAAGTCTTCTATCAGGCAATGTGTGTATGCTTTGGCTAACATGTAACTTGGCAGGAACACAACCCTATCACTGGGTCATCATACCATACTCAGTGTTCACTGGAAACCTAACTTGGAACCTTGTTTCCCTGGTGTCATGTGGGTTTTCCAACACCCATGTATGAGAACTGCGGGTGTTCATGATACTTTTGCATGTAAATGTAGCCTCATCTGTAAATTAAGTGTATTGCACAATGTTTCTGTGTACAGCCAACAATTCACAAAATTGTCGCCTGCCTACTGAGTCACCTGGAGTCAGATGGATGGGCTGCACAAGGAATGGGTATAAGCCCTCGGAATGTAACATATGCCACACTTTTTCAAGATTTTAAACATGGCTGCAACAGCAACTGTTGAAATTCTTCACGATAAAGGATGACAGCCAAAAACAGTTGCAGTTAATAAATTTTTATCCTGCAACTGTTTTTGGCTGTCATCCTTTATCGTGAATATGCCACACTGATATTTGTGGAATATGGAGCTGACCGCTAATGCACCTTATACTGGGTACAGGTGGTGGGAATCCGCTGTACCGTTGCAATAATATTTTCCCATTCCTCAACTGATTGGACGGCCACATGTTCTGATGTCATGTGTACAGTGGGTACTATTCCAGATTCACAAAATGTTTGAAAAATCCTAGGAAATGCTCTGGCACAGGGGATTCATGGAACAGGAAAATGTCTGTGGCATTCTCTCACAGCCACACAGGCACTGCCATTACAAAACCTGACGTAAAATGGGTATGCTCGCAGCTGTTGCTTCGGTGTGACGTAATGGTGCTGCCACCTGTTGGAGAATCCCCACACTGCTTGTAGGATGAATCAGTCATCTGTTCCACCATTATTCTGTCCACCACAGCATCTACATAGCATTTCAGCAAGTAATATTCACATTTTTCTTTATAATCATTTATGTATGTGTGCAGTCTTCAACCAGCTCCAGTTCCGTAACAATCAAAAATCGGACACACGTTTATAGGACTTTTACAGTTTATTTTCACATGTAGAATCATCTCACAAATTATGAGACATTCCTTCTGAACACCCTGTATAGTACTGTAGTGAGCACTGGTGACACCATAGACAGCAGTAGAAATTACACAACAGCTGCCACTTGACAATGGCCAGAAGCACTAAGCAAAAAGCTCCAATTCACATGGTTGAAAGCTTGAAATAATTTTGTAAGTAGGCCTGTATATCTCCATGAAACCATGAGTTTGTACAGTGAAAAATTGTCTGTTACTGTATTGTTTCTTCCCTGCATACTTGTTAGGAAATTCAAAGTGGAGGAGAAGCAGGAACACAAGTGTATTATTACTATCTTCTCAGTAGTTGCCCATGTAAGTCCATATGTTAAGTCTCCACAAGACAGCTAACTAATATTTACCCTAAAAATTGCACTTAACACTTTTCTACATTTTAGACAGAGAATTATTACTACGAGACTTGCAAAGTGCAGTTCTGTTCCTGCGAGATAACAGGATGTAAAGTCCAACTTGCAAAATTTAAACTTTCTATCATATTCGTAATACCCACACACGGCATCATTTTTGGCTGGAGGGCAGCAAGCCTGCTCAAACCCATGACCAATTTAGGAAGTTTTAAATGGATATGCACCCTTTTTAATACTGCCTAAATCATCCATGGGTTGATGCAATCTGCCACACTTCTTCAAAAAAAACAGGCAGAGAGAGAGTGTGTGTGTGTGTGTGTGCGTGTGTGTGTGTGTGTGTGTGTGTGTGTGTGTGTGTTTGTGTGTGTGTGTGTCTTCAGCTGAACGTATTACTACAGCTATGTCAAGCATCCCCTGTCAACACACACACACACACACACACACACACACACACACACACACACACACACACACAAAAGAGGCTCCATAACATGACATTGCACATAAAATTCAACAAAATCTGCAAAAAGAATGACTAAATTCCACATTACATTAAAGTAAAAGGTTAAAAACAGTTCTGCAGTGGCACAAAAGTAAAAGTTATTTGCAGAACGGTATTGGTTACTAATCACAATTAAGATACTATATTCAAAAAAACAGTACCTAAACATGATACTGTAAGAAACTCATTTAGAACAAGCACACAACATAGGAAACCCCATAGTTCCCATGGCACTGATAGAAAAATCTTAACACAACACATACACAGCAGTGAAATATTTACAAAATGAGAAGAAACAGAAAATAATGAAACTAAGAATAAATAAGACACAAAAATACATTTACATTTGGCATGTGAAACCACAAGAACACTAACACATTTCCACTCATATTTAGTTAACCTGACAGACAGAACTACGAACAAGAAAAAATGCTCTTGGAAAAATGGTTGAAACACTGCACCAACAGCAAGGTAAACAACCAATACACAGAAAATTTGAGAGTAGAAACTGAACACATCCTCACATCTGAGGAACAACATAACAATTGTGAAATACACATAGGACTGATGAAAGAAGTGGTAAAAAAAAGAAATAAAGAGCATAATTTAAAAAATTGGAAAACACATAATAAGAACAACTGAACAGAAGCAGCCACAATGAAAACGTTAAAACAAAAGTTTATAAACAATAACACTGCAAAACAAGATCAGACACTGGAAATGTAACAGTACTTATGGGCAAAGAATAATACATCACAAAAACCAAAGGATACACAAACTCCAACACAATACAAAAACTGAAATCAGATCCAAATACATGATTTCAGGCAAACCTGAAATGAACACTGAAAAACATCAAATTTTTGCTTACTGATAAACAGAAATACTACATAACACAGAAAAACCCACAAGCACCGACACTCCGCAGCCAACCATAAATACATAAGGACAGCATGCCAGTGAGACCCGTTATTAACTTCAGGAAAGCCCCAACGTATTACATAGCCAAACATCTTCCAAAGTTAACCACAAAACACTACAAAACAGAAAACAACAGAACAGTGATAAACAAAGACCTAATAGAACACATCCAAAACATACAGGTACCACACACAGCATCAATGTTTCATTTAACATAGAAAAAAATGTATAGCTCCACCCTTATCACCGAAACAATAGGCATTGTAGAACAAAATCTCACATTCTACAACCACCTCACTACAGAAACAACAAATATGTTGAGACTGTCAACCAAACAAAACTAATTCCAGTTTGAAAGTGAATATTATCTGCAAAATGATAGACTGCCCATGGGATCCCCAATAACGGGAATATTAGCAAGTATTTTTACCAGTAATCTAAAAAAAAATCATATATTTGAAAAGATAACCAGTAATAAAAGATTTAAAATCACATATTGGTACAGATATGTGAATGACATTATTTGTCTGGTACATGAGCCAAACAAAAAAATTGATGAACTCTACTCCGAAATCAACAAAGCATATCCAAACTTAAAAGTCACAAATGTGAAAGAAAAAGAAAATCAAATAAATTTTCCTGACAGAACAATAATAAAAGAAAATGGCAAACATATATTTAACATCTTCAGAAAACCAACAGCCACAGACACAATTATCCATTCCACACCTAATCATCTCCACAACCAGAAGCTTGCAGCACTATAAAGACATATGTTGCATAGATTAAACAGCATCCCATCCAACAAAAGAAACTATGAAAAATAAATTAATCAGTCATAAAAAATGACTAGGAACAATGGGTATGACACATATGTAGTACACAGACTCAATCAAAAAATAAAAACACAAATACAAAGCAAACACATTTCCAGAATATCACAAGATGCAAGCTCACAAACACACTCAACACACATACTACATAATGACAACATCACACAGAAAAGAAGCAGGTGGTACACTATGACTTACACACATAAATTAACACACAGAGTGGCAAACATACCTAAGCAACAGGACTTCCAAATAGCATATAAAACTATGCAAACCCTACAGCCAAACTTTAGCCAACCAACAATCGAGAGGGATGAATTCCAGGGATCAGGAATGTACGAACCTGAATATCAAAGTTGTGATGCAATATACACAGGCATAACATGCAGGAATTTTAAAATGTGGTACAAAGAACAAATCAGGTGTTGGAAGTACGAAACAAGCCATTCCACATTTCCAGAGCACTTTAAACACTGTAACCACCCTCCTGCAAACATGGGACAAGATTTTAAAATAACCAGAAAAAACAACAATGACAAATACCTTACACAAATGCAAGAAAACTTCCACATCCAGAAAGCCATTTCTGGAAATAAACACACATTTTCCGTAATATTACAAACAAATGTGTCAGTATTGCAACTATAATCTTAAGTTCAAATTTTGGAAACACGACTTACACCTTTACCTCCGTGAAACAGAATCAATGAAAAATTTTAAGTGCTTTGGAGCAATGATTGTTATTCAGCACTGAAATACCTACTCATGTCAATGCAATGCTCTCAAAAAGTATTATTTTTAGAATAAATGGTTAGACTTCCTGTCTAGCAGTATTACCTAAAGAACAAATCAACAAACATGTTTCACCATAGAGGAAAGCTTACTAACTGTTCAATTAGTGATGTATCCAACCTGACATTCTTTATGCGTATAAGAAAAGAAATCAGCTAACATGATCCACAACAGAGGACTTACCATCTGCTCATACCAAAAGTGTGCCTTTAAAAAGCTACAGACTAGGGCACAATAATAGAATGGAATTAATTGGCAATCCTTGATTAGCGCAACTTGGATTAAGAGAGATGGAAGTACACAATCAGCTACTTTAGGATTTATAGAAACTGAAATAGTGACATTTGTTAAGTCTGAATGTGTAAAAAGCGAATTCTTAGAGCACTCTGAATTATTCAATATAGTTGGTCATAAGGTAATATTAAATGAGCTACAGGCACTGTGAGTTAGAATGACAGCTTGGTATAAATGGTGTAAATACACAACACAGAAATAAGTCATTGCAATCTTAAAAATGAACAACCATCTATTAGTAGCTCGTTGATATGTCCACCCCCAGAATTTTTTTTCTTCTTTCCGTACATCAACCATTTGGTACAATAGTATCGGACATGTCCAAAATACACAAAAATAATAATAGGAATACATATAACACATTAACAAAATAGGAAAGGGTAAGGTGTGGACCTGGCAGGGCTATAGGAGATGCTATTAAACCAGAGGAAAATAAATTTCAGTGCCAATGTGTGCAAGACATGGAGCATCCCAGTAGTTTAACTGCATTACGTGAATGTCTCTTATCAGTTTCTAGAGTTAAGTGAATGGTAACCACTGACTTCTTGGTGTGCCAGATCTAAGTCTGAGGAGCTCAATGCATGTTTGCATAACCTACTGTCATTAGCACAATTCATCATGACATGTTACAACACTCTTTACACATTGAGGTGAAGCAGGTTGGCACTGCAGTACACCACTGTAATTCAACAAGACAAAGCACTGTTCCAGTTTGATGATGTTATTTAAATGTTGTCTTCTGAAGGCAAGTGGGTTGGATGAATCTCCCAGGGTTCAATCAATATACTAAAGGTCCATGGAAGAAAATTAAATAAAATGAAGAAACTTTAATTGTGTGTTTGAAACTTCATTGAACTTGTTATCCCAGATTCAATGCAAAATCTTGTTCATGTAACACAGTAACAACGAAAACAAATATCTGAACTGTGTTTGGCCTACCCTAAAGCTACTATCTAGTGTAGGGAGACCATAACTGCAACACAGCAGTGTCTGTTAAAACATACAAAGTGCTGAAATAATAAATACACTACAAGGTGCCTACAAGTAATCAACATGCAGTAAAACTAATCTTAAGGAAAACAAGCAGCATGAAATCATCTTTTACTAGGATTAACTGTTACATTAAAAATAAATTATATTTTGGGTGTCACATGTTTTTATTTTAAACGAATAATTAACAGACACATTCCACACATACAGTTCCGTCAATGAACATGAATCAGAAGCCAAACTAAATGTCAAAATGTGCATTTTGGGAGAAAAAATAAACCAGATATCACGAACAGAAAAATCTCGCATTCAATGGGTTACCTGAAGGATTGCAGTTCAAAGAGAACCAGGTCTAACAATACTACAACACCATTAACGCAAACTTGTTCATGGTAAAAATTTTTGATTATACAGACACACGAAATCATGCAGGCTATTGGCTTGCATTCTAATACTCAAACGGTGTGTACTGTAGACACGCAGCTAGTCTTGTATGTAAACAATAAACGCCGTATTGTCGTGTGCACGTAAAACAGAGCTTTCGGCACATCACAAGGTATTTGATGGGCTAACGATGAGTACTTTACGTATTCCCAAAACAAAACGAAAAATAGCTGTGAACACGTCTCACAACGAAGCATACCGATTCATGAGCTGTAGATTTTACGCAACAATCCAAATCAGCACAATGCACATGAAGGAGCGCGATTGTCTAGATATTAAAGAAGCTAGTGCGATGCAATATGCTCAATATGGACAGTAGGTTGCAAATTACTTTCATGCATTCTATTTTAAGGCAACTGATATGTAAGGTTGCAGGCAGGAGGAATACAAATCTTCACTCTTCCGTTACTCTTGAGGCTTAAATTTTAGTTCAGGACGGGCACTTTTGAGGCAATACTGCTGCGAGTAGTGAAAAGTGTCAGCATACCTGCACCGGTAAACATGCTTTTATCTTTTTGAAAATCTGACGGGTATCTCCCTCATCTTCAAAAATTGGTAACCCGACTAGGACATTTGTCTTCGCCGCGCAAAGTCTGCACAGCTCATTGAACTCCTCGGTGCTTAAAGGCACACTTTCAAGAACGGCTGTCATTTTTTTCTGTCGGGGTCCTTGCTATTGCTACAATTAGGAACATTGCGTCTTGTTGAACACGCGCGCCTCTTTCTCTAGGTGCCGGTCTTTTCTCATTGTTCCTCCTACTCAATGCCCTCGATGACATTAAGTCGTCAATACAACAAACATGTCACTTGCGTTAAACCAAAGATGCTTCTTACAGTAAATTAACCAACGATCTCCTTAAGAAAGAGACGTTGTAGCCTTGACTTGTGTCTAGCCCCAGAAGTGCAATTACGGCTCCACGGACCAGAACCCTCAGGGGAAGAGCCGAATGTTGAGAGTTAATTATTTTTCTATGCTTGTTGTTATATTTGGTTTTTATTTGTAGCAATTCTCCCTATTCCATAATAACTAGATCATACCGAACAAAAACTGAACACATATTTTCTCTTAAAAACAACGTAAGAGCCTTGAAAAACAGTAGATACAAAGAATAAATGCAAGCGCTGAGCTCATTGGCCACCTCACTACCGTCTCTGGGCTACTGTCGACTCTCGACCATCCACATATGACATATCACTGTAAAAACCAATTCACGTTGTACGTCACGTCGCGTACCGTCAAAGCATTCCGCAGTGCATTTCAAGTGGCAGCATCCACAATGGCCGCCCCGTTCCTTCACGTCAAGTCACGGTATCTCATTTCATTTCACTTCATTTTTACTGGTCCTTTTAATCATTTGTTGTACAAAGTATACAGAATTATTTAGGACAAGTCATTGTGATTTACAATACACGTGTTTAAAGCGTATAAGAATATTTACATTGATTTATATTATCACAACCGAAAATTCAGGTTACATACATGATATTTAACACAAGTAATTCAAACGATTTTTTACATTAAACTTTTGATTAACATTTCATTCTTCTTTTTTAATATTTGGCAATAACGTTTTTGTTTCAAGACATTCACTTATACTATAACACCACTTTTACAATGAATAGCAGTTTTAACTTTTGAAGTGTCTTTTATTGTTTTAATTCCATTAGGTAGGTTATTGTATAGTCTGTTTCTTACTTGCAGTGGTCCATTCTGTTTTAGTGTTGTGTATGCATGTTGAACATGTATATTCTGCTTTCTCCTTGTGTTATAAGGATGAATACTCTGTTTAATTGATAAAATATTGCTGCTATTTTCTAAGACTTCCCTAAAAATATTATTACTTGTAAAATATATAGACAAGATAGTTGAAGAATGTGAAGTTTCTTAAGTAGGGGCTTGCATGAGATTCTTGAGGCAGCAGTTTCTATGACTCTTACAATTGTCTTTTGACGTATAAAACAACTTTTGCTAGCAGATGCGTTTACCCAAAAGATTATGCCATATCACAGTAAGGATTCTGCCTGGGCGAAGTATACACTTTTTATAGTCTCTTCCTATGTGCAACCAGAAAGAATTTTGATAGTATAACAAATGGCATTCAATTTATTTGTCATGTATTTTGCATGTTTGACCCATCTTAGATTATCTTGGATCCATATTCAAAGAAATTTTGTAGAGCGCACATTTTCTAAAGATTCTGATAAACAACTCTATGTCTCTTCACATTCTTCAACTATCTTGTCTATATATTTTACAAGTAATAATATTTTTAGGGAAATCTTAGAAAATAGCAGCAATCTTTTATCAACTAACCAGAGTATTCATCCTTATAACACAAGGAAGGAGCCTCCACGTATGCACTATCTGAGATAAGAGACCGAGAATCATCTGTCAGATAATGCCGGCATCCCCCGGAAATGTTGCAATAAAAGACAATGGCCAATCCTCCCAACACTGGAAAAGCAAAAAGAATGGGCTCTTCTCAGAGCCAACTCAGACGATTGCAAGCCTAAACGTAGAGGGTATCACCAAAAACAAACAACAAACCATATCACAACTTTGCCGCACGCACAAATGGGACATACTGTGTATACAAGAAACACACAAGAAAGAAGGGGCAATGAGACCAGAAATAGAAGGAATTAAATTAGCCGTAGAAAATCAACATCCTAAATATGGCAGCGCTGTCTTCACAAAACCTGAGATGGCCATAATATCAACTAACAGAACTACATACAATAACATAGAATTACTGACTGTCGAGTGTAGCACCTTCACCATAACATCAGTTTACAAGCCGCCCGGAGAGAAGTTCAACATGACTTTGCCGTCAAACTTCAACAACCAGAAAACATAGTTCATCTTAGGAGACTTCAACTGCCACAGCACATAATGGGGCTACAAACATACAGACGACAACGGACATAAATTAGAGCAGTGGGTGGAAATAAATAACTTATCCATGATCCAAAGCTACCATGCTCGTTCAGCAGCAAAATCTAGAAGTGTGAATACAACCCTAATATTTGTTTTATAAGTGCAGATGTGGAAAACCCATGCTTAAAAACTGCATACGCACCTCTTCCTAAATCACAACACCGACCTATCGGAATCCAAATATACGGTGCTTTGAGAACAACGAAAATACCATTCCACAGACGTTTCAACTTTAATAAAGCTAATTGGACAGAATATGCTGTGGAACTGGATGCAGAAATAAAAAATCTACACCCAATTCCGGAAAATTATCAAACTTTCGTAGAGACCCTCCAAAAGATTTCTCCAAGACACATACCCGAGGCTGCAGAGAGCATTTCATCACAGGTCTCTCTGACGAATCAAAGATCATCCTGAGGGAGTACGAAATGCTTTACGAACAGGACCCCTTTAGTGAAGAAGTGGTCCAATGTGGAGAAACACTAATGGAAATGATTAGTGAATCAAGACAAAGGACATGGGTCGAAACTCTGGAAAGAATGGATATGACCCACAACAGCAAAGTCGCTTGGAACTTAATAAAAAAACTTAATTGTGATTTTGGGACAGCTAAACAATGCTCTTCAGTTACACCCAATCAAATTGGCCATCAGCTCCTACTAAATAGAAAACCCAACAAGAAATGTCAGAAAATAAAAATCAGCAGAATTCAGAGTCAAGAGTCAAGCATGTTCGAAATACCATTTACCATGAAAGATCTTAATCATTGAATAAACTCAATGAAAAACGGGAAAGCAGCAGGAGTCGACGATATATGTGTGGAAAAGATCAAACAGCTCGGACCTAATGCCAAGCAATGGATCCTGCAGCTCTTTAATCAATGCTTAAAAACGTGTAAGATCCCAAAAATGTGGAGGAAATCAAAGGTAGTAGCGCTACTAAAACCTAGGAAAGACGCAGGTCAACCGAAGAACTATCGCCCAATAGCACTCCTGTGCCATCTGTACAAAATGTACGAACGAATAATCCTAATCTGCATAGCAAATATCGCAGACTAAAAGCTCATTCCCCAACAGGCTGGATTCAGACCCGGGGAATCATGCACCACTCAAATCCTAGCACTCACAGAACACATAGAGTAAGGGTTTGAAAACAAATAAATAACAGGTGTAGCATTGGTGGACTTAAGTTCTGCAGACGACATAGTCAACCACAGAAAGCTCATGAAAAACTGTACTGTACATTTAAGGATCATCAGTTCACAAAATCATTTAATCTCTGCTGCAAAACAGACAGTTCTATGTAATGCTGGACGGGAAAAAAAGCCGATGGCGTCGACAAAAGAACGGTCTAGCCCAGGGCAGTGTGCTGGCCCCCCTACCATTTAAACTATACACCAATGATCAACCAACACCGGAACGTACTACCCATTTCTTGTATGCCGATGATCTGGCCATTACAACGCAAGGAAATAGCTTCGAGGAAGTAGAAGGGAAATTGGAAAGCTCGCTACACGTAATGTCTGAATACTATAAAGAGAACTCCCTCATACCAAATCCATCTAAGACACAGGTTAGCGCTTTCCACCTCCGCACAAAACAGGCAAACAGGAAGCTGAACGTCACCTGGAATGGCAACAAACTGGACCATACGGACAAACCAACATACCTTGGTGTCGTGCTGGATAGATCACTGACGTACAGATATCACTGTGAAAAAACCTGCCAAAAAGTTGCTGCCAGGAACAATATTTTAAGAAAACTGACGAATAGTGAATGGGGAGCTAGTCCGACTGTATTACGAACAACTGCTCAAGCACTTTGCTTCTCCACAGCAGAATATGCATGCCCTGTATGGTCCCGATCCACACATGCCAAAAAAGTCACTACAGTCCTTAATGAAACATGCAGGCTAACAACAGGATACATGAAGCCCACTCCACTTGGGAAAATATACAAAGCTGCTGGATTCTCATATCCTGAATCCCGAAGAAATGCGCACGAACATACAGAAAAAGTTAAACAGATTTTCGACGAGCGCCACCCGCTGCATAGTTCTTCATGTGGACATAGCAGACTTAAATCCCGCAAGAGATTTCTCACTAGTGAATTGAATGAGCCTCCGAAGGACTACCCTGCCTCACGAGAAATACCCAGCGGCAGCATATAAAGCTGGAAGATTTGGAGTACACTGAACCGCATCAGAAGAGGCGTAGCACCAGTTAAAGCAAACCTAGTCAAATGGGGCTTCTAGGACGAAAGAGACAACAAATGCGACTGTGGTGAAGTTCAGGATATGGAACACCTTCTACAGTGTTCCATCTGCCCCACAAGGTGTACCCTTGACGAACTATGGCTTGAGAAGAGAGAAATATTGGAGTTGGCCCGCCATTGGGCTGAAAGGCTTTGAAACAAATCTCCGGACACGAAAAAGTAAAGTAAGTAAGTGGACATTTATTTTACACAGTGTTCTTCTGTGTTTATTATTAAATTGTTTCCAGAAAACCAGTCTGTAATGTGTATGGTACAATTTTCAATCTCATGCAGTAATTTTCTCTAGTTCTTCCTTTTACTATCACATATGTGTCATATGTGAATTTTAAGTACCTATGGTGTGGACTGGTCGGTTCCAAGTCATTTACAAAGAGTAGAAACAGAATTGGTCCAAGAATGGAGCCTTATGGTATACTGCACTTAATCCTCTCCTTTTATGAGCACTAGGTCTTTATCTTGTTCCCTACCTGGAAGGCACGCTCAAATAATTGCTCTCTGTTTTGTGGCTATGACTTTATCCATTCATAGGCTGGGACCCTAATACCTACAGATTCAACTTCCGATGTTGTGACTAATGACATCGAATGCTTTAGAGAGGTCTACAAATACAGCTGAGATATGCTCTTTGCTGTCTGTTGCATTGAAGGCACCATTTATGGTTGCAAAAGTAGCAGTCTCAATAGATTTAGATTTTTGGAATCCACATTGTGTATCTGAGAAATAATTACTTTTCTATGGAATGATTAGTCTTTTAGAATTGATTTTTTCAATTATTTTGAAAAACGAGATAGCAGTGAAATAGGCCTATAGTTGGTATTTCTGTTTTTATCCCTTTCTTGAAAAGGGGTTTCCTTTTGCTATCTTCACACAACCCAAATGACAGGGAATATTTACAGATGTCGACAAGTTCCTGGTTATGAGGGGAACACATTTTCTTTGGGACGTAGTCACAGATGTTGTCAATAGCAACAGAGATTTGGGCTTCAGTTCTTTGATTACACCAGGTACTTCCTTTCCATTAGTGGGGCATAGAAAAACAAATTTATTATTTATAGTACATATGGACTGATTTCTGGGAGTGCAATGTAAATTTTGATTTATAAGATGTTCAACTATCTGTGTAAAGTTGGAACTGAATTTATTTGAAATTTTTGTAGGTACAGTTATCACAGATGATTTCCCCATTAAGCAGTTAATATTATGGAAATTTGCCAGCTCTGTCATAGTTTCCTTGCTTACAATATTCTGTATGGCTTTCATTTCATTGATGGAATTTTTTATGTATGTGCCATTTGCCATTATGTTTGCTTGTTTGACAACGTTTTTGAAGATCTTCTTACAGGTTTTGTAATAAGTAACAAATTCTGATATATGAGTTGTCTGAACTACCTGTGTAGTAATCATTTTTTGTTTGAGCATATCAGAATCCCAGAAGTGATCAAGCGATCCATTTATTTTTTCCTAGTGTATATTTTCCTCTGCATTGGAGGGGAGTACAATTCAAAATAGTAGGAAAAATTGCTAATAAAGTTACTAAATTTTCAATGTGTGTGTTTGCAGTTATAAATCTCATACCAGTTTTCTTTGTTCACGTAATGTAGAATGTGTAAAGTGGTTTTCCATCTGCCTTGGCAAATGCGGACTGGTTCCCCTTATTCCACCTCAGATACACTATGTCAGTGAATGCTGCTCAAACACTGTCTCCACGTACACATATACCATAATTACTGTACCACATAAACACTAGAGGCTACACTCATCTGGTATGAGATGTTCCCAGGGGAGTCCACTGGGAGCCAACGGGACAATAACCCTAGGTTCAGTGTGGGGCAGTGCTGGGGAGGGTAGACTGCTGTGGCCTGTTTGAAGTTGTGAACCACTGAGGGCTACGGTGGGACAAAGCCTCTCTGTCGTTTCTATGTCCGTAGTTTTATACACAATACAGAATGGAGAAAGTGATTTATATTTTCCTTACTGTAGTTCTTACTACTGGTTGTTCACCAGTGTTTAAATTGCAGCTCAGTTTCCATACCCAGAGAGAGTTTTTGAGCTGTGTGATCCCCAAAGGCATTGTTTAATGTCTCTATTTTATAGTTAATTTCTTCATTTAGAAACATCTGGTGATAGATGATTTCACTTTAAAAGTTTGCAAGAGATTCAATAATTAATTCCTTTTTTTTCTTTGGTATCCTTTGCAAAGTCAATACTAAAAGCACCACATACAATAACTCTTTTGATTCTTTGTGTTAGTCCCTGAAGTGAATATTCCATACTTTTTAGTAAAGTATTTATGTCAGCCTACCCTCATGAACCATGGACCTTGCCGTTGGTGGGGATGCTTGCGTGTCTCAGCGATACAGATGGCCGTACCGTAGGTGCAACCACAACGGAGGGGTATCTGTTGAGAGGCCAGACAGACGTGTGGTTCCTGAAGAGGGACAGCAGCCTTTTCAGTAGTTGCAGGGGCAACAGTCTGGATGATTGACTGATCTGGCCTTGTAACACTAACCAAAACGGCCTTGCTGTGCTGGTACTGCGAACGGCTGAAAGCAAGGGGAAACTACAGCCATAATTTTTCCCGAGGGCATGCAGATTTACTGAGCATGGAGAGCTGCATCAAACCAGTCTCAGGACTGAAGACAACAACAACAACAACAACAACAACATTTATGTCACCAGTTGGAGCTCTGTATAAACAAATAATGGGTAGTTTAGTGTCCACTATCTCAACTCCTGATAGCTCTTCATCTTTTTCCTTCATTACTTCAACAGGAAATTTTGTATCTACAATGTTTATATTATTTCTCACAAATAAACAACTGCCACCATGTTTAAAAAATTTTCTACAGAAATGACCACCTAGAACATAGGTAGGGGCACAATATGCAACTTATTCTCATCAAGCTAATGGTCTATGAGACATAATAATGAGGTACTTTTTATTTCGTTTCCTAAGAGGATTTATATTTCACTTATTTTACTGGTTAGTGAGTGCACATTTTGATGAAAAAGAACGAAGTTTATATTTTTGTATTTTACTACTGAGTTTTTATTTTGTATCTCCACAGAAAATCCTGTCTGTGAGGTGGAGGTCTGTATTCTCTTGATATTTTCCTCCTTGTCTTGGTGTTGTCTGAAGTTGTGGCCTCCACTGTGATGGGTTGGTATCCTTTTCTGATCTTGCTATTTCTGCTGGTGCTGCTACTGTTGTTGATGCTGTTGTTCCTGCTAATATTGGTGAAGGTATTGCTACTATTATCATTTTCTCAGGTGCATTTTTTTTTCTCCTGCTGCTGCTGCTGCTGCTGCTATTGTAGCTGCCGTTCCAGTTGACCCTTCTGTTACTTTGGCTTTTACTGATTCTGCTGTTGCTTCTGGGTGAGGCATAACTGCTGCTGCTCTTTCTGCATCTGTCTGTAATCCAGTGTCTGCTGCTGCAGGTTGTAAGGCTGATCCTTCTGGCAGTAGAGGAGTGGGTCCCACAGTTCAACTATTTGATGCAGTTTTCAGAAAATCCTTGATTTTTGGCCTAAATATATTTTGCCATTTTTGTTTCTTTGCACCCCGCACTTTTTGAAACGAGCTCTTTCTAAGTGATCTGTGGTGAGAAATAAAGCAATTGTGGTCGATTTGCAAATTTTTTGTATATCCTGTTTGCTTTCTGAATTTCTTTCTTTACAGAGTATGGAAGAATTAGGTCGTGCCTGTGTGGAATGCCTATAACAACAACAGATTGATTCTGTATTCGATTTAGAATAAGATTGAGTTGCTTCTTTTAATTCATTTCTATAAACATTATTTGCACCACCGAGGATTACAATACATTGATTCTGCGTCGTGTTATTTTCGTTTATAGGCGTACAATTTTTTACGATTTCTGACATACGAGCGCCTGCTTTTATGAAACCTGTAGCTTTCAGTCCATACTGGTAGTACGAAGTTTCTATAATTCCTCTGCCATGATTGTCTGCATATAACACAGTTTCTATTTCTTTACGATTTATGACTGCATTATTTGTTTTGTTTACGATATTATTTTCCCGCGCAGTTGTTTGAACGGAAAATTTGCTTGCATTCCTGTACCATTTTTCCCTCATGTAGTTCGAAATGGGATTACAGTTTATGGCTTGTAAGTGATCTGTTTTTACAGGTTGACAAGCACTGGTTCACTCAAAGATTAGGGCGAGAATGTTTTTCCGCCCTATGCACCAGTAACTGAAGCAAGTTCTAATACACACTGTGTCGTGTGTTTCACCTTGCTGATACATCTCCTTACTGCTGCGATGTCCTGTTTCAGTAGTTTCTTCTGGTCCTAAACAGCACATTCCCGTTGCCACTTCACGGTCGTTACAATAAGATTTACAATTGCACATGTTACTTTTTAAGACGATCTGGGATAAACGCTGTGGTGATACCATCTGTGCGCTTCTGAGCCTTATCTAAGACATTTTACCACATTTTCAACATATGATATACCCTTGATTGACTCTAAATAGCGTTTGCCTAGGACTTGTACACGCGCTGCCACGCCAGGGTTTCTCGGGAACAAAGTTTTGACAGCTGGAGTCATCTGTCCATTGTTGATCACATTACCCTGAAGCTCGTTTCCTAGCAGTACATGGTCTAAGGTCATTCTCAGAACTCAACATTTCCTTTTGAAGTGGTTTTTGTGGTTGTTATCAAGTGCATATTGTTCGTTATTTGTTATAATTTGCTTCGTTTCGTTACTTCTTTTGTTAAAATTCATAATAAAAGACGAAAGATTAATTGAAGCAGTGAGGCAGCAGTCTGAATTTTACAGCATGACCGCACTGCATTTAATATTTTATAGTGTAGTGGATAACTATATGGTTGCAAAATGAACTGAAAAAAGTACTGTGGATAGAATCTGGTTAGTATGTGGAATTATTTTGTATATTGTCAGGCATTTGTAGTGCTTCATAAGGAAGTGGAATTTAACCTTCAGGCACTGCAGCAGAGGTAAAATGCTTTTTTTTGCGAAGTATGCATCAACTAACGTATTAGAGTTGTTTGTTTAAATATGTGTTAGTGTGTTACCAAGAGCAAGCATTATCTGCAGGGGGAGCGACTGTTAAAACTGAGTTTTCGTAAACAGCCACAAGTCGCACTTTGTATCTTTTATTATGACCATTTGGAATCAACTGGTCTGCAGCTTGCAGAGATAGCCTGTACATTAGAGAAGGAAGATACAACTGCAAAACAACGCAAAACAGAGTGTCGATTCGAAAAATGTCATTTATGGTACAGAAGGGAAATTCCACACACTATCAAAGATCGAGGAAGAGGCTGTAGTACAGTCAAATTAATCTTTAGAGATGTCAACAAACTGTTAAGGCAATTTTTAATGCTGTCAGCCAACTTTAAACTGTATATTCTGATGATGCTTGTTCATTTGAAGAGCGAAACTGGTCATATTAAAAAAAAACCAAGTAAGACTTGAGGCGATTTTCGAAAACTTAAGTGACTATCTGGATTGCATATGGAACAGTTTTGCAAGCATAAATGGGCAATATTTATGTGGTTTCACTACCTAATCACAATAGAAAATGGCACTTGAAGTATTAAAAGCCAGATACAAGAGGGACAAAAAAACTACACATCTTGAAGGGAAAGGTATTGAGGGAGATATGACTATTACACAAAGGTTTGCACTGAAATGGCAGCCAGCTCGTAATATTGTGTTCCTTTTATTAATTCTGGGAGCAATTCAACATAACAAATGAAAAAACTAGTGCTTCGAATTTCTAAAATGTAAAATGCAGATTCCTCTTCCTTGAGCTCCTCATATGGTATGCGAAATTCCCCTTCTCTACCACATAACGACATTTTTTCGGATCCACTCTCTTTTTTGCGTTGTTTTCCACTTATGTTTTCCTTCCCTAACGTACAAGCTATCTCTGCAAACTGGAAACCATTGATTCCAAAATGTCATTTTCCTACAAATGCGGACTACAATATCCACATATATATGCTACCGCTTTTTGTATGTATCCTTCACGCATAAAAACAGTTGAAAATCATTTTGGGAAGATCACAAGTCCGGTGAAAAACCAGTCGAGAACAGCCATGCGACTTGAGATCATGTGACTTGAATTGACTTAAAGTTCCATGATGTAATGGACAATGTGAATACACCTTGATGTGATGGTGCTATGCCGTGATGATGCCCTGAAGGACAGTGTGAATTGGCCTTAATGTGTCTCCAAAGTCTCCAAAAATTCCTAGGTGGTGTAAAAACAATCTATTATCCTTGGCAGATTTACTGTGGGTTAGTTTTCATCAGAAGTCTGGACTCAACACCATATTGTCTCCAGTGCCCATGTGCACTAGTAACAAGGATCCCATAGTAAATGTGCAAAGGAAATCAAATACTCTTTTGGCAGTGGTAGGGCTTGAGCATGGTGGTAATGTGCTGCCAAAACTAGTCGTGTGATAAAATAAAAGATATTCCCAAAGATACAGCTGTGGGGGTACTTTTTCTCATGTATATCTTCAGCTGAAGTCCCTCATCCATGCTATAAGCTGGAGATCTATAAACTATACATAACTGTACAAGTTTGTTGATTGGGAAATTAAAGAGGTTTTTGATCTTGTGTCACAATGGTGGCAGTCCACATCTCTGTCAAGCTTGTTGATGCATATGTTAGTGAAACATAATATATTTAGTATGTACTGACATGAAAGGGGCAACATATTCAACTTGTTAAATAATGGTTTATATGTTTCTCTTTGCTGTTTGAATAAAGATATACTGACCACTTTCTTTTGAAGTTTAAATAACTTAACTGACTCAGAACTTTGATCCCAAAAATTAATTCCACAATTAAATATCGAGTAGAAAAGAGTATAATACATTGTTATCAGTTTACAAGTGTTTATAAAATTCCTATTTGTTCTGCTCATAAAACATACTTTACTGGAGTTTGTGCTAGTTAAATCAGTGCGCTTTTTCCAAGTAAGGATGTCAATTATGGAAACCCCCAAGCATTTAGTCTCATAGCCAAATTCAACATTATTATCGTACACTCATATAGTTGGTACCAGTGGATTTCTATTTTGCGCAATGTGAAAAGTTAACCTGATAGTCTTTTTTACGTTAAGGAGCAGCCTATTATCTTAAAGCAATGAGTTTAATTGATCTATCGTTCTCTGTACAGCAGACTAGAGACTTTGTTCTGTAGCAGACATGAGAACAGTAGACTCATCGGCAAACATGAGGGTTTTGGTATCTAATAGTCTATGTCGAAGGTAATTTATATAAAGTACAGACAACAAGGTGCCTGACACTGTGCATTCGGGAATTCTTTGCTTTGTGTTGTTTGGGGAAGAATGTGCAGCATTGGCTATTCCTGAGAGCTTGATTCATTTGATTCAACGTGCTATCTTTCAGGTAGCTTTTAAACCAGCTACAGGGACTCCTCTTATTCCATAGGAATACATCTTTTGCAGCAGGATGATAAAAGCCAAGGTCTTTGTGAAGTCTAGAAAAATACCTGTCGCTGGCATTTTTTTGTTGACAAGTTCCAAAGTAAGATGTAATATTTCATGTATTGCATCAGCAGTAGTTTTCTTTTCTTGTAAGTCAAACTGAGCAGATGACAAGATTTTTGTTTTGTTTAGAAATGAATTAAGTGTGATGGTCATTATATATTCTGATACTTCACTAAATATTGAGAGGACCGCAATAGGTCTGCAGTTGCAAGGATCTTCTTTACTTCCCTTTTAATGATCAGGTATGATTTTTGCAATTTTAAGCTTACTAGGAAATTTACCATTGAGGAATGAGGAGTTTGTTAGGTGAGCAAGTTATTTACTGATAAGGTTACTTTAATTATGAAGAATAAGTTATTTTTTCTATCTCCGTTTTTAATGTTGGCATTAAGAATAGTGTGTCAGGACATAAAGAATAGTGTTAAAGCCTTCCCACCATGTTGACTGTCTGCAGTTGTTTGAGCTATAGGTGGCACTGCATCCTTTTCTTGTGCCTGTTGCTCTATGATAAAATTATGAATCTTACATTCCAAGACTCAGTAAGGTCCCACATACTGGACGGCACAATGGTGGTTTGACAGAATCTACTAGTGACCACACAGGTGAACACTCATGAAGATCGTTATGAATAAATACAGGTTTTGGACCATAACAAAGAGAGGCCTGTGGATAAAGCTGTTGTGTTGAACATCGTATTTTTCGTGAGAAGTCTTGTAACACACAAAACGAAGGCATCATTAGTTTCTGGCGCTCTGCTAAGTCAGCGGAAAAAAGTTCCTAACCACCATCTCAGCCAAGTTGTCTGTAATAGGTACAGCTTTGGGGCATCGTGAAGAACAATCGATCACTGTAAGTGCCACCATCATCCAAAAACTGTAAGGGTTCCACGATGTATGCTTATACTTGAGTTCATCTTATTGGTGACATATCGGTGTCACCAAATGGTGCAAAACATGCCATCTGACTTTACATTGTTGACTGTGTAAACATCTTTTTGCCAGTTGTCGATAATTCTTGCCTGTATTTGTCAAAGTGAAGCACTGTGTAACCACAAGAGCCAAAGCATGAATTCCTGGCTGTGGAAGGACGTGAAATATAGTCTTCCGATATTGTAGAGGAATGTAGGGCCGAATTTGGCCAGAAGGTTTGTCACACCACAGTGCATTTTCCGCTGCTGGTACATAAATTTCTTTCAGTTCATCTTTGCAACTCCGTTTTTCGTACCAATTCTGACAGCGACAGATTGTAATGGGCTGCCAGTACTAGGCTGATATTTTTTAGAAGACTGTTGAGTGAAATAATACGTAATGTTTCATCCAATAATAAGTTATGTCCTGTTAAGTTGTGGAAATATCGCAGTTATTCTGATGGAGTGCACTCTCCGATTGCTCCGTCACACTAAACACGCTGCATACGTTACTCCTTAGGCACTGCCAAGCATTTAATAACTGTATATTTGAAAATTGAAAAGACTGCTCAAGAACCGGCTTTGTGATGAGATCTTGCACTACCTTCACTAGCTCTTGGTCTATATTCGCGAAAATATAGCTAAACTTGTCACTGACCTCAGAAATGTGCCCTGCTCTTATAACCCATTCTTTTGGTAGTGTAGTGCAAAATTTTGGCAAATGTAATGTTGTAGTCATGACTTTTTTTTTTTGACATAGTAAAATCGTTCACTTTTAAAGTAGATGACAGTATGCTCATATCTTCATGTTTTTCCGAAATCATAGCGTTAAAATGATTTTGTTTGTGTGTTCTTCTGCTTCTTAGCTTGGGTTCATCAGTGTAGCATTTATCTCTATTCTATAATAACTAGATTAGCCCAAACCACCAGTATGTGTGCTCACTGATACCTAAGAATTCTAAAAATGGCCCATATCTAAATCTCTAACAATTTTCTACCAGAACATAAGAGGGCTTAAAAATAAAATAGACCAGTTAGTAACGAATCTAAATGATAATGAACATGAAAAGTAACCTGGCATCTGTTTCACTGACTGTGTCACTAGTGGAATTCACATGTTTTGACAGATCCTGTTCAGCATCTTATCATTGTGGATCAACCTAGGAGAAAGGTGGAGTAATGATTTACTCTAGAAACAATATAGTACTCATATTTAACGCCAAAGAGTCACTGTACTGTACTTTGAAGTGTACAGCACAGAACTGACAGGAAATGGTACATTAACTGTCATATTATCAATTTAAAGGGCATCTGTAGGGAATCTATGAATGGTTATCAAACCGAGTGAAGCAGTTCTGTCAAAATTGTACAAAAACAACATTTAAATCACAATAACAGATGACTTAAACGTAAATTTTATGTTTGAAAGCAGTAACAGAGTGAACTGGAGTAACTGATAGCTCTTACAATTTAGTGCAAGTGGTAAATGTTCCCACTAGGGTAACTGACCATTCTAGTACTTTAATAGATCATGTTTTTGTTGATAAGTCTAGGCACAACAGCTTGACAGTCACTTAAGTCTTAAATGGGCTGTCAGACCATAATGCTGCGATTCCTACTATCCCTCAGTTCAATCTGAAGACAAAACCAAAACCTGAAAACAGTGAGATTAAAAAGCAAAGAAGCAGTGGAGACATATAGACAAACTGAAGCTATTTGACAGATGTGAAGTTTATAACAGATGTTAACTTAAAACTTAATAGATTTATTGATCAAGCTACAAGTCTTTTGCAGGATGTGATTCCAAAGAAAGGAGTTAGAGAAAGCCTGTGTAAGACTACATTTAAATTAAGAGCTACTCAGGGCCTAAAACTCTCACATAAAGCAAAAAGCGAATTGTATGTGTCAGCTAGAATGTCTAACAATTCTGAAATGATGATGCAATATAAAGTGTACTCTAAGATATTAAGGAAGGTGATACAAAAATCCGAAAATACCTACTTAAAAGACGAAATCTATAAATCTAATAACAAAATGAAGACAATATGGAAATACATGAACATGAGATGGGCAATATTTCAGCTGCAAAAGAAATAATTGTTTAAGAAATCGGAGCAACGAGGTGGATGATCCTGAAAAGGTGGTTAATATTTTCAACAATCACTTTTTGAAAGTAACAAATCCACCACAGTGCTTGACAAATAGTGTCATATGAGTGGGGGGACGAAATAATGGAAACTGATTAATAATTGCTGCTTGGATAGTTAAAAAATTAATTGGAAAGAATAATTGAAAGAAATTGGAAGGTACATATAAATTGGATGAACTTTAACTGGTACTAATATCTACAGACCTCCAGGTCAATACATCTAAGGTTAATATTCATTAGTTAACGTTACTTACTTCTTCCCATTAGATCCATTGTGCATGGAGCTGATTATCACAGTGGTGATACAGGATCACCCCTTCGCTGCTCCTGCAAATTTCTCTTGTCTGCTTTCTCTTATCGCTTGGAGGATTCTCAGGTTTCGTGTATATATAGCTTACATGTATAAAAAGAAAAGAATTTAGAAACAAACAATAATATGATCAATTACATTGAGCTCAGTTAACAAAGTTACAGAATTCTTACTCAACACTATATCTAACAAAATAGATTAGATGCATCTTCGGAAAACGGCAGTAAAGGAAATACAAGGTAAGTAGCGGTCTAAAGGAACAGATCGCAGATGTCAGGCAGTTAGCTTGAAGCTCAGTCAACATAACCTCATTCAAACGTTAGTCGATTTGTGTCTGGATCATAAAGTTGTTCTTGATTGAAAATGTCAGTTTACGAGCCTAATTCTCGTCATTTGCAGGAGGTGCTGCTGTTTCGTTTCAATATGAAGAAAACAGCGGCAGAGTCTCATCGTATGCTCTCAGGTACGTATGGTAAGTACGCTGTTAGTGAAAGAACGTGTCGTGAGTGGTTTCAACGCTTCAAGAACGGTGATTCTAACCTCGTAGACCGGCATAGTTGTGGAAGAGAGTATGTTTTCTAAGATGCCGAATTGGAGACATTGCTGAATGAAGACTCGTGTCAAACTTTAGAAAAATTGGTAAGTTTAGTGGGAGTGACACAGCAAGCTATTTCAAAACGTCTCAAGGCTATGAGCATGATTCAGATAGAAGTAACTTGGGTACTGTGTGAGCTGAAACCAAGAGACATTGACCAGCGTTTGTGCGTTTGTGAACAATTACTTCAGAGGCAAAAATGGGAGGGATTTCTGTATCGCATTGTGACCAGGGACGAAAAATGGGTTCATTAGGATAACCCTAAACGCAAAAAAATCATTGGGATATCCCGGCCAAGTTTCCACGTCGACGGCCAAACCGAATATTCACGGTTCCAAGATCATGCTCTGTATTTGGTGGGACCAGCTCGGCGTCCTGTACTATGAGGTGTTAAAACCAAGTGAAACAATCACAGGTGCTCGTTATCGAAAGCAACTAGTGCGTTTGAGCAGAACATTAAAAGACAAACGGCCGCAATACAGCGAGAGGCACGATAAAGTCATTTTGCAGTACGACAACGCTCGACCGCACGTTGCAAAAGAGGTCAAAACGTACTCGGAAACATCAAAATTGGAAGTCCTACCCCAACCGCCGTATTCTCCAGACATTGCTCCCTCTGACTGTCACCTGTTTAGATCAATGGCGCATGGCTTTGCTGACCAACACTTCCGATCTCATGAAGAAGTCACAAATTGGATCAATTCGTGGGTCGTTTCAAAAGATGAACAATTTTTTCGACGCGGGATTTGTACACTGTCCAAAAGATATCAGAAAGTAGTAGCCAGCGATGGAAAATACAGGGTGAATCAAAAAGAATACCACAACTTTAGGAATTTAAAACTCTGCAACGACAAAAGGCAGAGCTAAGCACTATCTGTCGGCGAATTAAGGGAGCTATAAAGTTTCATTTAGTTGTACATTTGTTCGCTTGAGGCGCTGTTGACTAGGCGTCAGCGTCAGTTGATGCTAAGATGGCGACCGCTCAGCAGAAAGCTTTTTGTGTTATTGAGTACGGCAGAAGTGAATCGACGACAGTTGTTCAGCGTGCATTTCGAACGAAGTATGGTGTTAAACCTCCTGATAGGTGGTGTATTAAATGTTGGTATAAACAGTTTACAGAGAATGGGTGTTTGTGCAAGTTCTGGACGGCCGAGAACGAGTGATGACAATGTAGCACGCATCCAGCAAGCATTTGTTCGCAGCCCAGGAAAATCGACTCGCAGAGCTAGCAGAGAGCTGCAAATTCCACAATCAACTGTATGGAGAGTCCTACGAAAAAGGTTAGTTATGAAACCTGAACGTCAACTACCCGAGGCGATGGATCGGCCGCCAGGCAGCCCGTGACAGAGCACTTCATCACTGGCCTCCAAGAAGCCCTGATCTTACCCCCTGCGATTTTTTCTTATGGGGGTATGTTAAGGATATGGTGTTTCGGCCACCTCTCCCAGCCACCATTGATGATTTGAAACGAGAAATAACAGCAGCTATCCAAACTAGGATATGGTGTTTCGGCCACCTCTCCCAGCCACCATTGATGATTTGAAACGAGAAATAACAGCAGCTATCCAAACTGTTACGCCTGATATGCTACAGAGAGTGTGGAACGAGTTGGAGTATCAGGTTGATATTGCTCGAGTGTCTGGAGGGGGCCATATTGAACATCTCTGAACTTTTTTTTGAGTGAAAAAAAACCTTTTTAAATACTCTTTGTAATGATGTATAACAGAAGGTTATATTATGTTTCTTTCATTAAATACACATTTTTAAAGTTGTGGTATTCTTTTTGAATCACCCTGTACTTTGAATGATACATGTGTAACCAGTTTGTTTCATTAAAGCCTCAAATGTTGGGGGAAAAACGGCTGAAGCAAAGTTGTACACCTTGTAGAAAAAATAACTCTGGCTTTAAAAATTATTGAAATAGGCTGTCGAGAAATAAGTAAAGTCCCTTTCCATATTTTTAATCCATCAAATGTGTGAGGCAGACCCACCAGGGTAGCCAAGAGTACTAATGCACTGCTTCCTGGACTTGGGTAGACTTGCTGGCCCTGGATCGAATCCGCCCGGCGGATTAACGACAAAGGCCAGTATGCCGGCCAGCCTGGATGTGACTTTTAGACAGTTTTCCACATCCCACTAGGTGAATACCGGGTTGGTCCCCACATTCCATCTCAGTTACACGACTCGCAGACATTTGACAACATTTACACTATTTCATGGCTTACTATAAACACAAATAGCTGGGGTACACTAACTCGGAGTGGCAACATGAAGGGCGTCTGGCCATCCTCTGACATTAACACTGCCAAATCCATAGTAACAAGGCCGACGCCGCGTTGCGGTGGGACAAAGGCCCCAAGGAAATGATGATGACTTGTGTGAGGCAGCTCTCTCACGTAGTTTTTGGCCACCAGAAGAACCCTGTCACCCTATATGTGATTTTCTTTGAATCAGGTGGCCATTGACTACTGTGCTCCGATAATCCAGCAGCAGAGGCCGAGACGAGAGGATGTGCCTTTATTGCTAGCAGCAATAGCAGTTGTGTGATAACACAGTATTTTAGTTTAGTTTCTGTTTTTTTATATATTTCTGGAGAGACATAAAGTATACCTCTGCTTTTTACTGTGTAGAGTAGTGTTTAACAAATCACTCTTACTTTTTGTTTTTGTGCCAGTCTTTGTGCAAATGCTTGTGTGAGGTGGATTCCTGGTGAAATATTATCAGAGAATGCTCATCCTCGCAGATTAAATACAGAAAAGTT
This sequence comes from Schistocerca serialis cubense, assembly GCF_023864345.2. NCBI lineage: Eukaryota > Metazoa > Arthropoda > Insecta > Orthoptera > Acrididae > Schistocerca > Schistocerca serialis. The sequence continues at coordinate 136,034,601 of NC_064642.1, read as the reverse complement.
TAATATAATATTAATAAACTGCAGGGGAATCCAGGGAAATGTTCCAGAATTAGTATGGTTTACTGAAGGTTACAATGCCCACATAGCATTAGGAACAGAAAGTTCATCTACATCTACATCTACATTTATACTCCGCAAGCCACCCAACGGTGTGTGGCGGAGGGCACTTTACGTGCCACTGTCATTACCTCTCTTTCCTGTTCCAGTCGCGTATGGTTCGCGGGAAGAACGACTGTCTGAAAGCCTCCGTGCGCGCTCTAATCTCTCTAATTTTACATTTGTGATCTCCTTGGGAGGTATAAGTAGGGGGAAGCAATATATACGATAGCTCATCCAGAAACGCACCCTCTCGAAACCTGGCGAGCAAGCTACACCGCGATGCAGAGCGCCTCTCTTGCAGAGTCTGCCACTTGAGTTTGTTAAACATCTCCGTAACGCTATCACGGTTACCAAATAACCCTGTGACGAAACGCGCCGCTCTTCTTTGGATCTTCTCTATCTCCTCCGTCAACCCGATCTGGTACGGATCCCACACTGATGAGCAATACTTAAGTATAGGTCGAACGAGTGTTTTGTAAGCCAAAGCAAAAGTTGATTGAAACCAGAAGTGAATAGCAATGAAATCCTAAGTTTGGTATTGGAATATTTATTGTAAGGATTAGTTAGAGGCTAATGGTGGTGGTATATTTATTGCAGTAAAGAGCCCGAAATATCCAGTGAAGTTTTTATGAATCTGAGATGTGAATTAAGCTGGGTGAAGTTAAGCATCAAAGGTCGTTCAAAAATGGTAATCAGCTGCTTTAATAGACTGCCTCAGTCAGGAGCTGTAGTGCTTCAGAGAGAACTTACAGAATATCATTAGTAACTTTCTTGATCCTGCTGTTGTAATAATGGGTCACTATAACTTGCCAGGTATTAATTGGGAGAGTCATGTTGCAAAACTGGTAGCAGAGACGGGGATTCGAGTGAAGTGCTCTGGATGTCTTGTCTGAGAACAGCTTTGAGCAGATAGTTAGAGAACCAACTCGTGAAGGTTATGTTGTGGACCTCCTAGAAACAAACAGACGTGGAATTACCAAACAAAAGGCAGAGGAAGATTTCAGTGATCGTAAGTCTGTGACAGTAACTAAGAGTCTGGATTTTATAAGAATTGTTACGAAAGGGAGGAAAATAATTTTGTTTAGCAATAGTGACAGAATTCAAACTGTAGAGTATCTGAGTAGACAGCATTAAATATTCAGTGATGAGGACAAAGATTTGGAGCACAAGTAGAGAAAACTTAAAAGCATCATTCAATATGCTATAGATAAATATGTTCCCAGCATGATTTTAAGGAATTCCTATCCTTTAAAGACTAACTGGGTTTAATAGCTGTTTCACAAAATGCCCAATAAGTAAAGAGAACTTAAATACATTCAAGAAAAGTCAAAATGTAGCTGAGTATAAACAAAAGCTGAACGAAGTGAAAATGAGTGTAAGGAGAGCAATGAGAGAAGGGTTCAATAAATTTGAATGTAAAATTTTGTCATCTGAACTGATAATAACCCTAAGGGGTTTTGATCTTATGTAAAATCAGTAAGTAGTTCGAAATCCTCTATGCACCTATTCATTTACTCAGAAACTCTATTGGCACCAAAACAAATGATAACAGAACGGAGGTCGAAATACTGTATTCTTTCTGTGCAACCACCATGTCTTCGCAGCTAATAGGCATGCCTAGATGTGGAAACGAAGGGGCATGTAGTCAGCACATTGCTCTCTTGGCCATTGTCAGTTTTCATGACCAGAGCTGCTAATCTCAATCAAGTAGCTCCGCAATGGACCCCAAAATAACTGAGTGTACCCCGCCTGCCAACAGCACTCAGCAGACCCATGTGCACCCATCCAAGAGCTACCCAATCCCCACAACGCTTAACTATGACAAATTGATGGAAACCAGTGCTACAACTGTGGCAAGGCCATTGGCGAAATACTGAATTCGGTCTTCCAAAATTGTTTCACTATGGAAGATCATAACACAGTGCTTCCTTTCAGTCATCATACAAACTTGAAAATGGCAGTATTGAGACAATTGTTTGTGGAACAGAATTGCAACCACAAACGCTTGGCAGTGTAAAGCCATCAAGACCACATGAGATAGCTATAAAATTTTACAAAGATTATACAAAAGAACTTGCTCTCCTTCTAGCAGCAGTTTATTGCAGATCGCTTGATGAATGAAGGGTACCTAGCAACTGGAAAAACAGCTAAGGTTATTCCCGTTTCCAAGAAGAACTGCAGGGCAGATGTATGCAGCTGTATACCTATTTCGTTAACGTTAATCTGTTTTAGAATTATGGGATATGTTTTATACTCAAGAATTATGGAGAACGAAAAACTCTATAAAAATCAATATAGCTTCCTCAAACGAGATCTTGCGGAACTCACTCGCTGTGTTCCTTCATGAGATCCATAAGGCCTGTTGTACAATTGTACAATCTCCAGGTAAGTGCAGAAATAGCTAAAAAAGGAATATGCTAGCCACAGGGTAACTTGGATTCTGCAAACGAGACCTTGCGAAACTTGCTCTCTGTGTTCCTTCATGAGATCCATAGGGCCAGTTGTCTAATCTCTGGATAAATCTGGGAATAGCTAACTGAGGAACCGGCTAACCACGGGGTGACTTGGAGTGTGGTTTGTATGATGCTATTTTATTCCACTGTTTGTTATTCCAAGAATAGCTTTCCCATCCAGTTAAGTTGGCGACAACTGAATAGCACTCTGGGCATTATTTCATTTCATATTTACTTGGTCATCATCGGCAGAAATAGCGTGTCAAACATGAGTGCTAAGCGTCCCAGATCGCCAAACTATTTGGTGGAGGATATTTTGAGACTGGTAGATGCTGTAAATGAGTTCAAGAGTGTAGCAGAAAACACGAAAACTGCTTCAATCTCATTCAATCAAGATATTAGTGCAAAGCATTTAACTAAATTGGCAACATACTCATATATTTAACAATATAACGATTTATCTAGAGATTGGTCAAAGGACCAGGTATTTGTTGTTTGACCAGTAAGAGATCTTTCTGTATTTCCATACAAAGTAGGGAAAAAAAATGCACCAGTTCCCATTCACAGACAACTTCACATAGATCGACAGATAAGCGGCAATAGCCATACGATTTTGTTTAAGAAAGGAAAACTTAAACATAATGCCAGAAAAGGCAACAGAGGCTACAGATTGGTGACACCCCATATGTGTTGCGTAAGTCTGAATCGTGTACAATGAAATGTACGATTTGATAAAGTTGTCAACAGAAGGACGCCTTAGTTGGTTCGATTCAGATGGAACGTTTCTACACGCAATAGTATTCTATAAAATGTAGGTGCATGGGATATGGTGAGTTGCAAGAAGGCACATAATATAGAAGCAGCTGTGAAATGCAGTCTGCTTTGTGAAATAGTTGGTCTTTTCAGTCTATCCAGCAAACTATGACAGTACAGACATCATGGAGATTTGACTAAAATTTCCGAGAGATATTACTGGCTAGAATAATTAGTGCAGGAATAGTTGTTGTACAGAAAATACCATTTCTGATTAATTGAACACTATTTGCTCATCCACTTTTGCAGTTCTTGGGCATACATAAATCCTGTTTCCATGATGAATATTAGTATGAGGATATATCTGAAGAATAAGATGTCAACATTTACAATAAGCAACCATTATCTTCTTTATGACCCTGGGATAGAAATGTACTAAGGCACATATCAAACTGATCAAACTGGAGGCTGTTATTGTATCTCACCCTAAATGTTTGAGGAATAGTAACTATTTCATACATAACTTTGGCTTGTGCAATCAGCTCTAGCAGCTGTAGGATAACTATCAGGAAAAGGGATTTGGAAATGATAAGGGAAATATTATTTCAAGGGTTAATGATTTTTTAAGATTATTCTGGAATATGTTATCGGATAAAGAAAGGTTTTCGGCTGCCCAAACAGTCACCTCAGCTAAGGAAGAAAAAATTGAACGAAAAGATTTCGTTATGAACACATAGATACAAAAATTAAAAATGTTCTTCTGTCCTTTTTTGGAATAATTTATTATACCTCTTCAACACTGTGGTGACATTTTAGCATTTCTCTCCATTATTACTGGTGCCCTTGCAGACCCTTGTGGTTGTTCAAACATTCATTACAATGGACTTTCATGAACTAATAAATAAATATTCAAACAACTTTTTAACACTGTCCTGAATATATTTTTACACACTAACTTTACATAATGTATTCACAAGGTTAATAATACTTGGGATGCATATATTTTGTATATATGCATGTAGTCTCTTTCATATCTCAGCACAGACAGACAGAGGCAACTAATTAATTTGTGTGCACTGGATTGCTCATTCTGGCCCCTACAAACATACAAAGATATACAGCACACAGAACTTACATATAATTGTTTATTGCCTTTACATAAAGATTTTTGTTATCACAGAATATTTTCATATACAAATATGAAAGGGGAGTGATCATAAGTAAGGCCACATGGGTAAAACCCTTATTTTTCGGCCTTTTGTTATCTGAATCTGCTCTCTGGGAACATTTGGTGACATGTTCAACTAATTATGATAGGAACCTCTTTGACTATAACTTAACTCTAAAAGCTGCTTTTAATATTATGGCAAAAATAAACAAAAGAGAAACAGGTATTAATTTCATAAATAGGTTATGTAATTCTTGTGTAAATATGATATTTCTTTACAGTTTTACACTCCACCTTATACAAAGATCAAAAAATATCCTAATATTACACTACTTAGACATAAGCACACATATAAAATTTTCACTTCCTCTTTCTAAGTGCAATACATAAGAAAAAGGGATAAATATCATTTTTGTTTTCATTCTTTCTTTATTAAGGTTTGCAAACTTTGCGATTAATATTGTGGGACACAAGGTCCTTATTGACTGCAGGGGAAACGGAAAACTTGATTGTTTTTGTTGGAGCTGCAGTTGGATCTGACTGCCACTTGCAGCATAACTGGCCACGGTCAGCTATTTTCGTTGTTTGAGTAATAGTGGCATTGTCTTTACTCCTACACAGTACTGTACAAGCCGCATGCGGACTTTTCTTGTAACCGTGTGGAGTTTGAGACTGGTTCTTCTTAATTTCTTCTGTGTAATATACAGACTCCGACTACAGCACAGATGAGCATCGTCTTAAGATCTCGTCAGAACATCCACGCCCACGAAATTATCCCAGTGCCTGAGGTGAGAGTACCACATGCCATCAACAACAATGTGTCATTGTTCCACTCGTAAAGCTTGGTGTCATTATTAAATGGATTCCTTCTCCTGGTTAGCAGATAAAATTTGAACACTTGAAGAGCGTACCTTTAGCAATGCATGTCACATTAACTTCTCACTGGGTGGGTACCTCTCTGATTTGAGGTAAGTAACATTTTAAATGTGTTGCACTTTACCACTTTACTGCATCATGTTTTTTTCTGATTCACACGTTTTGATCAGACATGTCCGCGCTTTTATGTAGTACATTTACATGCATATACAAACACATGAAACTTACGGCTAATTACAAAATTGGTAGTAGCAAACCTTACATACAAACAATTTTATTAAGGATTCCAGTTTTTTAAATCTTACGTATCTTTCATGTTTAAATTACAAGTCCCATCTGGCTTCACCTTACTAGCTAGTTTTGAGGTAAGCTTCCTCCTTAAAAACCATTTCTTTTTTCCTTTTATTTATTATAGTTTGCTCTTTCAGATAAAGAGAAAACGTCGTTACGAGCGAGGAAACATCCATGAGCTGAATCTGAAAATCAAGAATAATGCTGTCATACAGACAAGCACATTTCCATCACACATGAGGAGAGGATAGGAAAGGACTTAATTAAGCAACTTATTAGTTAATCCATTTGTTTAATTTGGCTACTACTAGCCGCCTTCATCTTCAAAACTTATTCAACTTTTGTTGTACTGAGCAAAAATTAGTGTTGATATGTATATTTTAACATGTTCCCAAGAACTTGTAATATCGGATCTTACAGTAATAGAATATTCAGTCATGTATTTGCACATTATGTATAATTCAATGTAACACATTAACAAGGATCTTTTGATACTTCCTTTCAAGTGATTTACACAGCAGCCAAATCAGTATTGTGTTTGGTGCTTGAGGTTTATGTTAGTATTCCATCAAACAGCTTGTCATTAGTGCAACTTTGATCTGCTCTTTCCCTTTGGAAGCAATGCAACACAGTTCAAGCTTACTGCTGCAATGCAAAAGGACAGGTGTACTTATCTTGGACAATTCTCATTACCACTCACACACAATCACAAAAACACATACTTATAAAAATGGAATAGGAGGCCCTTCTTGGGCACCTGCTGCCTACACTTAATATTTACTTCAGTTGGGTTGTGCACTCGCAACATACCCTATGTAGTATTAATTATTATATAAATTCTTAAATCTATGTGTCATGTCCCATGGGCTAGACATACATATAAATTTTGCTGCTGTATACTTCTGCAGATTGCTAGACACCTCTGTTTATCTGCTTTCCTAAGAACAAATCGATCTAGTACCTTACTGTATTAATATTTGACAGTGAATTCACCTGAAGTGATGTGTTTTCAGGATCACGTTTTGTGTAGTGACATTTTAACTTACATCACAGCTTGCTCCCGACCACTGTGTTGCGTCGAATCCGTTCACGTGTATAGTTATCATTCCTTTTGGAGCTTCAGTATAGTAGTTATTCAATTAGATGTAAGTTTTTCTACCTGTAGCTTCGCGTATTTTGTAGTTGAGTAGCTTAATCGGTTGTTCGTACCAAACTTAACATCAGTCGTTCTTAGATTAAGTAGGTGTAGCTAGTAAAATGTAAAGTGTATTTGGTTTTAGCATAACTCGTTATTTCGTTCGCTTGATAGTCACGTTATACACAGTTTTTCCTTCGACTCTGTGTTTCTATGTCTGTCTGTAAATAGTTTGCAAGCACTCACTCAAGCGCACGCGCGGTTGTGTGTGTGTGTGTGTGTGAGTGTGTGTATTTCTTTTCCTCATATATATATATTCCCATTTTCTAGCATTTAGTTTCCTATTTGTAAATATTCTCATTCCCCTTTTTCTATAATATTGCTTCTCACTATCTTAATCTATTTCCTGTTTTATCTACAAATTCATGAACAGTACCAACACTGACGCAACATTTATTCATTCGAATACTCAGAATATTAGCTGGCTCCTGAAGCTGTCAAGTGTGCCATATTACTTACAATCAATATGTACAAAATTTGGTCCATACTATTTAAACTACTTAACGCTACTTGATACTACATGAAAATGGGTTACAGTTAGCACATAGAGTTATATTTACAACATTTACTCTCAAATGAATTAATAAATCTTTACTTATTGGTCAGATTAATTGCTCTTTTAGTTGCGTGTAGTAGAGTTTGCTGCTTTGTAGGAAGCCGAACAGCATATCACTGGGGTGACTACAACCATATGTGGTTTTGCCTAAATAAATTCAGAAGGACATAACTATTTGGTAGTCGACTCGGCATGAATTTTCAAAAAAAGTATGCTAATCCTAGAAATACCTTTAGTAGTGGTCTAGTAAAATGTTTCATTGTGTCTAGCATGCTGGGATCGGGTCTATTGCCTACAAGTGACATGGTGTGGCCAAAAAATTTTCTCTCTTCTCGAGCAACCTCAGATTTTTTCAAGTTAGCGGTAATTTCATATTGAGAGAACCTTTCTAATACTTTTCCAAGTATTTGCACATGAACTTTCCACATGGATATCTTGACAAGAAGATCATTCACATGCACAATGATTTAACTCAAAAGGTTTGGCCCAAGCACTCTATCTAATGCTGGAATAAACACGTTGGCATTTATGTTAAGTCCAAAAGGCAGGACGCAAAATTGGTAACCTCTACCATTGCACATGGAGACAGTATTCTGGCGACTTTCAGGGTGGAGTAAAATTTGCTAGTACAAGTCCCTAAGGTCAATGATGGTCAAATACTTAACTCCATGAAATTTTAACAATTGCTCTTCAATATTGTCTGGTCTGGTTCTTGTGGTTATGATGATTTTATTTATTTCATTGGCGTCCAGAACAAGGCGAACAGTACCAACAGGCCTTTCTATTGCTAAAATTGAACTGCAGTACAGTGCATACGATGGTTCAATCATATTCCACCTAACCATGCGCTCGATCTCTTTCCTGACCGCCTCTTTTTTCGTCCATGGAATTGAGTATGACGTGCTACAGAAAGTTTTATGTTCATATGCCATAATTTGATACACCTACCCTTTATCAAACCGGGTTTTTCTTCAAAAACTTGTGGGAATTGTTGTAATAGGGCCTGTAAATCATGCTTCTACTCTTTTGTAAGTGTGGTTGACTCCTCAACTTCTTTGGTGTACATTTTATGGGATAGTCACCTTCTCCAAATGTACATTGTTAAAATGTTTCGACTACATATAAATTTTCAGGATACAGCAACTGAATATTAACCTTGTTTGTCAAGTGACTGTGGACATTTGCCTTTGTTTTCAACAAACCAACTGAATAGGTTTTTCATTAAATACAAATGGCTCGTAGCTAGTATAGATCAATCTTTACCTGATACTTCCTGAAAAATTCCGTGCCTAGCAGACAGTTAACCATTAAATTTTGGACTACTAAAAACATGCATGTAAATATCTTTTCATTTATGTTAATAGGTAAGCAGGTTTGCAGCCTGACAACTTTTGATATACTTCCCAGTGAAGCTCCAATGTGACAATTTTTTAATGGTAAAGTAGGCAAATTGAGTTTGTTCCGCAGCTCGTCAAACAAACTTTGTGAAATTAAATTCGCCACTGCGCCAGCTCCTAGCGCAACCTGTACCACTGTGTTGCCAATTTTGTCATTTACAATGTCTTATACTTTGTCCTCTAATTCTTTAATATTACTCATGTCTTCACCTGAACAAAGATCACCCCTCATGTCATTTTCCTGAACATATCTAACAAAATAGTTATTCAAAAGCCTTTATCCCCGATTCCATTCACTGTGGTTGACAGGGAGCTTGGCCTTACCGATCGCTGTTTCCCTGTGGCGTAGGTGGAGGGTTAATCCCTTCATTCATCACATTGGCTATGTGTATCGTCAGTTCCGAACTGTTCCATGTACGGCCTCCTATTTGACCAGGGGCAGCATGTCCTCTGTTCTGGATTTTTCCTGCTCCCATAACCACTGTTGTTATTGTAGTTATTCATTGGGTGATTATTAATATTACCAAAATTTTGTTGTGCATTGCCATTCGGGCTATACGCATTATCCCATACAATCTGGTTGTTACAGTGTTGAGAACCACAATTTTGTTGATTGTATCCCCTGCCGTTATGGCCCTTGTTTCTTCAGTTATTCCTGCCATTGTTGTTCTTGTAGCTGCCACCACTGTCATTACTGCCATTATTATTGTAGTTGTTAAAATTTCCACTTCCGGGTGCGCCTGGTTGATTACGATTGTAATCGTTTGTCTTAGGGCTGCTTTGATATGTATGAGATCGGTGGAATCGACTACAGATAAAAAATATTCTAACATTTGATATCAGGTTACTCCAATATCTTGTCTTGCTCAAATATTTATCGAAATATTTTCGAAGGAGACCGTGTTTTGCATTTAAAGGTTGTGGGTCAAAACCACAATTTGAAGCCTCTCTTCTATTCCCTGTGACCAGTATTTCTCTGAAATAGATTGTCAGCTTCTTCTGCTGCCCATGAATGGGCGTCACCTTGAATCCATCCAACAACAAATTTGGATTTTTTGTTGTTCGGACCAATGTCGGGGTAATATGCTCCAACAGGGTGATAATTATTGAACTATATGAAAAACCATGGACCTTGCCGTTGGTGGGGAGGCTTGCATGCCTCAGCGATACAGATAGCCGTACCGTAGGTGCAACCACAATGGAGGGGTATGTATTGAGAGGCCAGACAAACGTGTGGTTCCTGAAGAGGGGCAGCAGCCTTTTCAGTAGTTGCAGGGACAACAGTCTGGATGATTGACTGATCTGGCCATGTAACATAACCAAAACGGCCTTGCTGTGCTGGTACTGCGAACGGCTGAAAGCAAGGGGAAACTATGGCCGTAATTTTTCCGAGGGCATGCGGCTTTACTGTATGGTTAAATGATGATGGCGTCCTCTTGGGTAAAATATTCCGGAGGTAAAATAGTCCCCCATTCAGATCTCTGGGCGGGGACTACTCAGGAGGACGTCGTTATGAGGAGAAAGAAAACTGGCGTTCTACAGATCGGAGTGTGGAATGTCAGATCCCTTAATCGGGCAGGTATGTTAGAAAATTTAAAAAGGGAACAGGATAGGTTAAAGTTAGATATAGTGGGAATTAGTGAAGTTCGGTGGCAGGAGGAACAAGACTTTTGGTCAGGCGAATACAGGGTTATAAATACAAAATCAAATTGGGGTAATGCAGGAGTAGGTTTAATAATGAAAAAAAAAATAGGAGTGCGGGTAAGCTACTACAAACAGCATGGTGAACGCATTATAGTGGCCAAGGTAGACACGAAGCCCATGCCTACTACAGAAGTACAAGTTTATATGCCAACTAGCTCTGCAGATGACGAAGAAATTGAAGAAATGTATGATGAAATAACAGAAATTATTCAGATAGTGAAGGGAGACGAAAATTTAATAGTCATGGGTGACTGGAATTCGGTAGTAGGAAAAGGGAGAGAAGGAAACGTAGTAGATGAATATGGATTGGGAGGAAGTAATGAAAGAGGAAGCCGCCTGGTAGAATTTTGCACAGAGCACAACTTAATCATAGCTAACACTTGGTTCAAGAATCATAAAAGAAGGTTGTAGACATAGAAGAAGCGTGGAGATACTGACAGGTTTCAGATAGATTATATAATGGTAAGACAGATTTAGGAACCAGGTTTTAAATTGTAAGACATATCCAGAGGCAGATGTGGACTCCGATCACAATCTATTGGTTATGAACTGTAGATCAAAACTGAAGAAACTGCAAAAAGGTGGGAATTGAAGGAGATGGGACCTGGATAAACTGATAGAACCAGAGGTTGTACAGAGTTTCAGGGAGAGCATAAGGGAACAACTGACAGGAATGGGGGAAAGAAATACAGTAGAAGAAGAATGGGTAGCTTTGAGAGATGAAGTAGAGAAGGCAGCAGAGGACCTAGTAGGTAAAAAGATGAGGGCTAGTAGAAATCCTTGGGTAAGAGAAGAAATATTGAACTTAATTGATGAAAGGAGAAAATACAGGGTGATTCAAAAAGAATACCACAACTTTGGGAATTTAAAACTCTGCAACGACAAAAGGCAGAGCTAAGCACTATCTGTCGGCGAATTAAGGGAGCTATAAAGTTTCATTTAGTTGTACATTTGTTCGCTTGAGGCGCTGTTGACTAGGCGTCAGCGTCAGTTGATGCTAAGATGGCGACCGCTCAACAGAAAGCTTTTTGTGTTATTGAGTACGGCAGAAGTGAGTTGACGACAGTTGTTCAGCGTGCATTTCGAACGAAGTATGGTGTTAAACCTCCTGATAGGTGGTGTATTAAACGTTGGTATAAACAGTTTACAGAGAATGTGTGTTTGTGCAAAGGGAAAAGTTCTGGACGGCCGAGAACGAGTGATGAAAATGTAGCACGCATCCAGCAAGTATTTGTTCGCAGCCCAGGAAAATCGACTCGCAGAGCTAGCAGAGAGCTGCAAATTCCACAATCAACTATATGGAGAGTCCTACGAAAAAGGTTAGTTATGAAACCTGAACGTCAACTACCCGAGGCGATGGATCGGCCGCCAGGCAGCCCGTGACAGAGCACTTCATCACTGGCCTCCAAGAAGCCCTGATCTTACCCCCTGTGATTTTTTCTTATGGGGGTATGTTAAGGATATGGTGTTTCGGCCACCTCTCCCAGCCACCATTGATGATTTGAAACGAGAAATAACAGCAGCTATCCAAACTGTTACGCCTGATATGCTACAGAGAGTGTGGAACGAGTTGGAGTATCGGGTTGATATTGCTCGAGTGTCTGGAGGGGGCCATATTGAACATCTCTGAACTTGTTTTTGAGTGAAAAAAAACCTTTTTAAATACTCTTTGTAATGATGTATAACAGAAGGTTATATTATGTTTCTTTCATTAAATACACATTTTTAAAGTTGTGGTATTCTTTTTGAATCACCCTGTATAAAAATGCAGTAAATGAAGCAGGCAAAAAGGAATACAAACGTCTCAAAAATGAGATCGACAGGAAGTGCAGAATGGCTAAGCAGGGATGGCTAGAGGATAAATGTAAGGATGTAGAGGCTTGTCTCAAAAGGGGTAAGATAGATACTGCCTACAGGAAAATTAAAGAGACCTTTGGAGAAAAGAGAACCACTTGTATGAATATCAAGAGCTCAGATGGAAACCCAGTTCTAAGCAAAGAAGGGAAAGCAGAAAGGTGGAAAGAGTATATAGAGGGTCTATACAAGGGCGATGTACTTGAGGACAATATTATGGAAATGGAGGAGGATGTAGATGAAGATGAAATGGGAGATATGATACTGCATGAAGATTTTGACAGAGCACTGAAAGACCTGAGTCGAAACAAGGCCCCGGGAGTAGACAACATTCCATTAGAACTAGTGATGGCCTTGGGAGAGCCAGTCCTGACAAAACTCTGCCATCTGGTGAGCAAGATGTATGAGACAGGCGAAATTCCCTCAGACTTCAAGAAGAATATAATAATTCCAATCCCAAAGAAAGAAGATGTTGACAGATGTGAAAATTACCGAACTATCAGTTCAATAAGTCACGGATGCAAAATACTAACGCGAATTCTTTACAGACGAATGGAAAAACTAGTAGAAGCCGACCTTGGGGAAGATCAGTTTGGATTCCGTAGAAATATTTGAACACGTGAGGCAATACTGATGCTACGACTTATCTTAGAAGCTACCTACGTTTCTTGCATTTGTGGACTTAGAGAAAGCTTTTGACAATGTTGACTGGAATACTCTCTGTCAAATTCTGAAGGTGGCAGGGGTAAAATACAGGGTGCGAATGGCTATTTACAATTTGTACAGAAACCAGATGGCAGTTATAAGAGTCGAGGTATACGAAAGGGAAGCAGTGGTTGGGAAGGGAGTGAGACAGGGTTGTAGCCTCTCCCCGATGTTTTTCAATCTGTATATTGAGCAAGCAGTGAAGGAAACAAAAGAAAAATTCGGAGTAGGTATTAAAATCCATGGAGAAGAAATAGAAACTTTGCGGTTTGCCGATGACATTGTAATTCTGTCAGAGACAGCAAAGGATTTGGAAGAGCAGTCAAACGCAATGGATAGTGTCTTGAAAGGAGGATATAAGATGAACATCAACAAAAGAAAAACGAGGATAATGGAATGTAGTCGAATTAAGTCGGGTGATGCTGAGGAAATTAGATTAGGAAATGAGACACTTAAAGTAGTAAAAGAGTTTTGCTATTTGGGGAGCAAAATTACTGATGATGGTCGAAGTAGAGAGGATATAAAATGTAGACTGGCAATGACAAGGAAAGCGTTTCTGAAGAAGAGAAATTTGTTAAAATCGAAATGTTGACTGGCAATGGCAAGGAAATCGTTTCTGAAGAAGAGAAATTTGTTAAAATCAAGTATAGATTTGAGTGTCAGGAAGTCGTTTCCGAAAGTATTTGTATGGAGTGTAGCCATGTATGGAAGTGAAACATGGACGATAAATAGTTTGGACAAAAAGAGAATAGAAGCTTTTGAAATGTGGTGCTGCAGAAGAATGCTGAAGATTATACGGGTAGACCACATAACTAATGAGGAGGAATTGAATAGGATTGGGGAGAAGAGAAAATTGTGGCACAACTTGACTAGAAGAAGGGATCGGTTGGTAGGACATGTTCTGAGACATCAAGGGATCACCAATTTAGTATTGGAGGGCAGCGTGGAGGGTAAAAATCGTAGAGGAAGACCAAGAGATGAATACACTAAGCAGATTCAGAAGGATGTAGGTTGCAGTAGTTACTGGGAGATGAAGAAGCTTGCACAGGATAGAGTAGCATGGAGAGCTGCATCAAACCAGTCTCAGGACTGAAGACCACAACAACAACATGAAAAAAAACTTAAATTAGTTACAAACTATGTCGTGCACAAACTTTATTCAACATGTAAATGTCACTGCAGATAGTTGGATTTAGGTAATAATATGTTTGCTATCATGGGGAAGATGTGGAGCAGACGAATAGCGAAATTCTGCATGACCTGCTGAAGTGTCAGAATATGGATGCTGTCAATGACCTCCTGAATGGCTGTTTTCAGATCAGCGATGGTTTTGGGGTTATTGATGTACACCTTGTCTTTAATATAGCCCCACAAAAAGGAGTCGCTTTCGTTCAAAGATGGAGAATATGGCTCGGAATCGATGCCCATGCCAGCGGCCTCTGGGTACCCTACAGCCAGAATACGGATTCCAAAGTGCTCCTCCAAGACATCAAACACTCTCCTGTTTTCATGGGGTCAAGCATCATCTTGCATTAACCACATATTGTCACAATCAGGGTCACTTTCAATAATGGGGTTGAAATCACATTCTAAAACCTTTGGGTACGGTTCGGTAGTCCCCATGCCCGCACTGATTATTCCGTAACTGGACATTGCACACACACATATACACACAAAGACACACACACACACACACACACACACACACACACACACACATGCACACACACACACACACACACACACACACAGTCACCTGTTGAGGATGAAAGACTTTCCGACAGCGAAATGTGGATTCTCAGTCCCGCAAAAGCGCCCACTTTGCTTACTGACGAACCCATCGAAATGAAAGTGGACTTCGCCACTAAGCCAAACCATACTGTGCATACCAATGCCCATGATGCCCCGCGACCAGACGTACAATTTGAACGTCCTAACGCAAACTATTTAGGAGTTATGACGAATTTATTTCATATAATTCAATAATTGTCACCCTGTAAATGCCCGCACAAATACCGTTGGATGTGTCTTTTTAGATCCCCGTGAAAAGATCGGAAAATGCCTGTGTTTGAGAAATCCTCATCAATAAGGACTGACAATATTCCTTGTTCTATTTCATCTGACCTTGATGTCGTTCGCTGCCTCTTTGCTGACGGCATGCCAATGTCCGACAACGCTGGCACATTCGCATAATTATTTGCAAATTGTTCCGGTTCACTTGTATCATACTCTGATCGCGGCGACACCTCGTTCACGCGATTACTTTCTATAGCTGGCCGATTCTGGTTCGTAGCTGTAGATGGACCCTTTGAACCATTCTTTTCGCTTTTTACCTCAGCACGAATTTTATCTTCGATCGTTTTCATGTCATTGTCAATTTTAGCAAGCATTTTTGTTTCACTCTCACTAATTTTTTCCTTTACAGCCTCGATGTAAGTCCTGTATTTGTGGATACATTTTTCTACGGACGTTACGTCACTGTCAAACGTTCCCGCTTTCGCGTAATTTGTGTACATTCTTATTAAGCCCTTCACATTCGGGTGTTAGAAATGTATGACCCAGTTTTAAAAAACGGACATATTGTGAGATTGCACACGTCCTCTGGCAATTCTCCGCAAGTCGATACAAATTCGGCTACGTTTGTTTGCGCAGTCGTGACAGATTTTTGTGCTCATTTTACAAGGCTTCTTGCGCCTCTACTACCCTTTGTAATATGTCTGCACCTTTTTTTTGTTCCTTTTTGTTGTCTGATAACTTTTGGCTTGACTGCGTATTCATTCTAGAAAACTGCTGTCAAGTTCGTAAGTGGTCCCTGTTAGATCTCTATTCAAAATTTCAAGATCACCAACTAACATATTGACTTTTTGTTCTATCACACTGACACAATTAGAAAGTTTTTGATCGAGACTACTGACTTATGTCGCAATAGTCTCGATTTTGGAGTTAATTTTGTATCCTATCTTCTGATTTTGTCCGTAACCCTCCGATCCAGTACTTATTTTCGTGCATCTAACTAAACATATATTAGCGATTTCTGAATGTAAGTTGGTCATTTTTGTATGCATTCTGGACATTTATCAACACATTTTTGGTTACTCTCTGTCTCATACCTACCATTACATATCGATCCATCCACATTACCCATTTTTGCGAGCTCACTTCGTTTGCTCGAAACCGAAACTCGAAAATTTCCATTGTCTGTTTCACTACTTATTTCACCATTACTATTAAAAATTTCACCCTCCAACATTGATTGAGGACTGGTCTCATCAAGCATGATTCACATATTATCTCCCAAATGCATATTTAATTCACTAACAATAGTAGAGTTTAATGAAATATTCTCAATATTTGATAAATTACCATCTTGTTGTGATTCATTATTGTCATCTCTTATTGGTAAATTTCTCGATATTTTGACATATTCATTTTCACTGTTATTAATAGTTATTTGTTGCTTTTTGTTAGGTTTCACTTTTGACAAATACAAGTAATACTTTATTATATAAAAATGTTAAATTCTTAGAGAAAACTTGTTTTTTGTGTCTTTAGAAATGACTATAATTTAATAAACACTACAAAAATACCCATTACAAGGGTGGACTTTGTTGCTTCTACAAAGGTTGGGAAATTGAACAAAGGGTGGAATCGTGAGGGAATTGCTCTCACATGCAGAAAATTCAAAAATACTGTAGATTTTACCTTGAACATTGTCTTTTTCACATTTCCTCATATTTCGGAATTTTGTAATTTCCAGTGTATTTCAATGGTTTGCATATTTCATGTTCCCATTAATTTTTAACTAGCTTTTCCTTTTTTCTTACTTACATACCATAAATATCCAACAAAAATAATAGTTAGTTTATTGTTGATCTCCAATAACCCATTTTAATTTTTTCTGTACTGACACATAAACGTTTTGGAGATCACAGTCACTGTTTAGTCGTCATTTGCAGGATAATTATTAGGAAAAGGGATTTGGAAATAACAAGGGAAATAGTATTTCAAGGGTTAAATGATTTTTTAAAATTATTCTGGAATATGTTATCGGATAAAGGAGGGGTTTCAGCCGCCCGAGTAGTTGCCGTAGCTAAGGAAGAAAAAATTGAAGGCTAAGATTTCGTTATGAATACATAGAATTAAAACTTAAAAATGTTCTTATATCCCTTTTTCAAATAATTATTATACCTCTTCAATACTGTGATGAAATGCTAGTGTTTCCCACCATTATTACTGTGTCTCATGATTGTCCATGAATTTTTTATGATGGACTTTCATGGAGTAATAATTAAATATTCAAACAATTTTTTAAAACAGTCCTAAATATATTTTCACACATTATCTGTATGTAATACATTCACAAGGTCATTAATACTTTGTGTACATACATGTTTTGCATCTCCATCCAGAGAGATAGACAACTTATTAATCAGTGTGCAATGGATTGCTCATTAATAATCATCTCTTCCCCCACTAGATAGCTAGATAGTAATAACATCTGTGACAATGATAAGTCACAAATATTATTGCTATCTAGTAGTTAGAGAACACATCTTTTAACCAACTTAAAAATTACCACCACACAGCTATGAGTAGTCTGCGAGGAAAGTAGAAGTAACTGGAGGCATGAAACCTTAACTTTGTTCTTCTTCTTTTCTATACTCATCTCAGCTTATGATTTTTTGTTTTACTTTTCAGAATAAAAATGCCTGTTCTCAAATGTGAAAGAATTAGTAGAGTTGCAGGTGGCATAGCTTCAAAAATAGCTTGGCAAGAACCAGAGAAGGGAGGAAGAATTGTAATAGTTCAAAAATGATCATAAAGCTCAAAATTAGAATCAGAAAATAAAAATTAAAACAAATGATTTCAGAATAAAAATACATTAATCCATTTACAAATATTTTATTTTCATTTAATTAGATAAGACAACAGAAATAAATTAAAAAACTTTCTCTAGGGAATGCTGTACAGTGTTATACACATCCTTTTAACAATCCTGCTGACTGTCCCCTTGCCAGTACAAATGAAGTCTCCAATGAACAGAAGGAAATCATCTGAGGCAAAATATATGAATGTTCATAGTTGCAGGTTCATTTGGTGGAACAGAGTCATTTTTGAAAGAAAGAAAAGAATGGCATGAGGCAATTCAAGAGAAATTTAAAAACATGTCTTACAAGCTATTCCTTCCACTGTTATTGTTATATAGATTCAATAACTCAAGATTCCTGTTAGCTGAATGACAAGCACCTATGTTCTTATAATGCAAAGATAACAATTACTTTATGATAAATGTATATGTTGTTCTATGGATAATACTAATAACTGAGAAACACAACAGCTGCCTGCTATAGCTTTCTGTCAAAAAGTGATTTTCCTGTTAATTTTACAGTGCTAAACTAAACTTGAGTAAGCACGAATAATTTACATGTTAATGGGAGCAGTGCTAAGTGGTGAACAATTCTGTTGTACTGAAGCATTCACTAAAGAATGGAAAGTTGTTATCCCAATGGGAGATAAGTGTGAACAATATGTTCTGCTGTAGATGTGACTGAGTGAGACCAGGACATTACTGTGCTATCAGACTTCTTGTTAATTTAACAATCATAATAAGCCAGAAAAATAGTATGTCACACAAGTACAATATAAAATATTTCAATTTAAGGTACTTTCAACTAGCTACAATTTGACATAAAGGGCACAGAAAATTACTCGATATTCAAGGAAAGTTAAATACATAGCATTCCACACACTTCTTCCACACAGTACAACTATGCAGTTTCAATAAATAGATTCCTGTTCTATTCTTATAACATACATTATAGCTATTATTTTGTGATAAATATGGGTACGCTTATGTGGATAATACTAATAATTGAGAAACGCAACAGCTATGTTCTACAGCTGAGGGATCATCACCTTTCAAAAAAAAGAAAAAATACGAACTTACCTCTTAATCTTACGGTGTTAAACTTAACCTGTTTAAGCATAAATAGTTCAAGGGCTACAGTGAATAATGGTAGGTCAGAGTAATGTAGTTACTCTGACGCTTTAATGGGACTATGGTCCTAATATTTTCACTAAAAGGCGGTATGCTTAAAGTTTGGCTTATTCATAACATGACATAAATATTCTTATTACAGGTTTGAGTTGTGGTCTATCAAATAGAATTTCTACATATGCTGGACAAGGAAACATCAGACTTCGATATTTAAAAGATACTGGTTGCTGGCCTGAAAGCACACATATTATGAAATGAGACCACTAATAAAATGATATTTAATGACAATGATGCTTCATCAATTATCATCATGCTGACTGCTGTGAAATATTCCTACACAAATACAAAATGTTTATGACAGGAGCAATTAGATTCGGTATACTGTCATTTTAAATAAAACTCTAATGCTTTTGATGACTTACTTTATCAACTAAATAACTGTACAGCATCTTGTCGATTACTTTAAGACGTTCCTTGGCAAACTCTAACAAACAGAACAGAAGAATAATAATAATCGAAAGTTTCTGAATTTCGTTTTACAAATATAAACTATCTGACATAATGTCTCTGATGCCTATCATATGTACATATATTAATTCTTTGCCGCTACTAGGCATATTTATCCCATACAGAATTTTTATTTTCCCTTTAAAGACCTATTATACTGCCCAAAATAGTGAGGCTGAGTGTCGAACTGCACTTGAACGATTTACTTCTAAGGTTTGTTTACAATATTCTTCAAAAACATACATTTACCAGTTCTCTTTTACATTTATATACAATAATCAAATTTAAATTCTTGTACTGCGCTACTTGCTGCATTATTGTAGTCTGAGTGTGAGCATAATACGTTACAGCTGACATCATGCAATGTTCATATTTCAATGTTAATGGAAAATCTCATATAAAGATGTGAAACAAATACTAACAAAGAGCTAGAGGGGCTGGCCAGTACTTACCTCACCTCAGTACAGCCAATAGATACACAAAAAACAGAACCGAAAATTTACGTTCCTAGCTTTCGAAACAAATGTGCCTGCATCAGGGAGGAAAGAGGGGAAAGAAAGGTAAGAAGGGAAAGTGGATTCAGTTACTCACAACCCAGGTTATGAAGCAACAGGGAAAGGAAAACAGGCAGGGTAGCAAGGATGGAGGCATGGTTGTCAGAGGGATGCCAAAGATTTTCTACTGTAAGTACTGTGCCAGCTTCAAACCAAAGAGGATGCACACAGAAGTAAAGAGGTATATAGTATAAAGATAAACACAACTATGTAGAATGAAAAGATGCATGAATGGCTAAAGAGGAAAGGGAAACAGGAGAAGACTGAAGAGTAAATGGGAGTGAGGTTGTTTAACGTAGGTTCAGTCCAGGGGGATGGCGGGATGAAAGGATGTGTTGGAGTGCAAGTTCCCATCTCCGCAGTTCAGAGGGACTGGTGTTGGGTGGGAGAAGCCAAATAGCACATATGGTGTAGCAGGTTCCTAGAATTATGCTGGAGGGCATGCTCCGCTACTGGGTATTGGACGTCTCCTAGGTGGACAGTTCGTCCGTGTCCGTTCATGCGCTCAGCCAGTTTAGTTGTAGTCATACCGATGTAAAAGGCTGTGCAGTGCAGGCATGTCAGCTGATAAATGACATGTGTAGTTTCACACGTGGCCCTGCCTTGAATTGTGTACGTTTTACCAGTAGCGGGGCTGGAGTAGGTGGTTGTGGGGGGATGCATGGGGCAGGTTTTGCAGTGGGGTCGGTTACAGAGGTAGGAACCGCTGGGTAGAGAAGGTCTTACTTCTTTATACTATATACCTCTTTACTTCTTATGCATCCTCTTTGCTTTGAAGCTGGCACAGTACTTACAGTAGAATATCTTTGGCTTCCCTCTGACAACCATAATAGTTAATAGTTAATACAATAACTACAATTCTTTTTTACACAAAATAAATGTTACTTATATTTACAGTGTATATACTGGTGTTATCAGCTTCATGATTTTTTGATGTCTTTACCAATTGTCCATCATATGCAGAGTCTGCTAAATGGCCAGACAAACATAAAATCGTTGTAAGGATAGTGTTTCTGAAGTTAACTGTTCCTTCGATGTCATCATTAAAAGAGTCCCATCTCATAATCCATGTCCATTCCATGCTTTAAATACAATTTTTGTTTTGTTTTCTTATGATGTTCCTTTTTTGTAGAAAAACACACACACACAACGATATCTATCTGGTGGTCTTCATGGTGGCGATTCATTTGGAAACAAGTGCCATAACACAATCGTTCTTTGTGGAACCGTGTGGAAGAGTGATGGAATTTCTGCATCTACTCTTGTTTTGGATGCAGTACTTGGCAGGTGGGTTGTTGTCTCGTTTTGGAGAACAATTCACCCTCCAAATTCCACACTACTCCTCACACCTGTAGTATACTTGCTGTAGCCTGTTTCACTGTACACTATGCTGAACTTCAATGTTGAAATTTATCACAGCTTATGGTGCCTTAGAACTTTCCTGTCATCATTTATACGATTTTTTTCATTCTTTTAAAAGTTTTCTCTGCAACTACTTCTGTCGTTCTAAACATTCTACAACACATTTGTTTTAGCAGCAGTTCTATGTTTCTTTTATGTCATCATAGGATTTATTTAATTACTACTGAAACCTGAAAGAAAAGATTAAGCCCAACACACACCACACAACAACACATCAACATAAGCTCATATCTATGAATTAAATACTACAATTGAAGGGCTTATTTCAATAGCGGTACAAGTCCATTACCTCCTCTTTTTGGTCTATAATGCTTCTGAAATTAATGGTCGAAACAAACAGAAAGAAAGGTTCATCTCTAGCAAGAAGCCATGTGCTTGAATATTTCTGGTATCTCAATTGCAGATTTTTCAGAGGTCATTTACCTTACGGACTCTGTAACTCAAAATGAACAAAAATGGACTTGTACCACTATTGAAATAAGCACTTCAGTTAAAATATGAATTAAAATTGTCTTAAATCGAGCTACAACATACAGCACTTGATGTCTTTGTTGATCCTAATCTGTTCCCCAATGCTGCATAATGATTTCATTGATCTACATTTGTCTGCTTTTTTGCCATTTTCCACTGTATTCTGGAAGTATGTGGTTTCATTTTGTATTTTGAAACATAGTTCATTCCTAGGAGTAATTTCTTTTTGTATTATGTACATACATGTTCAGTCTTCTGTCATTATTGTTACATAGAACATTCCTGAGTGATTGGCACATTCTTCATTATGCAGCACAATAAATTAAATAATCATGTATTATGTAGAGGTCATTTAAATCATGATAAATTGTCTTCCACGCCATCTCTTCTTCATTTTTAGATGCTGAACCTGAAATAAAATATCTTAGACAGTTTTGTATATTTGTAAGCTGTAGACATGGCGTTGTGCTTTACATTTGTGGTTTCTGATTCACTTACCTGCATGCCTCTTAAAGGCTTTATTTCTGCTTTTATATGAAACGTACCTAAATCTCTATGTTGGTATAATCTAACTATTTTGTTTGTTCTAGGATTTAGTAAAAAAATACGACCCAGCAAGAGGCATGCAAGGAATGATGTATGGACCTTCATAGAGAAGCACTCACTAGGCATTACGTCGCTTCAATGCATAAGATTTTGGGTGAGTACACAAAGTACTTTCATGCCTATTCTAAATTCCTGAGTTTGTTTTATAGTTTTGTCAAATTCGTGTTTTCTGATTCTGGCGTTGTTTGCTAGGGTTATTGACACATGTCATATCTTATTGTCATATGGTTGTCCATAAATGATTGGAAGGTTTAACAGACCTCTTTCTAAGATTTCCACAGTCTATAAGTTGTCCTACTCCTTTGTCCACATGGTGACTTCAGGCACTACAGGAGATTCAAATTTATAATCCGAGGTCGTTAACAAGCACGAACAGTTTGGTACTTAACTCATATCTATGGCTGTGTTGTTGTCTTCGTGAAGTCTAGAGGTGATTCCACTGCAAAGTTCCCGCGGTTTTCTTTGTGTTTAGATGAGACTAACTGGTTTATAGGGCGACGTGGTATTTTGATTTTTAGAGAGCAAACGTTACAGTAGTTTTTCACATCACTATTTAATTCATTTAACACTTCTACAATAATATGAAATAAGACATTGTTTTACACCACATCTGTATCACTGCCTCCAACCCACGCTCCCCAATCCAAAGACCGCCAACCACCTCTTCCAAAGATCCACCTCCTTCCCACATGGCCAAAGATAACCGTCTCTTAGTTGTTAAAATCACAGTCAAAGGCTATATTTACATAAAACATTACAAGTAAATAAATTACTGACATACATGATTTTACGTTCTGTTATAATAGTCCCCCCCCCCCCCCCACACACACACAAGTCTATGCATGTATGGGATTGTGTCACTATGGAATAAAATATATCTAATACACACATCATAATAAAATTTCCAGTTCCGAAAGTTAGTAATAAAATTGGTTTCCCAAGTCATCTTAGTTATATGTATACTTTCCATGATATACAATTTGCAGGTTACATTGGCTGTATTGAGTAATAAGTGTAATGAACTTATAGCTAACAATAAAATATGGCACCTTATATTTAATTGATCATGGTAGCTGCAGAGTGGGTACATAATTATATAGTATATGTATAAACTCAAGTTTACTTCAATACTGACTTAATGCATCTTAGTTAAACTCACTCTTCTGATAGCAGGAAACATTGTCAGTGGTTTAGAATATATTAAGTGAACTGTGGAATGAAGGTATCCCTCACGATCTTTTAATATAAGTGCTTCAATAAAATACCTTATGGCATGGCTTGTGCCCAAAACAACAAATTAAATCTAAAGAAATCATTATCCTAAAATAAACAGGTTCTTTTAACCACATATATAAAACAGACATAGATCAAAATATTGTAATACTTATACACAATATTAAATGGTTGTCTCTTAGGGAGAATTCATGTATACATGAAGAATGTAATCACATGGTGAATCCAGTGCAAATTCAATTATGTGTGATCAGCACTGTATTTCCAGAGTCAGATTGGTTTACACATTATGATTTAATGTTTCCTTTATAATAAGGTAGCTGAGACGTTCCTTATATGATTGTGACTAACATTGCAGTATCCTCACATTGTACATCTATGTCAGCTTTATAGGTCAAATTATGACAAACTCTACACTTAAATTGTGTAAGATTGTTAGTATTTATACCATAACTTTACATCATTGTTAAACAGTGTTTCATTTTGATTTATTCTCCTGTGCTCAAATAGCATACTGCCATGAATAGAATTTATTTCAAATTGTGTAACGGAGTATGGGATAAATTCCTAACAGCTCTTCATTCACTTTAACATTAAATTATCTAAGCGATTACAAAATATTCTCTCACAATATAAACTTCAAAATTAGTATCACATAACCTTAAATCCATCACAAAAGTTTCAAATGTAACACATCAAGCACTGTCTCCATAATGCTCTAAACCTCAACACATTCTTAATTCGCATAATTAAATTTCATGGCTACCCACTATATTTTTAACACACTACAGCATACCTGGTCTTTCAAAGCACACTCTCATAATCTGACAAGTACCTCCAGTTTGCTTTATCCATTAAATAATGACATAGTTTACAAATAACAAGGTTTTGTCTTCTTACACACAATCATTATTCACATCTTATTACTTTAAAAGTGTCCACATCATTAACATCAGTTTCTGTTAAAAGACATTACTATGACACTGTAGAATGGTTCGTAGTCTGACACAGTGATCTCATACCAAATTTAATGAATGGGTATATTAGAGAACAAAGAGAAATTAGTACAAACATAATTCACATTAACACAAAATCATTCATACTTTTAGCTGATATAGTACCACACTTTGACATGAAGTTTTCCTTGAATGATAAAACAATAAAGTGATATAGTTGGGCCACTCAACTAGTTCTTCCTGAGTAGCATTTACTTATTAATGACTATTTTATGGGTCATGTTTGTAGAGTTTTAACTCTGTAACATTGCACAGTCCAAATAACTTCTTGGATTTTGGGTAGATTAGCCTACAGGCATTAGGGTGCGGTTTTTGCTTGATTTAAAAGGGGCCTATATAGATGTCAAAAAATTTCTTTATTTCTGAACTCATCAATTTAGATTTTTCCTGTGTTTGTACTAAAACCAGATCTCCTGTCCTGAACTGTACTCCTTTACTTCTTGCATCATGTCTCCATTTTCTTACCTCTCCTTGTGTTTTCATAGTGTTTCTAACAGCTGTGTCCCTTTCCTGGTGTGTCATAGTTTGACAAGGTGTGAAATCAACATTCTCAGAAATCAAATTTGCAGGTCGTCTATTAAACATTACTTCATAAGATGAAAAACTAGTGGATGAATGCTGTAGGCTGTTCATTATATGCTCGAAGTCAGTAACATTTTCAATCCAATTAACATGGTTTTTACTACAATATGTTCTGCAGAGCCTTCCAGTTTCCCTCATGCACCTTTCTGCTGAGTTACTTGACGGGTGACAAACCGAAATCAAAATATGTTTTATTCCTGTATCTTCAATAAAATTTTTCAATAATTTAGATGTAAACTGTGACCCATTATCAGACATGACGGCCTGGGGTATATCAACATTTGTGAAATAATGATTCGTCAGCTTGATGATAATTTGTTTACTGGTTGCTCTCTTTAATGGATACAATTTTATAAATTTAGAGAAAACATCAACTATAATGAAGATATAAATGTACCCTCCTCTTGATTTTGGTAGTGGTCCATATAAATCGATAGCTGTCAATTCAAGGTTTTTATTTGGTAAAATGTTTTGCATCAGTCCTTTAGATGTTTGGTTACTCACTTTTACACTCTGACAACGGGCACAGGTTTCAAGTTTCTTCTTCACTCTCCTACTGCTATTATAGAAGTATACATTTTCCTGTATCTTCTGTATACATTTTGTTGCTCCGCAGTGTCCGCAGCTTTCATGTATGTAACTGATTAGTGTGTCAATAGATTGCTCAGGCCAGCATAGTTCCCAATTGTCTAAGTCAGGTCTAGATCTCCTAAACAAAATCCCTTTTTGTACTTTATAATACTGATCTACCTTTTCTCCTCCCTTTTTCCCTATATAACGTTTAACCAACTTCCAATTTTGATCATGATTTTAGTTTCTACAAATATCATTTCAGATTTTTAGTACTTCAGCTTCATCTTTTACACCCTTTAAGTATATAAGTTTGAACTCTTTCTCCTCTTTTCCATAAGTATTTTCAACATCTGCACCTACTGGTAGTCTGGAAAGGGGATCTGCAATGACATTATGTTTACCCTGAATAAATTTGATCTCATAGTCGAACTGTTGAAGGAATAAAACCCACCTTGTTATACGGTCATGATAGAGTCTGCACTCCTGAATGTAAGATAGAGCTTTATGGTCAGATAAGACAATTACCTTGTGCCCTAAGAGATAACTTTTAAACTTATTGAATGCCCAGTGGATGGCAAGTAGTTCCTTCTCTGTGACTGTATATGATTTTTTATACTTTTGTAAGACACGGTTAGCAAAAGCAATAGAATGGTGTTCTAATTTTCCTTCTACTTCTATATTTTGAAACAAGTGTGCCCCTAAACTGGTCACATTACTATCTGTCATTATACAGAATGATAACGACATAACAGGTCTATACAACATCTGACTTTGGGACAGTTGTTTTATTTCCACAAATGCATCCTGACATTCTTGTGTCCAATCCCAAACAGTATTCTTTTTTAGTTAGTTACATAAGCAGTTTGCATTTAAAGCTTGGGTACTAAGAAATTTTCTATAGAATCCAGTGAGACCAAAAAAAGACTTGAGTTGTTTTTTGTACTTGGGAGTAGGGAAGTTTACAACGGCCTCCAGTTTATTCTTACCAGGTAAGATTCCCTTTTCTGAAATATTATGCCCCAAAAATTTCAGTTCATTAACTCCAAAACAACATTTTTCCAATTTTACAGTCATTTCCCCTTCCCTCAATTTTGAACAGACTTGTCTCAGAAGGTTTAGATGATCTTCCCAGGTTTTTCCAGTTACAAGAATGTCATCTACATATACTATTAATTTTGAAGACAATTCATCACCTAATAAAAAATCCAATGCTCTGATAAATTCAGCCACAGATACATTCAATCCAAAAAGGACAACACAATATTGGTAACTTTTGCCACCATACAAGAAGGCAGTATACTTCCTAGAATCAAGTTCAAGTGGTATTTGCTGAAAACCAGGTGTCAAGTCTAGGCTACTCATAAATTTTACATTATCAAATTTGAGCAGAAGTTCATCCATATTGTCAGGGTGGTCATTTTCTCAAATCAAAAACTTATTAAGGTGCCTAGAATCAAGTACAAGCCTAACCCCACCATTTCTCTTAGACACAACTACTTATGCGTTGTTGTAAGCACTTCTACTTCTTTCTATAATCCCCCAAGTTTCCATTTTTTGGATTTCCCTTTCTACATCTTTTTTTCTGGAGAATGGAATGCCATATGATTTTAGGAAGAAAGGATGATGATCTCTGAGTTGAAGTCTGCACTGATAGTCTTGTACCTTCCAAGGTCTCTCACTATATGTATCCTGAAATTCCCATAACACTTTTCTTAACTGATTTTTCTGACTTTCGCTTATATTTACAGCTTTCTTCAATTTGACTTCGACTAATTCTTCGAAATTTTGTTCATTTATAAGGTCAAAGGCTGTGTTATCACTTACGGCTTGATTATCTACCTCGCTTACTACAGCTTTGATATGGTTACAAGAATTACTACAGTCAAGGATGAACATTTCTGTTTTCAGAATACTATTTTTCTCAGGTTCAGTAATTACAACACTCTTATCTTCCCAAGAGAAGCTTACACATACTTTTAAGACCCAATCCATGCCAAAAATGATATTTTCTTCTGACCTTGGGACCACAAGCCAACCCTCCTCAAATTCCACATTTTCAATTTCAAACGTTAACAATACTTGACTCTTAACCACCTTAATTTGCCTACCACTGGCACCCCTGCTTTTTACCCCTACAACTGGAATTTCTACAAAGTTCTTACCATCCCAAATTTTATCTCTAAATTTTTCTGATATTGCACATATGGGGCTTCCTGTATCAATAAGACAGTGTCCTTCCCACTGATTTACTCTTATTTTAATGTGTGGACAGCCTACTTCCTTTTCATCTGCCTTCCCCTCAGGGACTTCATATAATAAATCTTTTTCAATTTCTTTATAATTTCCATCTTCTTCCTCCCTTTCAGTCTTTATCAAGTTTACCTGAGTTTCAGATTCTAAGTTACTAGTATCAAGTTTACACTTTGGCTGCACACAAAATATCTCCCTACTGTTTATGTACCTTTCACTCAGACTCTTTCTTTTACTCTCCCACCAGTGTGGGCATAAAACTCTACTAATTATACTTAGATGATACGAAAACACTTTGCTACTACAACTCTCATTATACTGGTTCCAAAGGATTTCTAAAAATTGGCTTCCTTTACTTTCAATAATATCACGCAAATCTAATTATTTCACAATATTATCGCTTTGTTATCACCGCTTTGATTAACGATGAAATGATCGGGACAGACATGTAACAATTGATTTTCAGCTGTCACTTCTCTATTCTTATCACATTCCTTTGCTTCGTCACCACAACTATCATCAAGTTTCAACACCATTAATTATTTCAATAAAAACATTGTACTCACCTTCTGGTTTGCTTACCATACTTTTCACATCAATAATACTATCATCATCGCTACTATGTATACTTTACTGCCAGTTTCATCTATTTCTCTCTGTTTCTCACTTTTTATGGTTGATTCTTTTTCCTGTTGCTTTGGTTTATCATCAGCTGACTCACTATTGCCTTCTTGTGTGAACAGCTCCCCCAATTCTGAACTAAAACATTTATTACTCTCTTCATTATTAGCTTGCTCTCCCCTTTTTTCCCAGCTGTAAAAATCACTTAACATCTCCTCATCCAGAATTGAATCAGAACATTGATCTCTCCTATGTTTATTTTGTGGTGGTCTACTGTGCCACATAGCATCCCAAAATTTTTTATCAAAACTTATGTAATTCACTTGGTATTCCTGGTTTTTAACCTGTTTGTTAATGTTACAGTTATTTACACTATTTGGTTTTTGGTGAAAGTTAGTGGTCCTATTATGTTTAAATCTGTTCGCCCCAAAGCTGTGGACCCTCATTGACGGGGTCCGGAGTTTTCTGGATGGTTACCTCTACTGCCACTCCTCCAATTTGTATTCATTCGGTTGTTACCTTCCTATCTGTTGTTCCTAGTTACACCATTGTTTTCCCAGTTTCTCCCTCTCTCATTAGCATTGTACTCTCTTGTTCTATCATATTGGTGTTCATTCCGAAAATCTCTGTCATCCCTTTTAGGGTTCTCCCCACGGTAATCAGAATTCCACCTCCCACTGTAATGATTTCCATTACTAACTTGTTGCACATTTCTCTCCATTGCCCTGTCTAATTTGTCTATATATTTTAGAAACTGATCTAAACAGTCATCAGGTCCATGCACTAATTCCCACTGTATTCTTTCGGGTAACCTTCTTTTAAGGGCATCAATTTGCGTCATTTTGTCGAAGGGTTTATCTAGATGCACCAATTTCCTAAGTTGATCCCTGCAAAAGTCTTTCATTGAGTGGTTTCTGCCCCTGAAACTAGGTCCATTTAAAAATTCACTTTTTATTCTACCCTGTTCAGTCTCAGACCAAAACTTGTTTAAGAAACTCTTCTTAAAATCATCAAACGTTTTCCACTAATCAAAACGTTGGTTTGCCCTAGACAAAGCTTCTCCCTTAAGAAATTTTTTGACAAATTTAATCTTTATATCATCAGACATAACACGAACAAGATTGACAGATCAGTGTTGTAAAAAGTCTACAGGGTGTAAATTATCACAAGGAAAACTTTTTACAGGTGAATTACTCCACACACATCCACCATTCATACATAAATTTCTGGACACAAAATTATCTTGCATTTCAGTGAATCTCTTGCCTATTACACTTAAATTACATGTTACAGACTCTTGTATCTTATTTAACTCAGCATCTAAGGAATTAACTTTTGATTCTGTATCTAGACTTACAAGGGGAGGCCGCCAATTGTGAAATTCAGATTCGATTCATACTGCGCATAATAAAAGCTCATGGCCAGAGGAGTAATGTGGCAAAGCACCAAGATGCACTTCTCAGCCGTTGTCGAGAAAATCGACAGTTAAAAGAAACCGTTGCGGTGAAATACTCTCTACGATTAATAATTTTCCAGAGTGTCCTGGCCCAGCAGTAAGCGCTCGGGTTCGTAATCCGAAGATCGCCGGATCGAATCCTGCGCCATGCAACTTTTTTTTTATTATTAGTTGTTTGTATTTCAAATATATATATATATATATATATATATATATATATATATGAATTGCTTATGAATGTTGGTGAAGGCGGATCGCTCTCCAATTGTAACGCCTCCATTTTTCCGTTTGTTTAACAGGGTGTACCAAAGCTCTCCCGTCCGCACTGATTTTCGGCGATGTTATAAGTTGCGCTATGGACCGCATCTACCTTCTTTCGAAGTTAGCAGGCAACTGCGCTGTTATGCGACGGCTCGTTTCAGCCCATTCAACATCTGTCCTTCAAGTGTAACGAGCGAGTAACGGAGTTTATATTTCATACCTGCCATAGCAAATTTGTGTTCGTGGAGTTTCTATTCTAATTCGAACGTTTGACTTACGCTATACATATTCGTTTCGGAATATCGTTTCTACGTCTTCCGTTAACTATACGTGGTTAACATTATGAAGACAATTAATAACATTTGTGAAATACAACTTTGTTTGCGGAAAACATAATGATGTTCGAAGTCGCCAGTTTTCCACGACAAACGACTTTCAACAACTTATTATATGCATAATTGTTGCAACTGATTGCCGGGAATTATATATATTTTGTAATATATATATATATATATATATATATATATATATATATAAATTACAAAAAAAAATACTAAAAAAAAAATTTGCATGGCGCGAGATTACGAACCCCAATGCTTACCGCTGCACCACAACGCTGCAGAAAATTATAAATCGTAGAGAGTATTTCATCGCAACGGTTTCTTTTAACTGTCGATTTTCTCGACAACGGATGAGAAGTGCATCTTGGTGCTTTGCCACATTACACCTCTGGCCATGAGCTTTTATTATGCGCAGTATGAATCGAATCTGAATTTCACAATTGGCGGCCTCCCCTTGTTAATTAGTCTACCCTCTCCTCCACAGTTCTTTGAGCTGCAGTTAACCCTTCAATCTCTTCCACTTGTCTTGAGCTAACTGTGGCCGATTTATTTTCTAAGGTCACAAACTTATTTTCTATAGCCTCAATTTTGGAGTTCACGCCCTTCAAACTCTCTCCTAATTGAGGTTTTAAATTTGAGATCTCTTCTTTCAGTACATCACCATTGCTTTTCATTTTTGCTTCCAGCGATTCAAGAGTTACGTTTAATTTCGCTTCTAGCGATTCACTGGATCCATTTATTTTCGATTCTAGGAATTCACTATTTGAATTCATTGCCATTGTTAATTCGGACTGCATTTGTCCCATTCTGGCAAAGAGTAACCTTACCCAGTCCTGTTGATCCAGTTTTCTTTCGGTTTGTCAGTCATCTGGATCGTCACTTACACCACACACGTTCGAGTCTAACATTTCTCCCACTTCCTTTTTAATTTCTTCTGATAGCGTCATTATGACAACACGTGTTTGGACACAGATTTGACAAAAATTTTAAAACAAAGAAGAATTGTACTTATCTTTTCACACCATGACGTCGATCACAGGTCCACCTCTCCGATAAGCCAGCACTTTGTTGGTTCTCACACTACTTTTTCTGGTCCAAGAAACGTGTACAATGTTATTCATGTTTTACGAATTATAAAGTTTATACTGTTCTGCAAACAAAGCACAATTCGTCTCATCGCACTTAACTGTAATATCCCGGACAAGCCCCCAAGTTTAACAGACCTCTTCCTACGATTTCCACAGTCTATAAGTTGTCCTATTCCTTTGTCCACATGGTGACTTCAGGCACTACAGGAGGTTCAAATTTATAGTCCAAGTTTGGTAACAAGCACGAACAGTTTGGTACTTAACTCATATCTATGGCTGCGTTGTTGTCTTCGTGAAGTCTAGAGGTGATTCCACTGCGAAGTTCCCGCGGTTTTCTTTGTGTTTGGATGAGACTAACTATTTTTTAGGGCGACGTGGTATTTTGATTTTTAGAGAGCAAACGTTACAGTAGTTTTGCACATCACTATTTAATTCATTTAACACTTCTACAATAATATGAAATAAGGCATTGTTTTACACCACATCTTTATCACCGCCTCCAACCCACGCTCCCCGATCCAAAGACCGCCAACCACCTCTTCCAAAGATCCACCTCCTTCCCTCATAATCAAAGATAACCGTCTCTTGGTTGTTAACATGGAGGTAAGAATTCTTACCTCCATGGTTGTTAAACTCGCAGTCAGAGGCTATATTTACATAAAACATTACACGTAAAGAAATTACTGACATACATGATTTTATGTTCTGTTATAAAGGGCATCACACTATTCCTTACTTTCCTTTACAACTTAAGTTTTTTCTGTAGGTGTATAATTAGCCTTTTAAGTGGGCATGACGGATATATCCGTCCACGCTCTACTATTGCACAGTGGTTTCGACGGATATATCTGTCCACAGCGTTCTGTGGCTAGTCGCTAGTAGGAGTGACGAGTTATCGGCCTGCCGTTGACAGTGTGGTATTAATTGAGCTTCGTCCACTAGATGGCAGCTCTTGTCACGCAACACGGCGTGTTCTAGGCTAGTTATAACATTGTCCACCCGAGCGCGCGTCGAGAAAATGCGTCCTGTGAAGCAGCCGCAAAAGCGCGCCTTTTTCGTCTGTGTTTACCGCAGCGTTAGTGGGTGATCTTTTGCAATGGCGAAAAGAAGTCGTTTATCAGATTCGGAGACCGAGAAGCTGCATTTAGAAAGTGGCGATAATTTCAGTGACAGTTCTGAAAGTTTTCAAGATACAGATGTTGAGGCTAGTGAAAGTGACTTCGATTCAGAAACATCTGACGACGAGGCACTACTACAGCAGACTGTACCTAGTGAATTTGTGCATGATAGTTCAGTTCGTATTCAATATTAGTTCAGTGGTAATAGTGGTACAGTTGTGCCTCTAAAACAAAACGATGTGATGAGTTGTTTTATGTATTTTGTGGATAATGCTTTGTGCACAATGATAGCTGAACAGACGAACTTATATGCAGAACAGTTCATAGCTTATCATCCCAATTTAGCAGCACACTCCAGGGTTCACAGTTGGCAGAATACTACACGTGACGAGGTAAAAATACTTACTGGAATGCTTGTACTTCAAGGAATTCTTCACAAACCAGACCACAAATTCTACTTTTCAAAGAGGGAATCAGTTGACACACCTTTCTTCAGGAAAGTGATGAGTGAAAAGGGGTTTCATCTTCTATTGAAATTCCTCCACTTTGCTGACAGTACCTCATATGATCCACTAGGCACTATCAGCAGAAAACAATTCGAAATTCACCCCATTAGGGAGCGTCTGCGGCGTAAATTCAGATCAGTGTACAAGCAAGAAAGGAACATCACCGTTGACGAATCGTTGTTGCTCTGGAAAGGACAGCTTCGATGGAAGCAGTTATGGAGGTGTAAGGAGCCTCCATGGAAGCAATATATTCCATCAAAGCGTAGCAGATTTGGTATCAAATTGCGCGAATTCTGTGAAAGCAGTTCCGGGTATGTAGGGGACTTTATTGTTTACACTGGAAAGGACACTAATTATGGTAGCCACTATCCAGACGAAAAAATAACCTCCCGGATTGTTTTGGAGCTTGCACACGATCTACTCGGGAAAGGCCACTGTATTTATCTTGACAACTGGTACACCAGTACAGATTTGGTGGACAAACTAACCAGCAATAACACCGATGTTGTCGGCACACTGCGGCAAGACAGGAAGGGCTTCCTTGACTTCGTAAAAAAGGAAAAACTGAAGAAAGGGGAGTACATAACAGGGTACAAAGGCAAGCAGATGGTAATGACATGGAAAGACAAAAGAGACGTTGTTATGGTCAGCACCTTCCATGACGATACATTTGTAAATGTAAACTCGAAGAAGGGAATCGTTCAAAAGCCACAAGTTGTCGATGACTACAACAAGAATATGGAGGGCGGGGATAGGTGCGATTCTCAGTTACAAAGCTACCAGATGGCCATAAGCAGGCTGAAAAAACACTATCAGAAGCTTTTCCGCCACTTGTTGGACATTGTATGCTACAATGCATACATTCTGTACAAGATGCATGGTGGCGAACAAAGTAGAATGAGCTTCCTGATTAGTCTTGGTGAACAGTTGACCATATCTTCACCACATCAAGAGACGTCAGTAGGACGCCCACCTCGAACACCAAAGGCAACACGCCTTACAGCCAGGCATTTTCCAGACCTTCTGCCACCCACAACGAAGAAAAGACCAACAAGGAGGTGTGTGGTGTGTACGAGAAAATGCCTTCGCAAAGAGACTTCATACTGGTGCGCAGAATGCGAAGTTTCCTTGTGTGCCGCACCTTGTTTTAAATTGTTTCACACTGAAAATGATATGTAATATTGTGAAAATACAGTTTTGTTAACTTCTGCAATATATTTTATTCATTTCCACCCAATATCAATTTAAATTCAACAATGAAAACGCGAAGGAAAACGTGAGAACAGTGCGCAGCACCACCGCGAACGGGCGCGCTGGCGTATATTACCCCGTATGGAAGAGGCGCGGGCCTGCAAACTACCCACTTAACAGTCATATATTGGAAAAATTATAGTAAACGACCTCGAAAAGTGACACAAATTTCACCCATTTGGAATGATTGCCTGACATGTACATTGGCATTAAAATGGTTTAGTTCCTTGAATATGGATTAGACTGAGGGCTAAGTTTTGAGATAAGGATAATTCTGGCATCATTATTGTTCAAAAACTTTCTCAACCTATAACCTGTGTAATAAGACGCTTTATCGGAAAAGATGGCGACAGGTTTCCCAACGCTAGGTGTATAATCTCTGCTTACCCATTAAATGACTGTCTTGGCTGTCGCGCATTTTATGGTATATAGTTTCACATATTTTGAAAAAGGTTATACAGAGTGAGTACGTACTTGACATCGCCACTACTGCTAACATATGGCCCACTAATGTCTGTCAGTACAATTTCTTTAGGTCTACTGGGAATAATCGGTTGCAATTCGTCTTTACAACCTAGATTCTCAGGTTTTGCCTTTTAACAAACAGTACATGTTTGATATGTTGTAAATTTTCCTCTGCATGTTTTTGAAATAACAGTAAGTGTTTAGTTTCTGCATACATTTCTTTGCACTGTGGTGTCCTCAAGTAAAACGTGTATGCCAGACTGGATTTGCTTCTGATTCTTGTAGAATACAGATACACCATTGATTGCCGTCTGAAAGTCAACGGTAAAATAAGACATCTTGATACAGTTTACAATGCTTTCCAATAGGATGGTCTGGGTTGTTTGCTATTGTTGATCTTACTTTGCTCCACCTACTATCAGCCTTCTGCAGCGTTGACATATTCCTATACAAGTCTAGATAATATTGACAGTAGTGTTTGTCCTGCATCAACATGATGGAATAATCTTTCATAAGCTCCAGATTATCTACTTCATGAGATAGTCTCTGAGGTAGACGTGACAACTCACTTGCAGATATGTTGTCTTTATCTTTAAGGTATACTATTTAAAATGAGTAGTTCTGCAAGGTCATTGCCCATCGCGATAATCGTGGATATACGAGTCGGCATGTCATTAAAAAGGTTAACGCCTGGTGGTCAGTGTATACTTTCACATGTCTTCCAAAAATATAACAGTTAAATTTCTTTTAAAAGTCCATATAATTCACAATGTTTCCAATTCTGTGGCTGAATAAGTACGTTTGCACTCACTTAAATTCGACTAGCTAAAGCAATAATTTTTACCTCTTGGTTATCCCCAGTTCCTATTACCTGGAAAAGACATGATCCAAACCCTGTGCATGTTGCATCGCTTGCAATACAGAAATCTTCGTTAAAGTCAGGATGACTCAGAATATTTGGATTTACCTATGTTTTACAAATGTTTCCTTTATTCTCTTAAAATCTTGTGTACATTGTTCCAGCCAAACCCAAGCATGATGCTTCTTTAAAAGTGCTAGCAAGTTTTCGCTGTTGAGTGATTGATGTTGCACGAAGAGCCTAAAAAATGAGACTAACCCCAGGAAACATTTTAATTGTTTTTCTAGTATGCAGGTAGGGAAAATTCTAATTGCAACCAGGTTACTAAGATCTGGTCTATTGCCTTCACAACTGATTGTGTGTCCCTAGTACTTAATCTCATTTCGCGCAAACTTTGATTTCTGTAGATTTTCTGTAATACCAGCTAGTTGGAATTTATGTAACATATTTTCTAAAAAGTATATGTTATATTCCCATGTCTGTGTGGCTATAAAGATGTCATCAACGTACAACGTTGCCTTTTCCAGCAATTCTGTGCCTAGAACTGTGTCTGGAGCAGTAATGAAAACACCTGAACTTACACTGAGTTCAAATGGTAGTACATAAAACTGGTAACTGCAGCCACCAATAATAAACGAACTGTAATTCCTTGACTCGTTACTTAACGGTACTTGCAAAAACGAATTTTTTAAATCCACATTTGATAAGTTTCTGCAATTGTTCTTCTTGATTTTCTCGTTTTGTATGAACTGGCATGATGATTTTTTTGATCGCACTCTCATCCAGAACTAAGCGTATATTTTTCCTGGGTCAAAAACAGTTAATAATGGACTGCGATAAGGAGATACTGATGGTTCTATGATATCCTGTTTAAGCATTTGCTTGATTCTTCACATATGGCAGGCTGCTTGGACAAAGAAATCTTATATGTGTTTTAGGAAAAGATTTTGAGAGGTTTAACTTTCATGTTATTATACATACATAATAATCACACATAGCTTCCTTGTAAAAAGGTAGATGTAGTTTAGCAATGGAGTAGATGAAGTTAAGCAACGGTTTCTGTAGTGTTTCTCATTGTTACTTGTTAATAGCTCTACTTTAACTTACTTTATCATTAATTATGGCTTGTAAGTCTTCCATATCATGATCAAATAGAGATTCATTGCTAGTAGAGTCATCTTGTTCATCTATTCTTTGGATCTTATACCCCAACCAACGTTTATTATTGTTCAGTTTCAGTTTATCCAGACTACTGTCGATCTGAGTGCTGTTATGCTTCATGAAACAAGGTTAGCCATAGTTACAAATATATACTTAACTTCTCCATTTGAGTTGTATCCAACTGCAGTCAAGATTCGGCATTTTAGAACCGGAAATTCAGGTATCGATGAGAATTCAACCATTTTTTTTACAAAAATTGTGAGACACGGCGCTAATTGCTGCTCCTGTATCAATCATCATAGTCGTCAGTATTCCACCTATAATATATTTAATCGTTGCTGGAATGATCTCTTTATTGGTTATCAGCATTGAGTATGATCGTCAAGTAGCTCGTCTGTTAAACTTGCGTCGTGATGGTACCTTAGTAACAGTATGTGTAGGTTGTTTACATCCCTAGCTACACTTGTGTTTGTGTACTGTTTTTCACTCGGTGCATCAAAAATGTCTGTTATTGTATCATCGTCCCCCACGCATTCCTCAGTCACCACCTGGGGTTGAGTTGTGATCTTATTTAGTTTGTCGTGTGTGTGGTTGTTGGAGTGACTTCACTTGCCACCTCCACAATATTTACAGTCAGATATTGTTTGCTCCAGTCACCGTTTTGTTGTCTTGGTGTGTGCTGTGTCGTGTTTTGATTTGCTATGTTATTGTTGCTTGGTTGACCATGATTGATTAAATTACTGTTTTGCTGTACAACACATTAGTGGTGGTTGCCAATGACTTTGCTGGTTATTAAAGTATATAAAACCATCATGTCCATAATTTTTTCCATAATACTGTGGTTGCAGATTGTTTTGATACAGTGAGTTTTGTGTGTTATGTTGACTGTAATTGTGATTATTTCCATGTTGTTAGTTGTTGTTATTGTTATGCGATTTTCGTTTTTTGTTTGGATTACCTTCATTTGAATGTGGCCATTGTCACTACTGTATGCATTCAGATATGGTTGCATGTTTTACTGTACCATGCAGTCGATATTACTCTGCACATGGGGATTAGGTTGACTAACCTGTGCTGTTTGCATTCTGTCTGATGCGTGCCGTAACTGTTGTTTCACGCACTCTGCATGTCTTCGTTAATGATATCAAGTGAATCTAAGACTGAAAGAAACTTTTCTACATCATGATCTGGTACCTGTATTAACCTTTCCCTTATGCGGAATGGTAATCATGTTTTTAATAGGTGATTACATCTCGCAAAGACACGGGATCATCTCAGGAATGTATCATGTTCAAATACTTTTGAACGTAACGACGAAGATTATGTTGCTGTGAATTGAACGGTACTGCTTCGAATACCATTTTTTGAAGCCTCTCCTGAACCGAAACTGACGAGAATGTGTTCAAAAAAGCTCACTCGAATTGTTCATAACATGTACAACGATCAGTAATGTTACATACATGCCCATATTGTTCCTTCACCTTGTATGAATCCGATTACATACCATATCTTGTACCTATCTGTCCATGCATAGGGAAAAGCGTTTCCTAAAGCTTTGAGAAAAACGATTGGATGGACTGCTCTCTTTTCGTGGACGAAGACTTGGAATTTCCAGTAGTTTAATAAACTTTCTTCCCGTAGGATTTCTGCTAATACATTTCCTGCCCACTGAGTTAAAATATCCTCATTTATCATATACATTGGAGGTGATAGGTTATTTGTATTACTGCTATATTTACGGCAGTATATGTTCATACACTTATTGCTAGATGGGCTCACAAGAATATCTACAATTACCATTAAAATCATATCCATTCTGCTCATTTGCATATTAGTTGCTATTGTATATTTTGTGTGCTCATTAGGTATATAATCACTTGACTGTGAACATGTCTTTCAGTTTATGGTGGAAAATATACAGTATCTGTCTCATTCTTCAAAATTTCCTTAACTGTGTCACTGACAATCGTAGGCGAATTCTGTTGTAAACAACTTTCAAAATGTTTATCCTTTTCCTCCAGCCAAGTGTGAAAATCTTTGTTAACTTGACTAAAGTGCTTATTGGTTTCTAATTGCAAACTGTCTTTCAAAGTATGGGCTAAGGCATCTACCTTGTTATTTAGCTCTGTGACATGTATGTTTACAGAAGTGTGCACCTCAGCAACACTTTCTACTTGTGTGCTTAATGTATCATGTTTAGAACACAACTTCTCAACATCAGATGCATGTAACTTTTCTGATCCTCATATTTCTTACTCTGACTAAACAAAGTCTCAATTGTAGCAGTTAACTGACCCCATTGCCCACTAAGTATTTTAATCTGTGTGTCTAAACCTGTACCCTGACCAGTAAGTCGAATGTTTATTTCGTCAACTTTGGTATTTAGTGCGGCGCTACTGCTTTGCAGGGTAACTAATTCTGCCTTTTATCTCATCATGTTTGGATTATGTCCAGTTTGGTTAATATGATTTGCAGTGGGTCAGTGGCGTCTGACGACGGCGCACGAAGTGGCCGTGTGGTTAAAGGCGCTGCAGTCTGGAACCGCAAGACCGCTACGGTCGCAGGTTCGAATCCTGCCTCAGGCATGGATGTTTGTGATGTCCTTAGGTTAGTTAGGTTTAACTAGTTCTAAGTTCTAGGGGACTAATGACCTCAGCAGTTGAGTCCCATAGTGCTCAGAGCCTTTTTTGAACGACGGCGCAGGCTGTATCATAGCCATCATGTGTAACAATAACACGTTGGTCCCCATCAAAAATTATGATGTAGTTTTGTTCATCCTGCCAAACATATTTCCTAACAAATTTTCATTATTAAATACGTTCTTTGTAGTTACCGTGTGTAACACACACTGGTCATTTCTGTTATCAACAACACTGTTCGTATCAGAATCTGTATTTTCAATATTATGCTCCTTTTTTGCTAATTGTCTACATATTTTAGCCATCCCTGTACAACAATTCTATAAATATAGTTTCACTTTGATAGCAATTGTATAATTTTTAAACATCCCCTGCTTCGAAAATTCATAAATTGAAATTTAAAAATTTTTCTGAGCCAATATCATTTTCTTAATGGCGTCTCGCCATTTTATGAATGATGTGGCCAAAAGAAGACATCTTGTTAGAGCAATGTTCTATGTTTTATTGTTATACTCTGTTGTAGTGTGAGTGTATGTTATATGAATTTTAAAATGAAAAGTGCTACATCAAATTCAAACTAAACATTTCACACAGTAAAATCTATGATACATATACGCTCTTGCTAATGTGCTGCTTATTACAGGTTTGAGTTGCGGTCTCTCAAACAGAATTTCTACAGATGCTGGACAAGGAAACATCAGACTTCGACATTTAAAAGATACGGATTGCTGGTGTGAAAGGACACATATTATGATACGAGACCACTAATAAAATGGTAGTTAATGGCCATTATGCTTTATCAATTACCTTTGCAATGATTGCTGGGAAATAGTACTACACAAATACAAATTGTTTAAGACAGAATCAATTAGATTCGGTATACTGACATTTTAAATAAAACGCCTGTACTTTTGATGACTTACTTAATCAGCTAAATAATTGTACAGCCATCTGGTGGATTACGCTATTTTGTTCCTCTGCAAGCTCCAACAGAAAGAACAGAAGAAGAATAATAATTGAAAATTTTTGTCTTTCGTTTTACAAATAAAAATTATCTGAGATATTATCTCTTACACCTATCACAGGCATATAAATTAATTCTTTGCCACTGCTCAGTATTTCATACAGAATTTTTCTTTTCTCCTAGAAGATCTATTACAATCTGTTCTGACACTGCCGTTGTGCTTACAAAAACGGGTATTCCCAATAGAAAACTGAGTGGGACAATATTTTCTGCTATTGACGTAATGTAGTTGAGTCACACTGGGACACTACTGTTTTATCAAAACGTTTTGCAACACGAAAAATCGATGTTTGTCTAAGACAGAAAAAGCTGTTGATACAAATAGTACACATAGCTGCCTGCTAAATAAAACGAAATAGTCCTTTCCACTACTGCAGCAATTGTAACACACACCAGATAAACAAGACTGTTTTTACACTGTTCTACATTTTAATGTGCCTAATTTACATAAATAACACGATGAAATTCACGAAGAGCTGAAATCAAAAGCATATCACTACGAATAAATAATACTATTCAAGAAAACAGGAAAATAGTCTCACCTGTCCTTCGTATGTTCTAGTTTCTCAGATACAAGAATGAAATTCGGAACTGGCGTCGTCTCACATTCTTCTCCTTCCTAGTTCTCATGAACAGTTCAGCCAAAATCACGTCATCGCTGTCTGCATTTATCACTATTCCCGCCATTTTGAAAATTTGTTCCTCAGTTAAGCTCACTAACCGGCCTGAAGCCGCTGTTTAAGATATCCCAAGTTTATTCTCTAGTTATGCGTTATTCCAGATTCGAACAGCATGTTTGTCGCGCTATTCCGAGAATAGCTGCCAACCAGAGACTGTACAAGCGCCCCATAGCGCTGTGGACAACAATGCTCAGGTTGATACCATGTTCCTTGACTCCAGGAAGGCATTTGACACCTTCTGTACTGCCCTTTCGTGAATAAAATTCGACTTTTCGAATATTGGACCAGATTTTTGGCTGGTTTCAAGACTGTCTTGAAGACAGACTTCAACATGTCGGTCTTCACGGAACAAATCGACAGATGTAAGGGTAATCTCCAGAGTACTCCAAGGAAGTGTGATAGAACCGTTACTGTTTACAGTGTATATAAATGATCTAGTAGAAAATGTCGAATGCTATTTAAATGTTCGCAGATGATGCAGTTGTCATTACAAAGTAGCAGTGCCAGAAGACAGTATCCGTTTGAAAAATGACTTGCAGAATATTGATGAATGGTGCAGGCTCTGGCAGTGGGCGCTGAACGTAAACAAATGTGACATATTGTGCATACGTAGGAAAAGAAATCCGTAGCTGTAAAACTACGCTACTGACGATAAATTGCTGAAAACGGTATCTACCGTAAAATATTCAGGAGTAGGTACCCAGACCCCCCCCCCCCCCCCCCGGCCATGAACCAGGGACCTTGCCGTTGGTGGGGAGGCTTGTGTGCCTCAATACAGATAGCCGTACCATAGGTGCAACCACAACAGAGGGGTATCTGTTCAGAGGCCAGACAAACGTGTGGTTCCTGAAGAGGGGCAGCAGCCTTTTCAGTAGTTGCAGGGGCAACAGTCCAGATGATTGACTGACCTGGCCTTGTAACACTAGCCAAAATGGCCTTGCTGTGCTGGTACTGCGAACGGTTGAAAGCAAGGGGAAACTACAGCCGTAATTTTTCCCGAGGGCATGCGGCTTTACTGTATGATTAAATGATGATGGCGTCCTCTTGGAAAAAACATTCCGGAGGGAAAATAGTTCCCCATTAGGATCTCCCAGCAGGGACTTCTCAAGATGATGTCGTTATCAGGAGAAAGAAAATTGGCGTTCTACAGATCGGAGCGTGGAATGTCAGATCCCTTAATCGGGCATGTAGGTTAGAAAATTTAAAAAGGGAAATGGATAGGTTAAAGTTAGATATAGTGGGAATTAGTGAAGTTCGGTGGCAGGAGAAACAAAACTTTTGGTCAGGTGAATACAGGGTTATAAATACAAAATCAAATAGGGGTAATGCAGGAGTAGGTTTAATAATGAATAAAAAAATACGAGTGCAGGTAAGCTACTACCAACAGCATAGTGAACGCATTATTGTGGCCAAGATAGACATGAAGACCACGTCTACTACAGTAGTACAAGTTTATATGCCAACTAGTTCTGCAGATGATGAAGAAATTGATGGAATGTATGGTGAGATAAATGAAATTATTCAGCTAGTGAAGGGAGACGAAAATTTAATAGTCATGGGTGACTGCAATTCGACAGTAGGAAAAGGAAGAGAAGGAAACGTAGTAGGTGAATATGGATTGGGGCTAAGAAATGCAAGAGGAAGCCACCTCGTAGAAATTTGCACAGAGCATATCTTTATCATAGCTAAACTTGGTTCAAGAATCATGAAAGAAGGTTGTATACATGGAAGAACCCTGGAGATACTAGAAGGTTTCAGATAAATTATGTAATGCTAAGACAGAGATTTAGGAACCAGATTTTAAATTATAAGACATTTAAAGGGGCAGATGTGGACTCTGACCACAATCTATTGGTTATGAACTGTAGATTAAAACTGAAGAAACTGCAAAAATGTGGGAATTTAAGAAGATGGGATCTAGATAAACTGAAAGAACCAGAGGTTGTACAGAGTTTCAGGGAGAGCATAAGGGAACAATTGACAGGAATGGGGGAAAGAAATACAGTAGAAGAAGAATGGCTAGCTTTGAGGACTGAAATAGTGAAGGCAGCAGAGGATCAAGTAGATAAAAAGACGAGGGCTAGTAGAAATCCTTGGGTAACAGAAGAGATACTGAATTTAATTGATGAAAGGAGAAAATACAAAAATGCAGTAAGTGAAGCAGGCAAAAAGGAATACAAACATCTCAAAAATGAGATCAACAGGAAGTGCAAAATGGCTAAGCAGGGATGGCTAGAGGACAAATGTAAGGATGTAGAGGCTTATCTCACTAGGGGTAAGATAGATACTGCCTACAGGAAAATTAAAGCGACCTTTGGAAAAAAGAGAACCACATGCATGAATATCAAGAGCTCAGATGGAAACCCAGTTCTAAGCAAAGAAGGGAAAGCAGAAAGGTGGAAGGAGTATATAGAGGGTCTATACAGGGGCGATGCTCTTTACGACAATGTTATGGAAATGGAAGAGGATGTAGATGGAGATGAAATGGGAGATATGACACTGCGTGAAGAGTTTGACAGAGCACTGAAAGACCTAAGTCGAAAAAGGCCACAGGAGTAGACAACATTCCATTAGAACTAGTGACAGCATTGGGAGAGCCAGTCCTGACAAAACTCTACCATCTGGTGAGCAAAATGTATGAGACAGGCGAAATACCCTCAGACTTCAAGAAGAATATAATAATTCCAATCCCACATAAAGCAGGTGATGACAGATGTGAAAATGACCGAACTATCCGTTTCATAAGTCACTGCTGCAAAATATTAACACGAATTCTTTACAGACGAATGGAAAAACTGGTGGAAGCCGACCTCGGGGAAGATCAGTTTGGATTCCATAGAAATGTTAGAACACGTG
The DNA here is from genome assembly GCF_023864345.2 of Schistocerca serialis cubense. Classification (NCBI taxonomy): domain Eukaryota; kingdom Metazoa; phylum Arthropoda; class Insecta; order Orthoptera; family Acrididae; genus Schistocerca; species Schistocerca serialis. The sequence goes on along the minus strand of NC_064642.1, from coordinate 135,990,012 downwards.
AGGCAATACTGACTCTATGACTTATCTTAGAAGAAAGATTAAGGAAAGGCAAACCTACGTTTCTAGTATTTGTAAACTTAGAGAAAGCTTTTGAAAATGTTGACTGGAATAATCTCTTTCAAATTCTGAAGGTGGCAGAGGTTAAAATACAGGGAGCGAGAGGCTATTTACAATTTGTACAGAAATTAGATGACAGATATAAGAATCGAGGGACATGAAAGGGAAGCAGTGGTTGGGAAGGGAGTGAGACAGGGTTGTAGCCTCTCCCCGATGCTATTCAATCTGTATATTGAGCAAGCAGTAAAGGAAACAAAAGAAAAGTTCGAAGTAGGTATTAAAATCCATGGAGAAGAAGTAAAAAATTTGAGGTTCACCGATGACATTGTAATTCTGTCGGAGATACCAAAGGGCTTGGAAGAGCAGCTGTCAGAGACAGCAAAAGAGCAGTTGAACGGAATGGACAGTGTCTTGAAAGGAGGGTATAAGATGAACATCAACAAAAGCAAAACGAGGATAATGGAATGTAGCCGAATTAAGTCAGGTGATGCTGAGGGAATTAGATTAGGAAATGAGACACTTAAAGTAGTAAAGGAGTTTTGCTATTTGGGGGGCAAAATAACTGATGATGGTCGAAGTAGAGAGGATATAATATGTAGACTGTCAATGGTAAGGAAAGCGTTTCTGAAGAAGAGAAATTTGTTAACATCGAGTATAGATTTAAGTGTCAGGAAGTCGTTTCTGAAAGTATTTGTATGGAGTGTAGCTATGTATGGAAGTCAGACATGGACGATAAATAGTTTAGACAAGAACAGAATAGAAGCTTTCGAAATGAGGTGCTACAGAAGAATGCTGAATATTGGATTCGTAGATCACACAACTAATGAGGAGGTATTGAATAGAATTGGGGAGAAGAGGAGTTCATGGCACAACTTGACCAGAAGAAGGGATCGGTTGGTGGGACATGTTCTGAGGCATCAAGGGATCACCAATTTAGTACTGGAGGGCAGGGTGGAGGGTAAAAGTCGAAGAGGGAGACCAAGAGATGAATACACTAAACAGATTCAGAAGGATGTAGGCTGCAGTAGGTACTGGGAGATGAAGAAGCTTGCACAGGATAGAGTAGCATGGAGAGCTGCATCAAACCAGTCTCAGGACTGAAGACCACAACAACAACAGGTACCCAGAGTGACCTTAAGTCGAATAACAGCATAAAACAAATAGTAGGAAAAGCACATTCGAGGCTGAGATTCGTATGAAGTATCCAAAAGAAAAGTAACTCGTCCATGGAGGAAGGGGCTTATAAAGCACTTTTTCGATCAATTCTTGACTGTTGTTCATCAATATCGAATCCTTACAAGGTAGGACTGATGGAAGAGATAGAGAAGTTCTAATGAAGCGTGGCGCGTTTCGTCATGGGGTTGTTTAGTTGGGGCGAGAGCTTCACGACGATGCTCAACAAACTCCATTAGCAGAAATTACAAGACAGGCATTGCACATCACAGAGAGGTCAGCTATTGAAATTTCGAAAGAGCACTTTCTGGGAAGAGTCACATAACATTTTACTTCCTACCACATACATCTCGCGTTATGAACTTAGTGATAAAATTCGAGAGACACAATATAGATGCTTAAGCATTCTTCCCACGCGCCATTCACGAGTAGAACAAGGTAAGGGGGATCAGTCACTACATTTACATGCGCCACATGTTCTGAAAGACGAAAACTGTATTTGGGAAACCGTTTTTCGCTGTTGTAATACATGTTAAGCTAGGTTCACACACACAACAAAAATGTCGTCACAGCTGGTAGCATACTGCAGTTGCAACGCAGGTGCATGTGTGAACTCCCAGTTTTTAGTGGTGCAACTTAAGTGACGCAACTTTTAACATGCCACAGTAAGTTGAGCTTGGTTGAACTTTGTTAAGCCACTTTCCTTCCATCACTGCTCCCTGATGAGAGTATTTCGAAACAAGTTATTGTGGAGTAATTGCTGCTGTACTCCATTCGATTTCAGTGTGTTTACGTTTTATTACTGAAAAAGTGAAAAAAGTGGGTGGTAGGTACAGTTGGCAGCTTCTGGAACCACAAGAACTGCAACCTATGTCTGATTTTCTGCAGCAGTGTATGTGGGTGTGGGGGGTATTTGCAAACCAATGACATATTCCGCAATCTTAAATAATTTTTAGATTACTAAATTAATAAACTTAATATATGTATGCAAAAAAGGAATTTTGAGACCAAGCATTCATAAATGTGGATTATATGCAGGAAATAGCTCGCAAGCGCGATGTGGCAGGTGTTAAACTACAAACTAGTTATTCTAAATGCTTGTGCAACAAATACAGTAAGGCCCTAAAATCTTGGAAGAGTGGCGTGTCTGTAGATGACATTTACATGCCAGGTGTTGGTTAGTTTACCACTGCCGACAGAATTTTCGTCTGTGAGTGTTATTGCTTTCATAAATGTGTTTGTGGTCCCTAATTTATCCTTGTGCGAAATCTGTTTTCGGATTCAACTCTTGAGTTTCGCCTTCCTTGCATTTAACTGCTGTCGCAGCTCTAATGCCATAACTTGCACTGTAACATTTATACACATCCATATTAGTTCAATTGACGCCATACCGACAGTTGTGCAACTACGTAGAATTGGTGGTTTCCTGTGTGTACGGTTGTTCACGATGCCACAACAGAAATCCACAAGCTGTGGCGCCACGTTATAGCTCGCATCATGTTAGATGGCGGTGCTTTTTCAGCCGTTCTGCCCATCCCCCACCATTAACTGTTAGTAGCCAATAAGATTCATTCTCTTTCGGGTGGCTAGATGCGAGTTACAAACTGGACAGCGAGAATCTCTCTCCTACATGCTCCGCTATTGCCGTATTTTGCGACAATGCAGTTTCATTCACAGAGCGACCGAATTATTCACTCGGATGTCGATGTTACCTTCTTGTAGCAATATAATTGTGATTGTGTGTTGTAAACGTTGTAGCGTGATTTCCGAATGAAAATATCATGTGACTGCAATAAACGTGAAGTTCCTCACAAGCAACTTCAGTTAAATTGTGTGTCCATGGAGTATCGTCTTAGTCGTGCGACTGGTTTCGTTATTTCCTGTCAGAAGTATCGCTGTTGTAGTAATTGACGGAAAATCATCGAGTAAAGCAAAAGTGATATCTGGCGTTAGCAAGGAAGTGTTATAGGCGCTCCTCTGTTCCTGATCTAATAAATGTTTTGGGACACAATCTAAGCAGCCCTCTTAGACTGTTTGCAGATGATGCTGTGGTTTGCCGTCTTATAAAGTCATCAGAGATTAAAACAAATTACAAAACGACTTAGACAAGAGATCTGTATGGTCAGAAATGTGGCAGTTGACTGTAACTAGTGAAAAGTCTGAAGTCATCCACATGAGTACTAAAAGGAATCCGCTAAATTCGGTTTACAGGATAAAACACACTATTCTAAAGGCTATAAATTCAACTAAATACTTCGGGATTACTATTACGAATAACTTAAAATGAAGCTATCACATGAATAATGTTGTGTGGAAAGCAAACAGAAGTCTGCGATTTATTGGTAGAACATTTACCAAATGCAACAGGTCTACTAAAAGGCTACTTACTCTATGCTTTCCATCATCTTCTGGTGTACTGCTGTCATGTGTGGGGTACACAGCAGATAGAATTAATCGAAAAAGTTCAATGGAGGGCAGCTCGTTTTGTATTTTCGCGAAATAGGAGAGAAACTGTCACGGATATGATACACGAATTGGAGTGGCAATCATCAAAACAAAGGCGTTTCTCGTTGTGGCAGGATTTTCTCATGAAATTTCAGTCGCCAACTTTCTCCTCAGAGTGTGAAAACACTTTGTTGGCGTCCACCTACATCGGGACGTATGTTCATCACAATAAAATAAGAGAAATTAGAGTTTGCAAGGAAAGATAAAAGTGTTCGTGTTTCCTGTGCGCTGTTTCAGAGGAGAACGGTAGAGAAATAGCTTGAACGCTCTGCCAGGAACTTAATTGTGAATTACAGAGTAATCACTTAGATGTAAATGCTCCACATGCAGTCGAAGAGGTTATTCCTGCATTTATAACTTCTTAAAATGTGGTTCTGGAAGCAATACTTCTATTTTTGACATTTTGAAGACTCATGAACGAACTGCAGAAGCACGTGTCGACGAGAGAGCTGTACAGGGAATAGGCCTACTAAACAAAAGTGCTGGAGCTGTAGAAACTTCAGGAAAATTTGTTTCTTGTCGCTTGAAAATCGTTGGTATCTCAAGAAACATGTAACACAAACAGATGGTTTTGCAATGATGTTTTAAAGCGCTCTGTGTCTGAAATGTATGTAAGAAGGGAATACCCAACATCACAAAATCTTGTTACAATTATGACTGAGCAAATTGGCTTCAAAAGTAACGCTTCATCAATGAAAATAATTTTAAAATACGTTGATTTTAAATATGTTAAGAAGAGAGTTTTTAATTGAAAGAAGTGACACAGAAGCAGCACAAAGGAAAACCATTATTCTGTAGTGTATTGCCTTGATGAAACTTGAGTGAATCAGAATCATTCCATGAATACCTCCTGGAAAATGAGTGATGGTACTGACAGCTTTAAAGTTCCTGTAGGAAAAGCGGTCTCAGATACTTATTCTGCATTCTGGCTCTTCTTGTGATTTGATCCCTGAGAGTAAACTTGTATTTGGGCGTAAGAAAATCAGCAGTGACTACCATTCGGAAATGAACACTGTCTCTTTCAAGAAGTGATTCACTGAAGAATTCTTGCCATACCTAGCTTCGAAGTCGGTCATAGTGATTACCACGCCAGTTATCATTAAGCTATTACAGAGAAATGGCCATGTACATGGACCAGGAAAGGGGATATTGTGCTCTGGGTGAAAAATAAAAATATTCTGGGGAATATAAGCCAGGCTTGTGCTGAACTCTTGCAGCTTGTTAATTTATAAAAGTCATGCAACAGAATGTACAAATTGAATTTCTTTCATGTGAATGTGGTCATACTATTTTGTGTTTACCCACATATTACTACTGCTGAGGATAAACCAACGTTTCGGCCATGGTTGCAGGGGCCTTCTTGCGGGTGTATGATGTGATACCATACCCAGAAAACTTCCATGTTGTCTGACTCTGGCTGCGGAAGCCTATGCAGTTATACATATTACCGTTAGTATAATACAATAGAATTAATTTGTGCACAGGTTACGAGCTATGTGGAAAAAAAATTCGAGATAAGACACATAAAGGCTTGTGCAAGAAGCAACAGCATCCCCCTTCAGTGTGGGCACACTGTGTGTGTCATGTTGAAAAGTTTCAAAAATAGTACTTTCACAGTGATGTGAAGATGGATAAAAGTCTTGGACATATCATCCCAAACTTACAATCAGATAGTTCAGATGTGGACTCAGATAGCAGATGGTACTATGATGTATACTGTGAATCAAAGTAAAGTAATGATCTTTCTTGGTTTTAAAGACTCATGATTTAAAAAGGTTTTTGTCAAGATATCAGTTGCATACATTATACATGATAGCTTCCAAGCTTGATTGGGAATATGTAGTCAGTGAAGTATTCAGACTATGTTCAACACATTGCCCAAGGCAATCTCAAGACTCAGAAGTAAGATTTCTCTCACATAGACGAATGATCGAAATCGATTTTAAAATGTACTATCCCCTAATAGATTAGAATGTATAATACGATGTACCGAAGGCAAATGAACATGCTGTTATCCGCAGCAATTCAGTTCGGCAACTCGGATTTCGTTTGCCCGCTCTCTGCCGCCATGCATGTGCAAACATCACCCTCTCCACGCCTCCCTATCGCCATGCCTCTACGTGCGGAAGAGCCGTCCTGTGTGAAGCGGGCTATAGTTGCGTGTGTGAACCTGGCCTTAAGATCTGAAGCATATTTGTTAGTCCCACAAAATATGGCGTCTGGAAAACAGCTGTCCCAGTTTCTGATTTAGTTAGTACGATCACTATTTCTCTTCATTTAAATATTACAGGTGGACAGTTTCATGCTCAGTCTAACATTTCTGCTTCTCCTTCCTCCCACAATACATCCATATTAGTCGAATATTTCGAAAACAGGACGTAAGTGGAGAGTCCAAGCACGTTTCAAAAACGGTTGTTTGTATGGGAGCGAAAATCGATTGTGAAAGTGGAAAACTGGCACCTATAAACAGACTTCCAAAGTCGATTTAGGAGTGTTTACATCATCACCCACAAACAGTATTGCCAAACAGACTTACGAAAACCAGTTTTGGGAGGGGCTTATTGGTACCACACATACCCTCCACCACACACCATTAGGTGGCTAGTTGGAGAAGGTTGTAGATGCAGAGGAAGAACTAGTCCCTGACAGATTAAACAGATTATACAACCAATTTGCAAAGAGGGAGAAGAGACAGTTTCTGCAAGCTATCGCCCTATTTCATTACGCTCAGTTTTTTCTAAGGTACTGGAGAAGCTGATGCATAACTGAATGGTTGAGCATCTTAGTAGACACAGCATCCTCAGCAATAGCCATTTTGGTTTCCGAAAGGGGTATAAATAGGGGATACAATACACACATATACTGACAAAGTGTTGGAATCCACAATGACAATATGATCACTAAATATTTCTTGACCTGTTAAAAGATTACTGAATAAATTTAAAACATTAAGAACGAGTGGAACAGCAAACAAGTGACCTGAATCTTACTTCTGTGCAGGAAGCAGAAAGTAATCACGGAAGGAATGCATGGCGGCAATGCATCTTCAGACTGGGGCTCTACTGCTATTGGAATGGCTCAAGTCTCAGTATTAGGAGAAGTGCTCATTCTGATATTTATAAATGATTTGCCGCTATACACATAACACGGAAAGCTGACCATGTTTGCTGATGACACCAACATATCAGCTACTAATCTCACAGTAAAAATATTAAGCGAGGTAGTAAATAAGGCATTTGCAAATGTGGTAAACTGGTTTGAAACTAATGAGCCTTCAGTCAATCTAAAAGAGATAAATCATGTTCATTTGTCCTCTAAAACTAATGTTGCAGATGAAATAAATCAAAAAAATGTGTGAGTGCCAGATCTTAAGGGATTAATTACTCCAAGATTTTTGGTCTGCATATAGATAGCAAACAGGAGTTTCACTATGATATTCAAGACCTGTGCAAAAGATTAAGCACAGAAACATTTGCCTTAAGAATTGTGTTTGACAGTAGGGAGATGAGCACAATAAAGCAGCATATTTCAGTTATTTTCACCCACTTATGGCCTAAAGTCTAATATTCTTCAGAAATCAACCATTATCAGAAAACAGAAGCGAGATATAGGAATCATACATGGAGTCTATCCCAGGCACTCATGCAGAAATCGTTCAGAAATCTTCAAATCCTTACAATTGTTTAATGTTTTTTCCTTGATGTCCTTTGCTTTAAAATACAGCAACTCACCCAAAACTGGTAGTTTGTACCATATTTATAGCCCTTGAGGGAAACTTGATATCCACTATGATCTAAAAAAAAGAGACTGTGGTCCATAAGGGGGCTGTGTACAGAGACATCAAGATTTTTGGTGCCCTCCCATCATAAACAGCATAAACTAAACTCAAATCTATATATATCTGTATATTCCTAGTGAAGAATGTATGGTAGCTCATATGTTAAACTACTCATTTGCTTTTGTTACTCATATATTATTTACATCTTTCATGTCATAACTCCATGTAATTATGTACTAAATAATAATGTTTTTTAAAGTGGACTTGTTTTGCATCCTGTGAACTGCTCACATATATAATAAATAAATAAATAAAATAGTTATAGCCGCTCGGGATTAGCCGAGAGGTCTAAGGCGCTGCAGTCATGGACTGTGCGGCTGACCCTGGCGGAGGTTTGAGTCCTCCCTCGGGCATGGTTATGTGCGTTTGTCCTTAGGATAATTTAGGTTAAGTAGTGTGTAAGCTTAGGGACTGATGACCTTAGCAGTTAAGTCCCATAAGATTTCACACACATTTGAACATTTTGAAAATAGTTATATGTTTCATGTATTTTTTAATAATGCTGTAGTTATCAATAATGTTCCAGACTGTCTGTTAGTTAAGTTCCTTTCAGAGTAAGCTAATACAATAGCTCCACACTTAGGAATGATATACAACTGCTCACTCATTGAAAGATCCGAACCTAAAGACTGGAAAGCTGCACAATTCACACCAATACTCAAGAATATAAATAGGAGCAATCCACTGAATTACAGACCCATATCACCAGAGTCGATTTGCATTAGTATTCTGCAACATACACTGTGTTCGAAAATCATGAATCACCTTGAAGGAAACGATTTATAGATAAAGAGCCAAGATGCATTTAGAAAATATCGTCCCTGTGAAACACAACTAGCTCTTTATTCCCACGAAGTAATGAATGCTATAGGAAGGGGATGTCAGATTTATTCCATATGTTCAGATTTCGTGAAGGCTTTTAACATTGTTCTTCACAAGCAGCTTCTAATCAAATTGCTCGCCTATGGAATATTGTCTCAGTTGTGTGACTGGATTTGAGATTTCTTCTCAGAAAGGTAACAGCTCATAGTAATTATGGAAAGTCATCATATAAAATGGAAGTAATATCTGGCTTTCCTCAACATAGTGCTATGGGCCCTCTGCTGTTCCTGGTGTACATAAACGATTTCGAAGACAGTCTGAGCAGCACTCCTAGATTGTCTGGAGATGGTGCCGTCATTTACCACCTTGAATGCCATTAGATAATCAAATCAATTGCAAAATGATTTAGACCAGATATCTGTATGGTGTAATTAGCGCCAATTGATTCTAATGAATGAAAAGTGTGAAGTCATTCACATGATTACTTATAGGCAACCACTAAATTTTGCTTACACAATAAATCACACAAATCTAAAGACTGCATACTCAGTTAAATATTTAGGGATTAAAATTATGACTAACTTGAATTGGACCAATCACACAGATAATGTTGTAGGGAAATCAAACAAAGAACTATGTTTAACTGGCAGAACACCCTTCTGAAGTGACTGCTTACACAACGCATTTCCGCCCTCCTCTGGAGTGCTGCTGTGTGCAGTGGGATCTGCATCAGACAGAACAGACGGAGGACATTGAAAAACTACAAAGAAGGGCAGCTCGTTTTATACCATCACAAAATAGTGGAGAGAGAGCTACGGATATGTTACGTGGCTTGGTGTGGTAATCATTAAAACAAAGGTGTTTTCGTTGCAGCACGATGTTCTCACGTAATTTCAATCTCCAACTTTGTCCTCAGAGTGTGAAAATATTTGGCTAGTGCCTACCTGCATGGGGAAAAGCTAACATTACAATAAAAGAAGAGAAGTCAGAGACTGGACAGAAAGATTTAAGCTTTCGTTTTTCCTGCACACTGTTTGAAAGTGGAACAACAGAGAAAGAACTTAAAGCGCTTCGATGAATCTCCAGCCAGGTACTTAATTGTGAACTGCAGAGCAATCATATAACAGTAGACAGAGACTTACTGCTTCCTCAATCAGTTACTTCTTATCAAGCCTACTGTATGTGAAAAAGTTATACATACATACATAAATACTTGTTCCATAAACGATGAATACTACATTTCATAATGATGTGGACTGTGTTATTTTAACATATGTTCCATTTACACAAAATAATTAATTTTTATTTTTTATTTTATTTTAATTTTTACAGTTGTACTACTCCATATCTAAAAATTCATCTATTGAGTCCAATGAGTAGTCATTCAGAAATACTTTTAATTTGTTTTTAAATATTGGCTGGCCATTTGTAAGACTTTTAATGCTATTTTGCAAATGAACAAAGATTTTTGTGGCAGCATAATTCTTCTCTTTCTGTGCCAAAGTGAGATTTAACCAAGAATGGTGAAGATCATCGTTTCTTCTAGTGTTGTAGCTACTCACGTTGCTGTTATTTTTGAATTGGGTTGGTTTGTTAATAACAAATTTCATAAGTGAATATATCTGTTGCGAATGTACTGTGAATATCTCAAATTCCTCAAATAAATGTCTGCAAGGTGATCTTGGGTGGTCTTTAGCCATTATTATTACATACTTTTGTGGAAAGAATTCTTCTTCTCTTAATAATGAGTTATCCCAAAATATGAAGACATGTGAAAGCAGTGAATGAAAATAGGTACAGTAGTCTAATTAACTGATACGTTTATCACCAAAATTAGCAGTAATACTAATAGCATAACTAGCTGAACCTAACCGTTTCTGCAGATCATCAATATGTTTATTACAATTCAATTTCACCTCAGAGCACACACGAGAAATTTTGAAAATTATGCCTTAGTAACAGACTTCTGTTCATAGTCTATGTTTATCAGTGGTGTTATGCCATTTACGGTACAGAATTGTACATAACACATTTTCTCAAAATTTAGTGAGAGCCCATTTGTAGGGAACCCCTTCATAATTTTCTGAAAGACATTATTTACAGTTTCCTCAGCTGGTTCTTGTTTGTTAGGTGTGGTTACTATACTTGTATTATCAGCAAAAAGAATTAGTCTTTCATCTTCATGAATACAGAGTGGCAAGTCATAAATATATATTAAGAACAATAATGAACCCAAAGGGACACCATTCTTGATACCTCACCAGTTAGAGGACTGCGCTGATTTTTGCAGACTATCTGTACTGTTAATTTCAACTTTCTCCATTCTTCCTGTTAAATATGAATTAAACCATTTGTGCACTTTACCACTCATACCATAATATGTAAGTCTTATTTTGATGATTCATACAGTGAAAATCCTTTGAGAGATCACAAAATATCCCAATGGATGATGTTTAATTATTCAGGGCATTTAATATTTGACCAGTCAAAGCACATATAGCATTTTCTGTTGAAAAGCTTTTCCAAAAACCAAACTGACATTTTGTTAGTATTTCATTTTTACAAATATTTGATGCTATTCTTGCATAAATTACTTTTTCAAGAAATTTGGATGAAGCTGTGAGAAGTGAGACTGGGTGGTAGTTATTAGTATCAGACCTGTCCAATTTTTGCAACGGTTTAACAATAGTGTTTTACAATGGTTTAACAATAGTGTATTTCAGTCTGTCTGAAAAAATGCACTGTTTCAGTGAGATACTACATATGTGGCTGAGAATCCTACTTATCTGTTGGGAACAAGTTTTTGGTACTCTGTTGGAAATGTCATCATTCCATGTGAGATTTTACTTTTGAGTGAATTTATTATTTCCTAATTTTAGTAACTGAGGTGGATTGAACTTTAGTTTTATCTGATTGCATGCGTATTGCCTCTTCCATATACTGCCTTGCATTTCCTAATGAGTAGCTGTATTCTATTTTCTCTGCAACACTTAAAAATGATTAAAAATCCCAGACATAATGCATAACGTTCTGGACTTTTTAATAATATTTCTTAATACAGTGCAGTAGTTTTTATAATGTTTCACTGCTTCTGATCATAGCTCCTTCTAGCTATAAGATACATTTTCCTTTTCTGTTTACAAGATATCTTTATCGTTTTAGTAAGTCCCTTTAAACATCATCAAATAGCTACTTACTAGAATTTATAAAGAGGTTTTGGGTCAGATATATGCAAGTAGAAAATTGGATATGAAACTATTCGTCAGTTTTTATTAAAAAAAAGCACGAAAAAGCAGGTCAGCAACGCACTGCATATCAGAAAATAATCCGAAGTACAGTCAGCTGGTAAGTTAGAATCAGAAAAAATATGTGAGTGTAACAGCGTAGCTCTCTCAAAACAGCAAACGCTTAGCAATGAATGTACGAGGAATGCTAAAAACGTGTTGTAAAAGAAAATCTGTGCCTAAGGTGTTGCTCCTGGCTTCACGGAAAGTCGGCATAAGTGAACCTAAAATTCATAAATGATGATTTCTTGTGGTGCTGCCAGGACTTTTTACGTAAGTGTTTATGTGACAAAAAGATCGATCGCCAATCTGAAGTGAATGCAAAAGTAAGTATTATTAAAATGCTGCAAAAAGAAATTGAATCCCTCAAAGAAGACTTGTTAACGTTCAAAACGAAAACACTGAGCTTTTGCGCCAAGAAGCTATGATAAGGAGAACTACATCTCTGAAAAGCTAGAAAATCTGTGGATGCGAAGCGAGCCAAACTGCATTTCAAAATGCGATAATGTAACGCTTGTGAAGCAGTACAATAGAAAGCAGAAACATTGCCACTTAAAGATGAATATGTGGAACTTATTCCTGAAAAAAACTGTGACTCAAACAACTCCCAAACAGTGATCGATGCAAACAAGGTAATATGCAGTACACAGAGGGATATCAATGCGAGCTCCCTGCAAAACGAGCGTTTCACGTCACGTGAATCAAAACAAAGAGTAAACTTAGTAGGCGTAAATAGCACGTATAAATGTATAAGTGAAAAGTTGTAGATCAAAAGAGGCAGACATCATAGTATCAAAAACGTAGCTGTAAATGAATTCCTTATAACTAGCGATTCCATGTTGAAAAATGTCATAGTGCCAACCTGTGAAACTGATGTCCACCAGAGAATGAGGTATCATCAGCTCAATGACAATTTTAAAAACATGATGAATTCAAGAGAAAACTTCGAAAAAAAAACAAAAATTACAAAGGCATTTTCATCCTAATTAGATCAAATTTTCTCTGACGATAGAGTGAAGAGGAAATTATAAGCGAATCGAAAAATATAATCCGATCAGGTAGAAAAATCTAACCTGCTTCCAGGATTGTGATATCAGGAGGTAGGTGAGTGACAGCTGTATCGATCGAATCAACTGAAGATTTAATGAGATTTGTGATAGATTAGGTGCTATATTTGTAAAGTCAAATAAGTTTTTATCTGAGGAATGTTTTGGCAAAGATGGTCTGCATTTAAATAGATTATGCTCGATGACCTTCAGGAAGAAGTTTATAGATGTTTGTATAATCATTAAAAATAAGGGGAACTGATATCTACTGGAGGGGATGTAAAAGAAAAAAACTGGTTAGCTGTAAATAAAACTGCCAAATATTGTATATGGAAATTAATGCTTAATACCATTAAAACCAGTGAAAACTCTTATCTGATGCACTGGACTATAAATGACTTGAACTCGAAATCTTCCTCCAACCTAACTACAAATTTGATGTTTTGCAAAGATTACTAGCTTAAATGAACATTCCCTTAGCTGTAATACAATAGATATTATAAATAAAATTGAAAATTACAGCGTTTCAAGCAGCTATTGCAAAGAGAAAAATCTCACAGAGGTTGCTGCATACTCCTGGATTCTTCTATAACCCTTGAAGTGAAAACAGATTTTAATTCTTTAAATGACGACTGTATATTTGAAAGTGGTTGCATAGAGCTTAAAGTTCTTAACATGTTAGTCACTTACTTGACAGAATTTCAGAACAGCCATTAACTACACCATTCCTCTATAAATTCCATTCCATGATAGATAAACTAAAGAAAATCAGACAAAATATAATAGCTGCTGATTTTAATATCAACACTGAGCATGACAACAAGAATCAACAAAATTTATTGACTCAGTTAAAAAGTCTATTTTTAAAATAAATTTTTCGAACTTCAACAGAGAAAATATTCAATCAGCAACATGCATTGATAACACTGTAACACATTACTCTTTCGATAATGTACATAAATTTAGTCTAGACTTAGGAATTTCTGATTTCCTTACTGGTATTTAGCACTGGCACCATAAGAATGTGCGAACAGCATCGATTAGTTCGAGGTGTGTGGTTAGCAGATACTTTCACCAGCAGCAATTTACATATCTAAGATCACACCTGTCCCTCACTACAGTTACCTCTGAAACATTCTAAATTGATGGCTATATTGCCTCTCCTCTGAATAGAGTGATATTTACCTCTTCTTTCTTGAAGAAAGGAAAGCGCCATCCACCACCGTAATAAAGAATGCAATACAATAAACCATAAATAATGCCACCCTTTTATCTGAAGATTGCAGGCTACATTGCATCCAGGTACCATTTTCAGAATGAGTAATTATAGAAATGACAGAAACTGCCTCCATTTCCAGAAGCTATACTGTGAAAAATTTTTACACAATAACCATAGCTGTCAGAGACATACACATCATTCCATCCTGAATCAAAGACAGGAAATGACCAATAGTTGAAGAGTGAAAAGTTTGATATCAGTAAAGGAAACATTAGACTACAGATATATGTTCATCTTGTTTTGTACATATCTCCTTTCGGTGTAGACATGTTTATACTGCTTCTTTACATTGCTCTGTGTACTGATACTTACTGAATAACATATATTTTATTGCTGAATAAAAATAATATCTATCACAACTGCCCCCTCCTGTATACTAGCGTTGTCCTAAATCATTGGACTACAGCATACAGTAGTAGTGCATTTTACAAACATACATAAAATAAATAATCAAATTTTGGATGTGATTACCACTTAAACTACTTTTTTGACTGGTTGGGGGTCAAATCCCATTGATTGCGACCCAGTTTATATCTTATTTATCCTCTACAAATGTCATCTTTACTTATATTACAAATAATGAAATTTACGAATAATGAAATTTACAAAACTTTAAGGTTTCATGTTCTGAAATATCATGAACTGACGAAGGGCATGTTTGAATTTAAGTCTTCTACTGCGTTATTGAGGTGGGACTACCACCCATAGTTTGCACATCCACATCTCCACATTTTAAGCAGTGTTCATTGTGAGCATGCCTTTTGACACCATCAGTGCAATCACAGAGAACAGTTTAGCTTCGGGTCTATAACTTTGTAGATGATGACAAACTGCATGTCATTATAGTGTCCAGAGAGTAGCTCCATAGGGTAGTTGCATGCTGAAGTGTGTTTGGGTAAAAGGTTTGATGCTGCAATGGAGAATCCGTAAAGTTCTGTCCGTGGACCACCTCGTCCATCACATATTTCAGTGTCCAAAAGGTCCAGCGTCATTGGCATCACATCGAGAGATCACCATATTCCCGCTAAGTCCATGAATTGATTGCTTTAATTCGTCATTCATAGTGAAGATCGGCTTCCAAAGCCACTATAAAGGGCACTTAGAACATCTCCAACCCTGTAGGCTCACACAAGTTTGATCACTGCATCACACAAGTGTGTATTCCTCATTCAACACACGCTAAAAATGTGCTATGTGGACATTTTTTCTTAAAGTATCTTTTCATTTCAAATATGTTTTTAAACATCCTTTTCATGTACAGTTTTCCTTACATGTCTTCATATAAGTGCATAACATTTTACATGACTTACAATACACAAATAAATTAAAACATGACATTTATATACAAGTTATATGTAAATCTGTCACATCATTTTCGATGTTTGCATAACAATACTTAAATACAAGTGAATAGCATTTAAGAAGTCGCTACCACCTTGAAAATTTGTAAGGCTGAAAGGAGTCTTCTGGGATACACTTATATGCAGCACCTGAATGTTGTAATGATACTAATGTAAACTAAAATGAAACTATTACATTGTAATTGATGTATGTCTCTGATAGGCTCTATAAAGTGGATCGCTGACTTAACACAACTGCAGAACCAAGGACACTGCTTCTGCTCTGAGAGGAATAAGAGAGCACTTGACGCCAGCCGAAGTGGCCGTGCGGTTCTAGGCGCTACAGTCTGGAACCGCGTGTCCGCTACGGTCGCAGGTTCGAATCCTGCCTCGGGCATGGATGTGTGTGATGTCCTTAGGTTAGTTAGGTTTAAGTAGTTCTAAGTTCTAGGGGACTGATGACCACAGCAGTTAAGTCCACCAGGTCTTAAACTGTAAGACTTTTCCAGGAGCAGTGTGCTTGACAAGAATGGGGGAAAGAAATACAGTAGAAGAAGCTTTGAGAAATAGTGAAGGTAGCAGAGGATCAAGTAAGTAAAACGACGAGGGGTAGTAGAAATCCTTGGGTAACAGAAGAGTTTTGAATTTAACTGATGAAAGGAGAAAATATAAAAACGCAGTAAATGAAGCAGGCAAAAATGAGATCGACAGGAAGTGCACAATGGCTAAGCAGGGATGGCTAGAGGACAAATGTAAGGATGTAGGGGCCCCATTCACTAGGGGTAAGATGGACACTGCCTACAGCAAAATTAAAGAGACCTTTGGAGAAAAGATAACCACTTGCATGAATATCAAGAGCTCAGATGGAAACCCAGTTACAAGCAAATAAAGGAAAGCAGAAAAGTGGAAGGAATATATAGAGGGTCTATATGAGGGCGATGTTCTTGAGGACAATACTATAGAAATGGAAGAGAATGTAGATGAAGATGAAATATGAGATACGATACTGCGTGAATAGTTTGACAGAGCAGTAAAAGACCTAAGTGGAAAGAAGGCCCTGGGAGTAGACAACATTCCATTAAAAAAAATGTCGTGTGACGAGGGCCTCCCGTTGGGCACACTATTCGCCTGGTGCAACTCTTTCGATTTGACGCCACTTCGGCGACTAGCATGTCGAACAACATTCCATTAGAACGCCTTGGGAAAGCCAGGCCTAACAAAACTCTACCATCTAGTGAGCAAGATGTATCAGACATGTGAAATACCCTCAGACTTCAAGAAGAATATAATAATTCCAATCCCAAGGAAAGCAGGTGTTAACAGATGTGAAAATTACCGAACTTTCAGTTTAATAAGCCACGGCTGCAAAATCTAACACGAATTCTTTACAGACGAATGGAAAAACTGGTAGAAGCCAACCTCGGCGAAGATCAGTTTGGATTCCGTAGAAATGTTGGAACACATGGGGCAATAGTGACCCTAAGACTTATCTTAGAAAATAGGTTAAGGAAAGGCAAACCTATGTTTCTAGTATTTGTAGACTTAGAGAAAGCTTTTGACAATGTTGACTGGAATACTCTCTTTCAAATTCTAAAGGTGGCAATGGTAAAATACAAGGAGCGAAAGGCGATTTACAATTTGTACAGAAACCATATGGCAGTTATAAGAGCCAAGAGACATGAAAGGGAAGCAGTGGTTGGGAAGGGAATGAGACAGGGTTGTAGCCTCTCCCCGATGTTATTGAATCTGTATATTTAGCAAGCAGGAAAGGAAACAAAAGAAAAATTCAGAGTAGGTATTAAAATCCATGGAGAAGAAATAAGAACTTTGAGGTTCACCAATGACATTGTAATTCTGTCAGAGACAGCAATGGACCTGGAAGAGTAGCTGTACGGAATGGACAGTCTTTTAAAAGGAGGATATAAGATGAACATCAACATAAGCAAAACGAGGATAATGGAATGTAGTCGAATTAAATTGGGTGGTGCTGCGGGAATTAGATTAGGAAATGAGAGGCTTAAAGTAGTAAATGAGTTTTGCTATTTGTGGAGCAAAATAAATGATGATGGTCGAAGTACAGAGGATACAAAAGATAGACTGTCAATGGCAAGGAAAGCGTTTCTGAAGAAGAGAAATTTGTTATCATCGAGTACAGATTTAAGCGTCAAGAAGTTGTTTCTGAAAATATTTGTATGGAGTGTAGCCATGTATGGAAGTGAAACGTGGATGATTAATAGTTTGGACGATGCACTCAGTGTTGTAGTTGTTAGAGTAAAGGACAAGGACTGTGTTGCCGGCCGCGGTGGTCTAGTGGTTCTAGGTGCACAGTCTGGAACCGCGGGACTGCTACGGTCGCATGTTCGAATCCTGCCTCGGGCATGGATGTGTGTGATGTCCTTAGGTTAGTTAGGTTTAAGTAGTTCTAAGTTCTAGGGGACTGATGACCACAGAAGTTAAGTCCCATAGTGCTCAGAGCTATTTGAACTGATGTGTTGGTAAATGTGCCAACACCTTGTAGATAGAGGAGGCCGAAATGCACATGATCTAATGCAGATGGGCATGAATTCTGGAACAGTATAAGTAGTGAATGCTAATAAGAAAAGTATGCAGCTCCTCGAATACTTAACTTTATTCTATCCTTGTGGTACATCGCTCTTGATAATACAAATAAGACTATCTTCAGATACGGTTAATGGCGCCTTGCTAGGTCGTAGCCATGGACTTAGCTGAAGGCTATTCTAACTGCCTCTCGGCAAATGAGAGAAAGGCTTCGTCAGTGTAGTCGCTACCAAAGTCGTCGTACAACTGGGGCGAGTGCTATCCCGTATCTCGAGACCTGCCTTGTGATGGCGCTCGGTCTGCGATCACACAGTGGCGACATGCGGGTCCGACATGTACTAAATGGACCGCGGCCGATTTAAGCTACCACCTAGCAAGTGTGGTGTCTGGCGGTGACACCACATTCCTCCCCCGCAAATCGGCGAAAGGTCGTGTGATAAGGCTTCCGCCCGCCGTGGGGAGGACCCCATGTTGACGTATGCGATGAGGTGGGGAGCCTAACAACAGGCGAGGCTGTGCCACCCGCACCCGGCCATTCGGTCCGAGGGGAGCTAGGAAACGCCTGAAAAACTAGTCCAGGGTGCACGTCAACATGCGGTGTATGCGCCCGTAAAGAGACAGGACGGGCCGAAGGGTCGACCTCCATTGCGTCGGGGTATCCGACGCGCGACGACGTCATGTGGTCCGGAGTGGGCAAGAGTTCCATGGCGGAGGACAGCTGGTCACGGGAAGCGATCGGCGGCGCGTGACCCAGGGAGGCGCTTGGCGGCTGCAGCGAAGCGTCGAATGCGGGCGGCGCCGGCGGGAGAACATGCGGCGGCGGCGGCTGCTGCGGCGGCGCGTCGCCATGGGGCAAAATGGAAGGCATCGTCGGTAACACCTGGGGATGAGGCGAGCCAGTAGATGGGTCCCCAGGGCGCTGACCGGACGGCACCGTCGCTGAAAGCAGACGGGGAGCGGCAGAATCCGTGCGACGACAGAGGCGCAGCTGATTGGGATGCCGACGCACCTCACCAGAGGCCCCCAAAACCAAATACATCGCGCGGCCGAGGCAGCGAAGAATGCGCCCTGCGAGCCAACGCCGTGAACCTCGATAGTTGCGATAAAATACAACGTCGCCTGGAGCAAAAGCAGGAGTCTGCCGCTGCACAGGAACCTGATTCGGCGGATGCAGCAAAGACATCGAGGATCGATGAGGACGACCGTGGAGCAACTCAGCCGGCGAGCGACCATCTCGGGGCTGAGAGCGATATGATGACAAAAAGAGCAACAACGCGTCCTCCCGAGAATGCGACTCTTTCAACTTCAACATCTGTGACTTGAAAGTCCGGACCAATCGTTCAGCGGCACCGTTTGACTGAGGCGAAAACGGCGCGGATGTCAGATGGTGAATACCATTGGCCTGGCAGAATGACTGAAATTCTGCGGACATGAATTGTGGGCCATTGTCGGAAACAATAGTGTGCCGTAGACCTTCAATGCAAAAGATAGCAGACAACGCTTGGATGGTGGCAGATGACGTCGTGGAAGACATCCGGACAACAAAAGGAAAATTACTGAAGGCATCTACCAGAACCAACCATCGAGCATTCCAGAATGGACCAGCAAAATCTATGTGCAAGCGTTGCCAAGGGGAAGTGGCTTTTGGCCATGCAAAGACTTTCCGCGGCGGTGCGGATTGTTGTTCGGCACACGCCATGCAAGAAAAACACATATTCGTAATCGCAGCATCGATTCCGAACCAAGTACAGTGCTGACGAGCAAGTTGTTTCGTTCGCACTATACCCCAATGGCCTTGGTGAAGAAGCCGTAAGACAGAGGACTGTAACGAACGTGGGACCACGACTCGCGACTGATCATTATCAGAACGCAACAACAAAACACCACGTCGAACAAAAAGTCTCTCCTTATGAGCAAAGAATCGGCGAACCAACGGATCCTCGATCCGAGACTTTGACAAAGGCCATTGCGTAGCAACAAAACGCAAAACGGTAGCAAGGACAGGGTCAGCAGCTGTGGCTGTAGCTACACGACGAAAATCAATCGGAAACGATTCGACCACTTCATCGGTTTCCGAATCAATGAACATGCAAGCAAGTTCGGAAGAATCGAATGCTTTATCCTCAGCAACAGGCAAACGGGACAACGCATCGGCGTTTCCGTGCTTAGCAGTGGACCGATACAAGATATCGTAGCGGTACTGCGAGAGGAAAATAGACCAGCGAATGAATTTCTGCACTGTACGCGGAGGTACAGGCTTGTTCGGATGAAAAAGCGATGTCAAAGGTTTGTGGTCTGTGATGATGGTAAAGTGACGACCATACAAGAAATCATGGAACTTAGTAACACCAAACACGAGAGCTAAAGCTTCTTTCTCTATCTGGGAATAATTTCTTTGCGCAGATGAGAGCAATTTGGACGCAAAGGCAATAGGGCGATCATGCGACCCATCTTTGTGCGCAAGCACAGCACCGATCCCGAAATCCGATGCATCTACCATCAACAAAAGGGGTTTCTGGGGATCGAATGGCGTAAGGCAAGTATTAGAAAGCAACGCCGACTTCAACTGGCGAAAGGCGCGTTCGCATTCCGTCGTCCAGACGAACGGAACACCCTTACGGCGTAAGCTATGAAGCGGAGCTGAAATGGAAGAGGCATTGCGCAGAAAGCGATGATGATAGTTAATTTTACCCAACACACTCTGTAGCTGCTTCACATTTTGTGGTGAAGGCAAATCTTGTATGGCACGGAGGTGCTCTGGACTCGGATGTATGCCTTGGGCATCGATGACATGTCCCAGGTATGGTAAGTCACGAGCAAAAAACACACATTTGTCCTTCCGCAAGCGAAGACCATGTTGGCGCAATACCTGAAATAATGTTCGTAGGTGTGCTAAGTGCTCGTCTGCCGTCTTTCCGGAGATCACAATATCGTCCAGATAGTTCGCAGCAGAAGGGACCGACGCACAAATAGTTTGTAAATATTGCTGAAACAATGCAGGGGCGGATGCACACCCGAATGGCAGTCTTTTGAAGCGGTACAAACCAAGATGCGTGTTAACCACCAAGACGCGCTGGGATTCGGCGTCCACTGGGATTTGCAAGTACGCATCTGCTAGGTCCAACTTGGAAAAGTATTTACCCGGGCACAGCTTATCAAAAAGATCTTCCGGGTGGGGTAAGGGAAAAGTTGCAATCACGAGTTGTGGATTCACTGTTGCATTGAAGTCCACACAAAGTCTCAGTTTCCCGGAAAGTTTTGGCAAAATTACTAAGGGTGAGGCCCAGAGAGAAGCTTGCACACGTTCAATTACACCTTGGGATTCTAAATCGTTTAATGTTCTTGCGACCTCATCACGCAATGCGTGGGGAACATTGCGCGCTCGGAAAAATTTCGGTTGCACGTTTACTTTCAGTTCCAAGTGTGCTTCATAGTTCTTAGCGCAACCAAGGCCCGGTGCAAAAATGTCTGCAAATTCTTCACACAAACGAGAAACACTGTCTGAACTCACAGTCTGATTCACTGATAGGACCTGATTTACAATAGACATGTTAAACAACTGAAATAAATCTAAACCAAACAAGTTCACTGCAGTAGAAGAACGAAGAACGTAAAATGACACAAGTTTTGTTTGTCCCTTGTATGTTGCAAGAAGAGTGCACTGTCCTAACACAGGTATCTGCTGTCCTGAATAACTTTTTAACTGAACATTTGCGGCCCGCAACGGAGGTCTGCCCAGTTGTTTGTACGTGTCATGATTGAGCTATGAAACTGCAGCTCCGGTTTCGAGCTGGAATGGTATGACCCTGCCATTAAAGTCCAAATCTACAAAAAGTTTATTGTCCTGCTGGCGACAAGAGCGACTGTCTCGTGCAATTTGAACTGATACAGGTACAGCATCACTTGCTAATTGACGTGATTTCCGGCGACGTCGGCGCACACTTTTTGTGGGATGAACACAGTCACTGTTAGAGAAAGTGGCACTGGGCGAAGTGGAATTAACTACATGAATGTCCATGGGCGAAGGTCTACGAGCCTGAGTGTCCTTGGTTCGATTCCGGCGCGAAGCAAAAGGCCTGGAATGATTATGATTGTCTGATCTGAGCTTTTTCTGGCAAACACTTTGAACATGTCCTTTCTTATTACAGAAAAAGCAAGTAGCTTGGCGTGACGGGCAATTGTCACGCGAATGTCGAGTTGCACACCGCGGGCATGATTTCACTGCAGTTGTACGCTGGCGCGGTACACCTGGTTTAGAGCGTGGCGGCAGCTGCGCAGACGTGCGCAAGGGCAGTGTACCGGGCCGCGCAGCGCGCCCGGCGGGCCGGTTAATGTTACACACTGCTGGCGAAGTTTCAAAAGATTCCTGAGCACAGTCAAGTGTGTCTTGCCTATCTAATATGTCTATCACTTGTTGAAGGGAGGGATTGACTAGTTTCAATATCTGTTCCCGTATGCGAACATCAGAAACGTTCTGTGCAATTGCATCACGCACCATAGTATCGGAATAAGGAAGGCCACAGTCACATTCAAATGCACAATCCCTAGTAAGGCCTTGCAAAGTTGCAACCCACTCCCTATTAGTTTGACCGGCCGTATGTTTTGTACGAAAGAACGTATACCTCTTTGCAACTACACTAACTGTTTCTTTGAAATAGGCGTCCAACGCCGACAAAATTTCTTCGTAGGACAGAGTTGCTACGTCGCGTCGGGGAAACAATTTCACTATCACACGGTACGTTTGCACCCCTACACACGACAATAAATGAGGCTGCTGCTCGTTACCTTGAATTCTGTAGGCGGCGAGATGAAATCCAAACTGGTGGGACCACTCGGTCCACGATTCCACGTCTGGGTCGTAGGGCTTAAAAGGCGGTGCAACTGCATGTTGTGGCTGCGGTAGCGGTGAAGCGGCGGCTGCCGCATCGGTTTGAATGGCACGTTGACCCTGGACGAGCTGTCCAAGGGCATCCAATAACGCCTGCGTCTGCTGATTCTGCAAGCGATAAAATTCGGACAGTACATCTGGCGAAGCCATGACACAAGTAAATGTAAGCAATTAGAAAGAACACGTTTCCCTCGTCGCCAATGATGTGTTGGTAAATGTGCCAACACCTTGTAGATAGAGGAGGCCGAAATGCACACGATCTAATGCAGACGGGCGTGAATTCTGGAACAGTATAAGTAATGAATGCTAATAAGAAAAGTATGCAGCTCCTCGAATACTTAACTTTATTCTATCCTTGTGGTACATCGCTCTTGATAATACAAATAAGACTATCTTCAGATACAGTTAATGGCGCCTTGCTAGGTCGTAGCCATGGACTTAGCTGAAGGCTATTCTAACTGTCTCTCGGCAAATGAGAGAAAGGCTTCGTCAGTGTAGTCGCTAGCAAAGTCGTCGTACAACTGGGGCGAGTGCTATCCCGTATCTCGAGACCTGCCTTGTGGTGGCGCTCGGTCTGCGATCATACAGTGGCGACACGCGGGTCCGTCATGTACTAAATGGACCGCGGCCGATTTAAGGTACCACCTAGCAAGTGTGGTGTCTGGCGGTGACACCACATGAACCATTTGAACCATTTGACTGTGTTCTGCCCATGGATGATTTTAATGCCAGGATTGGAAATCGAACAGAAGGGTATGAAAAGGTTATGGGTAAATTTGGAGAGGATATGGAGGCCAACAGGAACGGGAAACAACTCTTGGATTTCTGTGCCAGTATGGGCTTTGTAATCACAAACTCCTTTTTTAAACATAAGAACATTCACCGGTACACTTGGGAAGGCAGGGGAACCAGATCTGTCATTGACTATATAATAACAGATCAGGAATTCAGGGAGGCTGCGAGGGACACACGCGCATTCAAGGGATTCTTTGATGACACTGATCACTATTTAATCTGCAGTGAAATTGATATTGTGAGGCCAAAAGTGCAGGAGATCAGGTCAGGAGGATAAGGGTGGAGAAACTTCAGGATAAGGAAATCAGGCACAAGTACATAACAGTGATCTCAGAAAGGTACCAGTTAGTTGAATGTAGTCAATTACAGTCATTGGAAAAGGAATGGACAAGGTACAGGGATACATTACTAGAAGTGGCTAAAGAATGTCTTGGAACAGTTGTGTGTAAAGGTAGGATGAAGCAAACAGCTTGGTGGAATGACACAGTCAAACCAGCCTGTAAAGGGAAAAAGAAGGCGAATCAAAAATGGCTACATACTAGAACTCAGGTAGACAGAGAAAGTTATGTTGAAGAAAGAAACAAAGTGAAACAGATAATTACAGCATCCAAGAAGAAATCTTGGGAAGACTTTGGAAACAGGTTGGAGACTTTGGGTCAAGCCGCTGGAAAACCATTCTGGAGTGTAAATAGCGGTCTTCAAAAGGGAGGTAAGAAGGAAATGACAAGTATTTTGGACAGGTCAGGAAAACTGCTGGTGAATCCTGTTGATGCCTTGGGCAGATGGAGGGAATATTTTGAAGAGTTGCTCAATTTAGGTGAAAATACGTTCAGTAAAGTTTCAGATTTCGATGTACAATGGGATAGGACTGATGATGGAAATAGGATCACATTTGAGGAAGTGGAGAAAATGGTCAATAGATTGCAGTGCAATAAAGCGGCTGGGGTGGATGAAATTAAGTCGGAACTCATCAAATACAGAGGAATCTCAGGTCTTAAATGGCTTCACAGGATAATTGAAATGGCGTGAGAGTCGGGACAGGTTCCATCAGGCTGGACGAAAGCAGTTATCCCACCAATCTTTAAACATGGAAACAGAAAAGATTGTAACAACTACAGAGGTATATCTTTTATCAGCATTTCGGGTAAAATCTTCTCAGGTATTGTTGAAAGGAAAGTAAGAGTATTAGTTGAGGACAAATTGGATGAAAATCAGTGTGGGTTTAGGCCTCTTAGAGGTTGTCAGGACCAGATCTTTAGCTTACGGCAAATAATGGGGAAGTGTTACGTGTGGAACAGGGAATTGTATCTATGCTTTATAGGTCTAGAAAAGGCATATGACCAGGTTCCTAGGAGGAAGTTATTGTCTGTTTTACGAGATTATGGAATAGGAGGCAAACTTTTGCAAGCAGTTAAAGGTCTTTACATAGATAGTCAGGCAGCAGTTAGATTTGACGGTAAATTGAGTTCATGGTTCAGAGTAGTTTCAGGGGTAAGACAAGGCTGCAACCTGTCTCCACTGTTGTTCGTATTATTTATGGATCACATGTTGAAAACGATAGAATGGCTGGGTGAGATTAAGATATGTGAACACAAAATAAGCAGTCTCGCATATGCGGATGACTTAGTTGTGATGGCAGACTTCGATTGAAAGTTTGCAAAGTAATATTTCAGAGCTAGATCAGAAATGTAAGGACTATGGTATGAAGATTAGCATCTCCAAAACGAAAGTAATGTCAATGGGAAAGAGATATAAACGGATTGAGTGTCAAATAGGAGGAACAAAGTTAGAACAGGTGGACGGTTTCAAGTACTTAGGATGCATATTCTCACAGGATGGCAACATAGTGAAAGAACTGGAAGCGAGGTGTAGCAAAGCTAATGCAGTGAGCGCTCAGCTACAATCTACTCTCTTCTGCAAGAAGGAAGTCAGTACCAAGACTAAGTTATCTGTGCACCGTTCAATATGTCGACCAACTTTGTTGTATGGGAGCGAAAGCTAGGTGGATTCAGGTTACCTTATCAATAACGTTGAGGTTACGGATATGAAAGTAGCTAGGATGATTGCAGGTATTAGTAGATGGGAACAATGGCAGGAGGGTGTCCACAATGAGGAAATCAAAGAAAAACTGGGAATGAACTCTATAGATGTAGCAGTCAGGGCGAACAGGCTTAGATGGTGGGGTCATGTTACACGCGTGGGAGAAGCAAGGTTACCCAAGAGACTCATGGGTTCAGCAGTAGAGGGTAGGAGGAGTCGGGGTAGACCAAGGAGAAGGTACCTGGATTCGGTTAAGAATGATTTTGAAGTAATAGGCTTAACATCAGAAGAGGCACCAATGTTAGCACTGAATAGGGGATCATGGAGGAATTTTATAAGGGGGACTATGCTCCAGACTGAACGCTGAAAGGCATAATCAGTCTTAAATGATGATGATGATGATGAAGAAGAAGAAGAAGAAGAGAATAGAGGCTTTCGAAATATGATGTTACACAAGAGTGCTGAAGATTATATGGGTAGATGACATAACTAATGAGGAGGTATTGAATAGAATTGGAGAGAAATTAGTTGCACAACTTGACTAGAGGAAAGGTTCGGTTGGTGGGGCATATTCTGAGGCATCAAGGTATCACCAATTTAGTATTGGAGGGCAGCGTGGAGGGTAAAAATCGTAGAGGGAGACCAAGATATGAATACACTAAACAGATTCAGAAGGATGTAGGTTGCAGTAGGTACTGGGAGATGAAGGAGCTTGCACAGGATAGAGTAGCATGGAGAGCTGCATCAAAACAGTCTCAGGACTGAAGACCATGACAACAACAACATCATTTAGTAGTACCTTTGGTTTACCTACTCTTCTCAAATAGTCTCCCTCAATTCCTTTTCTAATGTTTGTGGCTGTTGCATTTTAATGGCATACATTTTGACATGTTTCGAGAAAATTTTGTATAGTGCTACTATGTATATTACTCCTCCTTTACTTCTTGGATATGGACCAGCTATGTCCAGGGATACAATATCTAGCCTTTTTTAAGTATTGGGTGTAACTCAGTATATTTTGACACATTGGACTGTTTTGATTTTTGACATATTGCACACTTTCTTAATACCTGTAGGACTCATCTTCTCAAATGTGGAAAATAGCAAATTGTTGCAATTTTTGTAGTAGATTTGCCCACTCCATAATGTCGCCATACTTCATGTGTGTGTCTTATACATTCGTCAGTATAATCTTCCAGGATACACATACACACCATTGATCAGATCTTTCATGTTTCCTATGAAACAAAACGTCTTGTACTCCTGATACCATTTACTTACCTTTACACCTTCATCTTGCTTAGGGTTTTGCATGACTTAACTCCATCTGCGATCTTGCTGTTGCATAATCTTCATCTGCTTACAAAATTTGTAATAATCAGACTGTTGTGTTGTACCTTGTATTAATAACATTTTGATTTCTGCATCTTGCTCTGTTATTTCACTAAATTCCTCTAAATCTAGTGATAGCCTATACAAGGCGACTGCAACAACGTTCTGACTTCCTCGACGTAAATAATCTCAAAATTGAATTCTTGTAAATATAGACACCACCTAGCTTATCTACAGTGCAGTAGTTTACATGTTAAAAGAAATGACAGTGACTGGTGGTCACAATAAACTTTCGTATTCTTGCTTCCAAAAAATATTCAAACTTTTTAAATGCCCAAATTACCGCTATACTTTCCAATTCTGACACAGACTAAGATCTTTCTGCTTCTGATAACGTGTGACTAGTAAAACTGATGACCTTGGGTACTTCCTTACCTTCTTCCTTTCACATCTGGAATAAGCATCCCCCAGGCCTTGAGATGAGGCATCTGTGCATAGACAAAAATCCTTGGACACGTCGGGGTGGCTAAGAATGTCTGCATTTATTAATGTCTGCTTAATGGTATTAAAGTCATCTTTTGACACTTATCATCCCATAACCAAAGCCTATTTTTTCGTAACAAGTTGAACAATGCATCACTGTTCATCAATTGTTGTGGTACCAATTTACGAAAAAACGAAGTTAGTCCTAAAAAGGCTTTTAGTTGTTTTTTATTCCTTGGAGCTGGACAATTGCGTATGGCATCAAGTTTTTTCAGATCAGGTAATATACCTTGACTGTCACAACATGTCCTAAAAATTTGACTTGCTCCTTACCAAAACTAGACTTTTTCAAATTGGCTGTTACTCCGTAATCCGCAAATCGTTGAAGCATCTGTTTAATGAGCCTGATGTGTTCTAACCAAGTAGGTGTGGCTATCAGCAGGTCGTGTACATAGACAGTAACTTTGCTAAGCAATTCTGGTCCTAAAACCTTGTCCAATGCAGATATAAACACTCCAGCACTAATGTTCAGTCCAAAAGGTAGAACACAGAAATCGTAACTTCTGCCACCACAAAAAATGCAGGATATTTTCGACTTTCTACGTGGAGCTATATTTGCCAGCAAGAAACTTTAGATCGAGTATACTGATATATTTCGTAATGTAAAACTTTAGAAGCCGTTCGTTCAAGTTGTCTGGTCTTATGTGTACTGGTATTATAATCACATTGATACCTCTAGCATCGAGAACTAATCTTACAGAACCATCTGGTTTGCTTACTGGTAAGATTGGAGTACAAAAGGGTGAAAACGAAGATTTACAAACTGTTTCATGTGGATAGACTTCAAATTTATATTCATAGTCTTTGATTACTCCTGGCTCCTTACTGAAAACATTGGCATACGTAAATAAAATTTTAGAAGTTCTTGTCGCTGCATCTCATTTAGTACCTGTGATTCACTTAGTTTCTGCTTTAGCATTTCGTAACTAACCTCAGCGTTCGCTTCTTGTTCAGTATCAGATTTGTTTGTGAAATATACAGTTGGAAAGGAATATTGTACCACTACATTTGACTTTGGTTTATTTTTGTTACTTTCATCAGTTATTCTGACTAAATCAATAGAAAAAATCCAAACCTTAACATAAAAGTGGCACTTACCATTACCTGTGTCAGTCTGTGTTTTGTATCTTCTACACGTGTCCATACCAACAAGACAATTAACTATAAGTTTCTCAGTTATAAGAAAGTTGCACTTCACCGTGAAATGTTCAGTTTGTAATAGGATAAGTGCCTGATGCTTAACGAATTTAGTCTTAGTGCCTATAGCAGTTTACACACTGCAATTTTGCGCAGGAAATGTTGGGAAGTTGACTCTCTTCTTCAATTCACAAAAAAATGCATTTGACATTAGGTTGGTAGTTGAACCTGTATCTAAAATTAACTGTGTGTCAATGTTAAATACTTTCGCCTTAATGATTGCTTGTACTTGTTCTTCCTTGACTTTATCTACTAGATCCAACTCATGCTGATACAAATTATCCTTGATGTCACCTCGTTTGTCATATCTTACGAAACATGTTTGTAGTTCTGCCTTGCCCTCAATCCCTGAGAGGTCAATAGCCTGGGGCTTAACTACGATCGGTTGGTGTTTTCCTACAGCATAGTGTGACTTAGTTCATTACCTGGAGAAATTTCAGTTAGTTGCACTATGTGTGTCCTTCGCCAATTTGTGTCGTTAGCTGCAGTGCAGTTATTTTGCTGCCCAAAGGTCGGCTACAGTACAGTGTAAGGCATGGCATTGATTAGATTAGATTAGATTAGATTTACTTTCATTCCAATTGATCCGTAGTGAGGAGGTCCTCCAGGATGTGGAACATGTCAGAAAAACAACAATACATGACAAATATTTAAACTAAAACAAATAAGCTAATGTACCATTCCACAGGTCCCAAGTGGAATGATCGTCATTTTTTAATGAACACTAAGAGTCATTTTACAAATACTATTGCACTGAATTTAAAATAAAAAAGTTTTATATTTATTTATAAGGTAAGAAACATGTAATACAACTACTGTAATACTTATTTACAATGAACACATTATTGCACTGAAATGGTGCAGAAGTTAGATTATACTTACACACACACACACACACACACACACAAATTTTCAGTGAACACATTACTGCACTGAAATTGTGCAGAAGTTATGTTGTACTTATATACAAATCAGTTGGTTTTCCTCAGAAATTCATCAATGGAGTAGAAGGAGTTGGCCACCAATAAATCCTTTAGGCTTCTCTTAAACTGAATTTCATTGGTTGTTAAGCTTTTTATGGCTGCTGGCAAGTTATTGAAAATGTGTGTTCCTGAATAATGCACACCTTTTTGTACAAGACTAAGTGACTTTAAATCCTTGTGAAGATTATTCTTATTTCTAGTATTGATTCCAGGAATTGAGCTGTTGGTTTGAAAAAGTGATATATTTTTAATGACAAATTTCATTGAGGAATAAATATATTGGGAAGCTGTAGTTAGTATCCCTAGTTCCCTAAACAGGCTTCTGCAGGAAGCCCGCGCGTCGGCCACTGCTGCGGTTGACAGTTTCTATTTATATTCGGCATAGGGCCTTGTGATGGTGAATTGCAAATACGCTCTTGCGTTGAAATTACCCCAATTGTTTTGGAAAGTTATTTTAAATTGTTTGTTTTTTCCGTTCCCATTACCGTACTCATTACCTCTGGGTATTTAACTTTGTTGTTGTGTGTACCAACCTTGATGTGTGTTTAAATCACGTTTTACTGACTGATTTACGTGATTATGTTGTTGTTGTGCTTGATTTTCTGTTCCTCTATGGGGTACAGGTCTTTCATCATAGATTAAGTCGATGGAATCGAGCACTGGCAGAAAATATTCAGTGTTGTGCTCAGGTGTTGTGACTAATTTTTCTCTAATGTGCGATGGTAAACGACTTTTCAAAATTTTTATAATGTCCACCTGTGATATTGGGTTTGTCCAGTAGAGTGTCTTGTTCTGATATTTCTCAAAGTATTCACGTAGACTATTTGCTATTGAATGGTGCAGGGTACGAAAACCTCGCGTCTGAGTCTTTTTTGCACTGCCTCAGTATTTGTCGAGGGTTTCTCGTTCAAACTGGGTATAAGTGCTGCAACGTTCAGCCACTTAAGTTGCCCATAAGAGCACATCGCCTTGTGTATATCACACGACAAATCTAATTTTCTGTGCTTCCGTCCATTTGTGTGGAAATACGTGACGAAAACACTAATAAATACTACGGAATTCATTCTTTTACCTTCGGTAGTAAATGTAGGAAATTGTCAATGTCTCAGCAAACCTTCGTCTGCGAAAATAGTTGATAGACTCGTGGCATCTCCGATCGTATTTATGTTGTTGTTGTAGTTATCTGTAATTCCGTTTGGTAATTGTCCAGGTATTGGATTTGTGGGTATGTTTCCATTTTGCAGTCTACAACTGTCAGTGGTAACTACTGTGGGACTCGTGACAATTTGTGAATAGATACCAGAAAGTTGTGGTTTGTTCACTGTAGCCTGTGTATTATTCACATTTCGAGATCCAGTAATATTTTCTTCTAAAAGATTGCGGATCCTATTTTCCGCAGCTTGTAGGTTAATGTTTACCTTGTTCACTATTTCATTTTCTTTTTTCTCAGTAGCTGTTTCTACTACATCTGTGCATCGGTTACTAACTTCCTTGCAATTCTGTTACCCTTATCTGGCGTACCTGCCTCAGCTTGACTAATGATATCATTCAGATTTTCATTAATCTTTTCTCTCTCCTTCTTAACACATGCTGAATCAACTTCTAATGTTGCTACCCTTAACGTAAGCTCTTCTACAGCTAGAAGTACACCTTCATAGTCTCTATTTATTTTGTTAACGACATTGGTTACCTTTTTTACTGTGGAACAGAACTGATTTTGTGTGACATCAATGTATGTGTTTGCGTCTGTGATTTTCCTTATCTGTTGCTCTACTCGATCGTGATGGTCATTAAAAGAATCTACCTTCTGTTTTAACTCCGTAATGTTACTGTTAACTTCAGAGAGTAGTTCATGCCTTACCTATGTTTCATATCATTCAATTTTTCGTCAATTTCAGTGCGAAATTTTTTGTTTAATTAATCGAATTTCTGTGAGACCACGTCTTGCAAATCCTTGAATACTTTGTTTTTGCTCTTGCTTCATTGCATTTAGATCTTGTGCAACAGTGTTCGTATCTTGTGTCAAATTACTGAAACTGGTATTGATACTATCTAATTTTGTGTTCGTGTTAGATAGTAACTGCCATAGCAGTGCATTGGTTCTACTACTGTGGTTGCTGTCAGCTGTAGTTTCCAAGTTAATGTTTGTGTTGTGAGCAAGTGGTGTTTGTAACGTGTTGCCAAGATTCATATATAGATCGCTCTCCGACGCTACATTGATGAGTGGTATGTCGCTTTGGGAGATGCATGACATTGTCTCGTCAGTTGTTAACATTGTATCGTCAAGGTTATTCTGTTGTGGAGCGTCGCTATCCTTTGTCTCTCCTGCGACACTCATCTCTGATCTACTTAAACTTTCTGCAGTAGGCATGCATGGCGCCTGAACTTCAGTTGTTCGATCTCGCAGTTCTACGCCATATTGGCTGATTGCGTTTTCGCTATCGTTATCAATAATGGGCATATATTTTTCGACCATTTTACATGAATCCGCAAAAAATGGAAATTTCACAAATATGTTAAAAATTTCACACTCTAATTGCTACACTTGATAAATATAAATTACGTAATGTCAAAGCCTGTTTTACGTCTATTATGATACTCAAACTATTGTGCCACATAGCTTTATGTTTTACGGACAATGTGTAACACAATGAAAAATTTCTGTAAATTTTTCGCCAGTAAAAGGAAGGAGATAATGAGGAAACGGTTTCTATCTACATCAAAAGAGGCGCTACCAAGCTTAATCATGCAAGCAACTTGCGTAGCTGTCCTACCATTGCTGTGCCGACCAAAATAGCTTACTATGGAAAATTTTATGTGAGTTGGGTCCAATTCTTGTTCCTTTCAAAATTTTTCTCCTCAACTTTTGCTCCCCATCGTGATTCATGAAGACAGAAAATGCAGGCAATTAGTTTTTATAATTCATAACAATGTCATAGAAATTTCTTACTATAACAATAGTTAACAAACACTACTCATGACTGGTGCCCAGAAGTCCGGGCACACAGGTCGCCAGTTGTAGTGTAAAAAAAAAAATTTTTAAATAAGTATAATTTATGTAAATATAATTGAATATGATTTCGTTGTTAAAATGTTTGTGCTTATCTTATTTTTCTGGGCGATCAGACTTCGCTGACCTAGATGAAGCTGCAGGCGGCGGAGGGATACCGGCGCTTTTCGTGATCACGAAAATCCTCTTCATTTCAATAAATAAAATGCTTCATACAGTTTTTTAACATTATATAATTCACTCACACATATAATACTTCGAGATCGCAACACTTCATCTCTGAAATCGCACATCCTCATCGTCCTTCTAAATACGAGAGAGTCTGTCTAAAACAAAAAACTGTACAACAAATCGAATGAGAAAATGTTTTCGTTTATCTGCGCCTTACCGCACAATCATCATTGACGTCTTTGCCAACCCTCTAGTTACTCAATGTTTCAATTTTTTATTTTTAATAAATCTTAATTTTACAGCATCCTGGGTGCCTGTCATCATATACAGGGGAGGGGTGTTTTATTTTTATTAAAAGCTTTTTTACTGTTTTAGACAAAAGATCGATTTTTCGTGTTGCAAAACGTTTTGATAAAACAGTAGTGACCAAATTTCACTCAGTCACATTGCGTCAATATCAGGAATGTTGTACTACTTTGTTTTCTATTGGGAATGCCCCTTTTTTTTAAACACCATAGAAGTGTCAGGACAAATTTCCGTCTTGTAGTGAAAATATTAGGATCACAGGGCCATTAATGCTTCAGAGCAACAATATTGTCTCTGACCTACCATTACTCACTGAAGCCTGTGAGCTATTTATGCTTACTTGGGCTAAGTTTATCACAGTAAGATTAAGAGGAAAGTTAGCATTTTTAAGGTAATGCTTCCTCAGCTGTAGTACATAGCTCTTGTGCTTTTCAGTTATTAGTATTATCCACATAAGCCCACCCACATTTATCATACAATAAGAGCTATATGTCTGTGTTATAAGAGCAGAATAGGAATCTAGATACTGAATATGCACAGTTGTAGCATGTGGTAGGAGTGCCTGGACTTCTATATTTTTTAACTTGGATGAATTCTAGTGTCTGATTACACTAGTCAGCTTTGAGCAATGACATCATACTTGAGGCAAAGATGCCACATAGAAGCATTGTATGAAAGGAATGCATCATACTCGTAATCAAACGAATACAGCGTGTGACAAATTTAAACTCACATATAATGTGATTATTTAATAATGCAGGCATTATCTGATTATAATTATTATCGTAGTTAACACGAGTTAACCATTAAACTGCGCTATAGAACAGTGTATGGTGAAGTCGTACTATTATAAAAAGTGTTAATTTTAAATACAATCGTTCACTCAAATGGGTGAAGCTCAGAAATGTTGGGGTTTTGAGAGGGGAGAAACTAAATTACAACAGAACAGCGGAAAAATAAAGCGAATGATAAGAAATACACCTGTTTCTATATTCTGCAAACCACTGTGAGGTGCATCGTAGATGGTACATCTCATTGTACCAGTTATTAGGGTTGATTTCTGTTCCATTCGCGTATGGAGTAGGGGAGGATTGATTGTTTGAATGTCTCTGTGCATGCAGTAATTATTCTAATCCTATACTCATGATCACAGTGTGAGCAATATGTAGGGGGTTGTAGCATACCCCTAGAGTAATCATTAAAAGCCAGTTCTTCAACTCCATTAATAGATTTTCTCAGGATAGTCTGCGTCTGTCTTCAAGAGTCTGCCAGTTCGGTTCCTTCTGTATCTCTGTGACACTCTCCCAGGGATTAAACAAATCTTCACCATTTGTGCTGCCTTTCTCTGTATATGTTCAATATCCCATATTACTCATATCTGGTACGGTTCCCACACACCTAAGCAATATTCTACAATGGGTCTCACGAGTGATTTGTAAGCAAGATTGAGTGTATTTCCCCAGTATTCTTCCAATAAATGGAAGACTACTACCTGTTTTACTCACGACTGAAAGTATGTGATCATTCCATTCTATATCCCTACAAAGTGTTACACTCAAGTATTTGAATGAGTTCACCGATCCCAACAGTGACTCATTGATATTATAGTCATAGGATACTACGTTTTTCCGATTTTAGAACTGCACAGTTTTACATTTCTGAACATTTAGAGCAAGTTACTATTCTCTGCACAATGTTGAAATGTTATCAAGATCTGATTGAATATTTATGCAGCTTCTCTCAAATGGTACTTCATTATAGATAACTGCATCATCTGCAAAAAGTTTGATGCTACTATTAATATTGTCTGCAAGGTCACTAACATACATGAACTACAAGGGTTCCAGCACACTTCGCTGCAGCACACCCAATGTTACTTATACATCAGACAATGACTGTCCATCCAAGATAACAAGCTGTATCCTCTCACCAAAAAGTCCTCAATCCAATCACAAATATCACTTGACACCCCGCATCATTGTACTTTTGACAATAAGCGTAGGTATGGTACCAAGTCAAAAGCTTTTTGGAAATCAAGGGACACAGTATCTATCTGATTGCCTTCATCGAAAGCTTTCAATATTTCGTGTAAGAAAAGTGTGAGTTGGGTTTCACATGATCGATGTTTCCGAATTCCTTTGCTAGTTGGCACTAAGGGGGTCATTCTGTTCAAAAAACCTTATTATGTTTGAGCTCGGAATATGTTCTAAGATTCTACAGCAAATCGATGTGTAGGATATTGCACGGTAGTTTTGTGGATCACTTATACTACCCTTCTTGTAGACAGATGTGACCTGCGCCTTTTTCCTAAAACTAGGCACGGTTATTTGTTTGAGGGTTCTTCAATAGTTTATAGTGAGAAGAGGGGCTAACTCAACTGCAAATTCAGTTTAGAATCTGACAGGGATTCCGTTGGGGTGTGGAGCTTTAAGCCGGATTCACACACGCAACAAAAGTGTCGCAACAGCTAGTGGCATACTGCAGATGCATTGCAGTTCCATGTGTGAACTTCAGTTTTAAGTGGCGCAACTTAAGATACGCAACATTTGTCACACCACAAAAAGTTGAGCTTGGTTGTACTTTTTTTGCGACACTTCCCTATCACCCACGCTCCCTGGCCGCAGTATTGCGAAACATCCTGTCGCAGTTATCGTGCAGTAATTTGTTTTTACTTTATTTCTGAAAAAAGTGAAAACAGTAGTCGGCAGGTACACTTTCGCAGGTTCTATAACTACAAGAGTAGCAAGTGTGTGTGTGTGTGTGTAAACCAATGACATATCCCACAAAGGAATAAATAAAGAAACTTAATATATGTAACCAAAAAAGCGAGTCGGATAAACTTCGTAATTTGTGAGTCAAAGCATTGTGTAAATTGTGGATTATATCCAGGAAATAGCCCCAAGATGTGACGTGACAGCTGTTGAACTAAAACTTAAGTTATTCAAATTGCCTATGTCAACAATACAATAAGATTCTGAAATCCCGGAAGAGTGGCTCTATGATATTTACATGCCAACTGTTGTGTAGTTTTTCATTGCAGACAGCATTTTCGTCTCTGAGTGTCATTTATTTTACGAGGGCTATCCACAAAGTACATTACGTTTTGGAATTAAAAATAAATAAAGTATTGGAAATTTTTTTATTATATACAGATGAAAGCCACACTTAAATACTACTTTTCTACATAGGTGCCATTTAAATTAAGGCACTTATCGTAGCGATGGACGAGCTTGGAAATTCCTTCGTCGTAAAATTCGGCCGCCTGCGCCACATTAGACACGTGTGTGAACCCAGCTTAAGAAATTGTTCTCTAGTTTTTATTTTATGTTCCTTGTATCATTATTAGTATGCGTACTCTAACTATGTCAATACAGTATATTTGTACAATATATGTAAACTTCCTAGGACGACATTGGTTGCATAAAAATGCTCAAAGATGGATCAAAATAAATAAATAAGCACAGTACGTAATTTCAGTGGCGCCATGCGAATGGCGGCTAAGACACACTATACTATATCAAAATATATTTCAACGTGATTATCTGAAGCTCAGGTGGTATGGGAAGGAGGTGGGTAAATTCTGGGTCAAACATACCACACTGACTGCAGAGTACAGACATGTACAGAAATAAATACACGACACGTCATTATCAGTGGTCTAGTTTTGACCTTACCGAATCTCAAGATTCATGTTAAGCCCGGCTGTAGTTCCTTGATTTTTCTCATAAAACTTAATGCCGTTTTAAAAATTCCGTTTTACATAAAATTACGAAACCAAGAATATTAGATAAGAAACGAAAGTTCATTGTGGTGTAATTCTACATAAATCGTTTCCGAAGCATCAGACAAAATGCTGAGGTCTTCTTGCTGTTTATTGATGAAAAGTGTTGGTTAATTGTGGTTGTTGTTGTGGCCAGAAGTGCTAAACTTGATTTGATGCAGCTGTCACACTAGTCTCTCCCGTTCAAGCCTATTTATCTTTGAGTATCTACTGCATCTGCCATTTATTTGAACCATCTCACTCTATTCATGCTTAGGCCTTCTTCTACAGTTTTACACATACATCTTCCTCCATTACAAGCTTGGTCATTCAGAGATGCTTCAGGATGTGTCTTATCAACCAATCCATTGTTTTTGTCAATTTGTACCATAATTTTTTTTTTCCCCCAAATTCTATTCAGTATTCAGCCTGCTGCCTCATCTTTTGGATTCTTCTCCACCACCACATTTCAGACTTTCTATTCTTCTCTTGTCTGAACTGCTTATATATATATATTTGATTTTTGTTCAAGGCTACACTCCACGAACGCCTTCACAAAAGACTTCCTAATTTTTAATTAATATTGGGTGTCATCAAATTTATCTCTTTCAGGAGTGCTTTTCTTACTGCAAGCAGTTTGCATTTCATATTATCTCTAAGTCTTTGTTGCCCAAATAGTTAACTTTCAGTGTCTCCTTTTCTAAACTAATTCCCTCTCATTACCTAATTTAATTCGATTATGTACAATTAACGTTGTTTTACTTTTGTTGAAGTTCATTTTATAACCTCTTTCTAAAATGCTATCTGTTCCATTCAACTGCTCTTCTGAACCTTTGCCATCTTTAGCAGAATTTCAGTGTCATCAGCACTCCTACAAAACTTTTAATTCTTCTCGCTGAACTCTAATTCCTTCTCCAAATTTCTCCTTGTTTTCCTTTACTGGTTGCTCATCATACAGATTGAATAACATAGGTGAACAAATTTCCACTGCTTCTCCATAAAGAATGTAATACAACACCTCACAAATGTATGTTAAAAAGAGCTAAACGAGAAAAGTTATCCTGTTGGTATATTCTGTGTACTTGTCAAAGCTTCAGGTTCTGTGGAACAAAAAATTCTACTTCACAAGGTAAAGTGTTATGTCATTAACGGCATCCCTCTTGCATGGATGGAATATAACCTCCTAAACAAAAAGGAAAGTGTCTTATTACAAGACTGTATCTTGGGCATGTAAATAACTTCAGAATTTGGTGCACAACATGGGGAGTGCCACAGGGACCAGCACTGGCCTCACACGTGGTGCTGACTTGCATAAATGATTTTCCAACGACTTTAAAGGGCTGTTCAAAACATGTCATGTTTGCTGATAGCAAAAGCAAACCAGTCAAAGGTCCAAGCTCAATACTGAGAGA
The DNA here is from genome assembly GCF_023864345.2 of Schistocerca serialis cubense. Classification (NCBI taxonomy): domain Eukaryota; kingdom Metazoa; phylum Arthropoda; class Insecta; order Orthoptera; family Acrididae; genus Schistocerca; species Schistocerca serialis. The sequence goes on along the minus strand of NC_064642.1, from coordinate 135,951,672 downwards.
CAGGGCTCAAATAATAAGTGAAAAGGCCCACAAATGGTTCATAGCTAACAGTTTAAGTGTTAATCTCACAAAGAATCTTGCAGTTACAAACAATCAGTAATGACTTTTAGCATAAGAGGTAGACACTGACAGCCACATGCTGTATGAAATACAGTTTATAAATTCATGGGATCCAGTTGGATGACAAGTTAAAATTGTGTCAACACAAAGCTAAACTAATCAAGAAGCTTAGTTCATCATGTTATGGCTGCGCGGGATTAGCCGCGCGCTCTGAGGCGCTGCAGTCGTGGACTGTGCGGCTGTTCCCGGCGGAGGTTCGAGTCCTCCCTCGGGCATGGCTGTGTGTGTTTGTCCTTAGGATAATTTAGGTTAAGTAGTGTGTAAGCTTAGGGACTGATGACCTTAGCAGTTAAGTCCCATAAGATTTCACACACATTTTAACATTTTCATCATGTTATGCCCTTAGAATCATCATCCACTGGGCTGACTGAAAGACAATAATGCAGACTTATCTTCCATATTTTCACTCCCTACTGTCTTACGGAATTATCTTCTAGGGTAGTGCACCTATTGTAAGTAGCTTACTTTGTTCACACACCAGAAGCAAGCAGTAAGAATGTTGTGTGAATTAGATACCCACATATCTTGCAGAAGCTTTGTTAAGGATTTTAGCCGTGACGTAAATGAATTAGGTCATGCGACTCAGCCATGCCTGCTACAGAAATGATGGGCAACCTAGAATACGCTTACTTTAGTAAATAATGGAACTTTATTTTTGTGTGCGGCGCTAAAATACAGCGCTCACGATTCTAGTAAGGTGCTATAGTCTAGTCGAGATCAGTTAGCTCCTTGTTGCTAGCCTTACTAAACATATATGAAAGGAACACATACTAGAGAAAGAGAGATTGAAAAACAAAAAAAAAACAGAATAGTGAAAATACAAAAGGTAACAAAGACGTGGAGTAAATGATCCGCCCTTCGTGCGAACAAACACAGCGCCTCTAGCGGCGCGCACGGAACCACAGACGCACTAGCAAAAATTTGACACTTGCGCACTAACACACACACACACACACACACACACACACACACACACACACACACACACACACACACACAACACACATGGTAGGTGGTTTCGGGTAGCTACATCAGTCCCCTCGGCGGGAGCAGAGCGCCACCAGAAAACGTGCCGGGAAGTGTACATGAAGGCCAGATCTCGTGGTGCGTTGTGTTGCAGGAGCTGCTGGCGTATTTGGTGCGGGTAACTGGGTCATTTCTGTTGCTCGGGTCAGCGCTGGAAAAGGCAATGAATGAGGCAGTAGTGGTCTCTGGGGGCGGCTCATGGAAAACGTAGGCCGGCTTGACACTGTCGACAGTGACAATGGTATGTTTCCTATTCAGGAGAATGTCCAGTGTGTGGTCTCCTGTACTGACAACCTGGTGTGGACCAGTGTAGGTAGGTTGGGGAGCCGGTTTGATGCCGTCACTACGTAGCATCATGTGAGAGCACGAGCTGAGAGCCTAGTGCATGAACAGCAGGCCAGTGCAGTGTCTGGATGGCTGTGTGGGGGCGTATCTTCTTGATGTGCTCTCTCAGATGGCCAACGAGTGTAGAACGATCCACTTCTTCCCTTGGAACTGCTTTTACGAAATCACAGGGTAGTCTCAGCGTTTCCCCATATACTATTAACGTCGAGGAACCACCCAAGTAAGATGTTTGGTAAAGCCTCAGTCCACCCAGTCACATGGCACATCAGGGCTGCTTTTAGGGTGTGATGCCATCATTCACCATTTCATTGCTTCCAGGGTGGTAGCTGGTTGTCCGAAGATGATTCATGCCGCAAGGTACTGACAGTTTTGTGAACAATTCAGACTCGAATTGTCTGCCTCTATTGGTGGTGGTGTGGAGCAATATCCAATGTGACACAAAGGCATGTGTCAAGGTTTTGGCCAAGATATTATCTATTGGTACTGCTTACGGTCAACGAGTGAATCTGTCGAGTATGGTGAGCAGCTAGTGTTGGTGGTTTGAAAGCTGGAGCAGTCCAATGATGTCAGCGTGAACATATGCGAATCATACTGTGACATCGGGAAAATTACCTACTGGTGCATGTATATGTTCACCAACTTTACTGCATTGGCACTGGAGACAACACTTTGTCCACACTCTACAATCCTTCTTTGCTCCCGGCCACACAAAGCGATCTAGAACCAGACAGAGCGTAGATCTTGTACCTGAGTGGCTCAGGGATTCGAATGCTTGCCGTCAGAAGTTCAGAGGCAGTTACAGACGTGGCTTGTCCGTGGTCACATCGCAATGCAGTTGTATGCCAGTGCCAGGAATGTCTACTGGTTGCACTTGCAATGAAGTCCGTGCATCTTGTAACAGGTCTTGCAGCTCTCGGTCTGACCTCTGTGCTTCTACAAGTGCCACGCAGTCCAGTGTAGAGATGCTGCCGATGCGAGAGAGGGTCCGCCATGATATTGTCGACACTGGAAATGTGTTGAACATCTGTGGTGAATTGGGCAGTGTATAGCAGTTGACTGTGTTACCTTGTCGAGCAGTTCAGATTATTTTGCCAGAAGGTGAATGTCAGCAAGTTGTAGTCTGTAAATATTATGAAGCCGCGAGCCTCGACATGAGGACGAAAATATTTGAAAGCCTCGTACATTGCCAGCAGTTCGCAGTCACACGCACTCCATCTCTTTTGCGAGGTGGTCAGCTTTTTAGAAAAGAAAGTTAGCAGCTGCCAGGCCTCATCATTGTTGAAGCACCCCGCCTATCGCTGTCTGGCTCACATCTACAACCACAGCCAACAGTGCATTCGGCTCGGGATGTGCCTACAACCCACGTCTGCTATTGCTTGTTTTGTTTTCTCAAATGCCGCAATCATGTCATGCATCCAGGTAATTGTCGAACTGCCTTTACCCTTTGGGTCCGCTAGCATGGCTGTCGGCAGTTCTTGAACTACTGCTGTAAGCAGCAGATTCCGCCAATAAAAGTTCGGCATGCCTAGGTAGCTCCACCGTGAGTCCATATAGCAAAGATGTCATCAGTGTATCTAAACCAAACCAGGAGCCGAAGACTTATCGATCCCAGGAAAGCCTCCTCCAAATGACCCATGAAAAGGTTGGCATAGAAAGGAGCCAACCTGGTTCCCATTGTTGTGCCCCTGATCTGTTTGTATGTCTGCTTCTCAAAAGTAAAATAGTTGTTCATAAATATGAAGTTGCTTAATATGATCACAAAGGATGTCATTGGTTTGGAATCAGGTGGGGAATGGTTGAGATAATGTTCAGTGGCAGACAGACCATGTACATGGGGAACATTAGTATAGCGTGATCTGGCATCAGTGGTGACAAGCAAGACATGTGGTAGGAATGGGATGAGCACAGATTTCAGACAGTATACGAATTGGTTGATGTCTTTGCACTATAGGGTGCAGCTGTTGATCAACTAAGCCAGATATATGATCAGTGGGTGCTTTGAAGCCAGCAACTATGGGATGGCCAGGGTGACTGGATTTATGATCACTTGGAACAATGTAAAAGGTAAGGGTTTGTGGTTTGGGTGGGATAACAAGGATTGAGGTCTTAGTCCTGGTGTATCACAGCAATGGGATCTTAATGGCAGATGCTGTAGGTAGAAGTGTCAAAAAGCTTGCATAAACCGTCACATACGTACTCCAGTTGGTGAAGTATCACTGTAGTAGATCCTTGTCCACCAGGAGTCAATAGTTTTTTAGGGAATGAAAAGCACAGATTTATTTTTAGGGTCATGTTGTAGGCCCTAAGAAAGAATTATGATGCAACGCTGAATGTTGGGAATTCTTGGAATGTATATAAGGGGTGATTTTGAGATAATGCTGGTTGATCAAGTTGGGATTGTGACTGATACAGGTTAAGACAGGGTTCAACGTCAGGCTTGATCTTGGAAAGGTTTTTAGACTACGTTGCAAAGTAAAATAGGTCCTTAACTAAACCAGCAGGATGAAATGCAGGTTTAGGGCTGAAAATGAGATCCTTGGATAATACAGATGATTCAGGAGGGGAGAGGACCTTAGATTAGAGGTTAACACTGTAGTGTTAGGGCTTGTTCTTGTGATCATGGGTTACTGTAGCTTTGGGAGGCACTTTTGAGGGCTGGGAGATGTTAAGAAGCCTGGCCAAACCCACGTTGTATGAGAGGAGTAGCAGTTGGTGTGGATGCATAGGGAGCTAGTGGGACAGGAATGGAAACACAGCTGTTGAGGTAGTTTAAGAGATGGGATAGCTTTTTGAGGTGAAGTCTGGCCTGTTGTTGCACTTTGATGTTGGCTTGGCAGATGATACCAACTAAGCAAATGTGAAGGGCAGATAACAGTAGGATTTTGTAGGAGACATATGGTGGAGTAGAAATTGGCAGATGAGGTATATTACATCCAGAAAGAAGGACTTTCAGTGCCAGGCCTTTGCAGGTAACTCTCAGGATCAAGCAGCTTTCGAGAAACAGAATGTGTATGAAACAATATCTGAGTCTAAGTACTATAAATCACTGTTCTTGTACCCCTGCCCACAAAATTCACTGCTGCTTTTTATCACTATGAACTTACTGACATTGCAGGCAAAAAACACATCAAATGTTGAAACTTCCTGGCAGATTAAAACTGTGTGCCTGACTGAGACTCGAACTCGGGACCTTTGCCTTTCGCGGGCAAGTGCTCTACCATCTGAGCTACCAAAGCACGACTCACGACCGGTACTCACAGCTTTACTTCTGCCAGTATCTCGTCTCCTACCTTCCAAACTTTACAAAAGCTCTCCTGCGAACCTTGCAGAACTAGCACTCCTGAAAGAAAGGATATTGCAGAGACACGGCTTAGCCACAGCCTGGGGGATGTTTCCAGAATGGAAAGTTTCAAATCAGCGCACACTCCGCTGCAGAGTGAAAATCTCATTCTGGAAACATCAAATGTTGGTTAACTTATGCAGTACATACTACATTTCTTATTACCAAGTACTGCACCAAACACAAATTCTCCAGGCAATCAATGTGAACATGGTTCCATGCATCAGGTAAAATATATTTGATAGATAATCATCTGAAAACATTACAGTTGGTATTAGCGCATGTTGTTTGTGGACTTTCCTGGTGACATGTTGGTCACTTGCAAAGTGAACATTGGTACGTGTGGAAACATAGTACTATGAAAATTTCTCACACAAAATCTGCCCAGGGAGCTATAGTTAGCATGAACTACTGAGATTTAGAGAAAACTGACACTTTTATCGATAACAGACATAATGTGGTTCAATGTTCAAAGATACACTATGTGATCAAAAGTAACCGGACACCCCAAACAACAAATGTTTTTCGTATTTGGTGCACTGTGCTGCCACCTACTGCCAGGTACTCCATATCGGTGACCTCAGTAGTCATTATTAAACATCGTGAGAGAGCAGAATGGGGCACTCCACGGAACTCACGGACTTTGAACGTGGTCAGGTGATAGGGTGTCACTAGTGTCATACGTCTGTATGCGATATTTCCACACTACTAAACATCCCTATGTCCACTGTTTCCAATGTGATAGTGAAGTGGAAACGTGAAGGGACACATACAGCACAAAAGCGTACAGGCCGACCTTGTCAGTTGATTGAGAGAGACTGCGGACAGTTAAGGAGGGTCGTCAACTGCATCACGATCCACTGCAAGTACTTTGAGAGTTAGGTGGGAGGTTAGAAAACTTGGATTTCATGGTCAAGCGGCTGCTCAGAAGCCACACATCACAGCAGTAAATGCCAAACAACACCTCACTTGGTGTAAGGAGCATAAATGTTGGACAATTGAACAGTGGAAAAACATTGTGTGGAGTGACGCGTCATGGTACACAATGTGGCGATCCGATGGCAGGGTGTGGGTACAGCGAATGCCCAGTGAACATCATCTGCCAGTGTGTGTATCGCCAACAGTAAAATTTGGGGGCAGTGGTGTCATGGTTTAGTCATGTTTTTCATGGAGGGGGCTTGCACCCCTTGTTGTTTTGCATGACACTATCACAGCACAGGCCTTGCTTCATTGATGTGTTAAGCATCTTCTTGCTTGCCAGTCTTTAAGAGCAATTCGGGGATGGGGGATTGCATCTTTCAACAAGATCGAGCACCTGTTCATAATGTAAGGCCTGCAGCGGAGTGGTTACAAGACAATAACATCCCTGTAATGGACTGTCCCGCACAGAGTCCTGACCTGAATCCTATAGAACACCTTTGGGATGTTTTGGAACGCCGACTTTGTGCCAGGCCTCATCAACTGACATCGAAACCTCTCCTCAGTGCAGCATTCCATGAAGAATGGGCTGCCATTCCCTAAGAAACCTTCCAGCACCTGATTGAACATACGCCTGCAAGAGCAGAAGCTGTCCTCTAGGCTAAGGGTGGGCCAACACCATACTGAATTCCAGCATTACCGATGGAGGGTGCCACAAACTTGTAAGTCATTTTCAGCCAGGTGTTCAGCTACTTTTGATCACATAATGTATATAATTTGACAAAGATTTAAGCCTCACAAGAACATGAGGTACTTTTATACCATCACTTATCAGAGATCACTGTAAAAAACATGTTGCATCAAGGTGGTCTCTAGCCCATTTCCCTCATTAATTAAAAGATTTGGAACCCAAGACTGCATAAATAGTGCATTAGTTCGCTAAACATTCAGAGATATTTGCAATGGATTTCTTTGTAAAGTCTCTGTGAGTTGATTAGGTGTTTTTTTTTTTTTTAGCTCAGCTCCCCATAATTGTTTAAGATGGAGTTACATTATGTGATCAAAAGTATCTGGACACCCCCAAAAACATACGTTTTTCATATTAGGTGCATTGTGCTATCAGTTACTGCCAAGTACAGTAGTCATTAGACATCGTGAGAGAGCAGAATGGGGTCCGTGGAACTCACGGACTTCAAACTTTGTCAAGTGACTGGGTGTCACTTGTGTCATATGTCTGTACGCGAGATTTCCACACTCCTGAACATCCCTAGGTCCACTGTTTCCAATGTGCTAGTGAAGTGGAAACGTGGAGGGACACGTACAGCACAAAAGTGTACAGGCCTCCCTTGTGTGCTGACCGACAGAGATCGCCAACAGATGAAGAGGGTCATAATGTGTAAAAGGCAGACATCTACCAGACCATCACACAGGATTCCAAACTGCATCAGGATCCACTGCAAGTACTATGATAGGCGGAAGGTGAGAAAGCTTGGATTTTATGGTTGAGCTGCTGCTCATAAGCCACACACCATGACGGTAAATGCCAAACGATGCCTCCCTTGGTGTAAGGACTGTAAACATTGGACAACGGAACAGCAGAAAAACGTGTTGAGTGACGAATCTCGATACACAATGAGGCGATCCGATGGCAGGGTGTGGGTATGGCGAATGCCCGGTGAACATCATCTGCTAGTGTGTGTAGTGCCAACAGTAAAATTTGGTGGAGCTGGTGTGGTCACGTTTTTCATGCAGGGGGCTTGCACCCTTTGTTGTTTTGGATGGCACTATCACAGCACAGGCCTACAGTGATGTTTTAAGCATCTTCTTGCTTCCCACTGTTGAAGAGCAATTCAGGGGTGGTGACTGCATCTTTCAACATGATCGAGCACCTGTTCATAATGCACGGCCTGTGGCAGAGTGGTTACATGACAATAACATCCCTGTAATGGACTGGCCTGCACATAATCCTGACCTGAATCCTGTAGACATTTTTGGGATGTTTTGGAATGCCGAACCAGGCCTCACCAACTGACATCGATACCTTTCCTCAGTGCAGCATTCCATGAAGAATGGGCTGCCATTCCCTAAGAAATCTTCCAGCACCTGATTGGAAGTACGCCTGCGAGAGCAGAAGCTGTCATCTAGGCTAAAGGTTGGCCAACACCATATTGAATTCCAGCATTACCGATGGAGGGTGCCACGAACTTGTAGGTCATTTTCAGCCAGGTGTCCGCATACTTTTGATCACATAGTGTGTGAGTAGCGATGTTGCACAACACACCCTTCTGCGTACTGGGCTCGGTGCTGATAACTACTTGTCATTCTCTGGGCAATGAGTTTCAGCATTACGTCAGCTCCGAGGCATAATTTATTTCTCAGCTTTTATGGGGCTATCAGTTGTGAGATATGTCACAACACAGAAAGTTAGTGAATGTGTCGCTCAATGTTCGGCAGGTTTTGGAAAGGGGAAATCCACTGACACAATCTCTAAGATTGTCGAATCTCTTGCCCTTGTGTCTCATGAATAACTTAATTTATTCAGTGCTATGGCCTCATTGGTTTTATCACCATGGGATCAATAGCAATTGGAAGACCACCAAGAATCTTTTCCCCTACAATATAGTTTTACCTGAATGTGCTGTTTGCATTGACACAACAGACTTCACTTCAAACATCTGCAACAGACATGTTACATTATACATTGTGTGCAGCTCTGCCATGTACTATTCACATTTATGTTCCAAGTCTTTAGTAATTTCAACTGAAATCATTAACAGGTGTCATTTTATTCTTTCTACTGCACTCTTCATATTTTGAGCTGCTGTAGTTCAACATTTCCCGGTAGCAAGGCCAGTTGCATATTTGTTGTGGAGGATGTGCTGTTATCTATTAAACATATAAATTAATTTACATGTGTGTGTGTGTAACTGAAACTCAGGCAACTTATTATAAGAGTAAAAAAACTGAACTTGCTAGACAATGTCAGTTAGTTTCAACATTTTCTTTGAATGGTATTAGGTTGCTGCTAAGTGGAACACAACATAGTGTTTTATAACAAATTTATCCAGTTAGTCTCTTGGTAAATAGGTAAAGTGGGACTATGGTTGAGATGATGCCAGACCCATATTCAGGAACAGTGTCCAGTCATCCTGATTTTGATGTCCATACATTCCATCAACTTAAGGGTTTGTTTCCAGAGTGAAATTTTCACTCTGCAGAAGAGTGTGCAACTATACAAAAAATGTTTCATATCAGCACACACTCCACTGCAGAGTGAAAATTTCATTCTGGAAACAATCCCCAGGCTGTGACTAAGCCATGTTTCCACAATATCTTTTCTTCCAGGAGTGCTAGTTCTGAAATGTTCACAGGAGAGCTTCTGTTAAGTTGGGAAGGTAGGAGACCTGATACTGGCAGAATTAAAGCTGTGAGGATAGGTCGCGAGTTGTGCTTGTGTAGTTCAGCCGGTAGAGCACTTGCCCATGAAAGGCAAAGGTCCTGAGTTCGAGTCTTGGTCCAGCACACAGTTTTAACCTGCCAGTAAGTTTAATAACTTTGAAGTTACACCTTCTGCCACAAATGTGAAGTACCCAGAAGGGGAGGAGGAAACAAAATAAAACTTCATGGGTTGAAAGGGCATGTGAACTTATTTAAGTGATTCCATAGGGCAGTATGAACCCAGTTATCAGGCTGAAAGTACTCTGTCCTGGATGCATGAATGAATCAGTATGATGTCATAAAGCTGTTGTACACTCTAGTGAGGCACACCGACCCATAGTAGTTGTAATTTGTCCTTAACTGGATATTGGCAATGGGATGGTGGTGTTGTCCGAGTTGGTCACACACGTCCTTTCGGGGACAGATCTGGGAATCTCACTGGCCACAGAAGTACTTCAACATCACTTATACAGTTTATAGACAAACGTGCTTCGTGTGGACAGGCACTGTCCTGTTGCAAAATGGTGACTTGATAATGTCACTTGAGAGGAAAAATATAAGGAAACAGGATTTCCATGATGTACCATTTTGCTGTCAGAGTTCCCTCAGTCACTATCAGCTCCAATCGTAAGTAATACCTGATGACTTTCCATACAATGACACTAAAAGTAACAAAACATTGGAAGAATGAGACTTCTCCCCAAGTTGCCACCATACTCATTGATGGTTGTCATCCAGGTTAGTGCAAAGCCAGAATTCATCGCTGAACACAATGTGATACCATTAATCAGCAGTCCATGCTTCCCAGTCATGGCACCATTTTAAATGAAGCTTTTTGTGAAGTGGTATTAATGGCAACATATGGACGTGATGGTAACACCCTAGTCCGGCTGCTGCCAGTAATGCTAGACAATACAGAATGTTGCAGGCCATCCATTACTCATTTTCGGTTGGTGGGCGTAGACGTGAAGGGAATGCAGTACGCTTGGTGCACAGTACGGAAATCCTCCTGTGTAGTTGTCAGATGTGGTCGACCAGAACCTTGATGGTATACTGCCCTCGCCTTCCCATGCATTCCAACACTGGGCTACTGTTACATCTTCATGCCCCAGAAGTCTGGGTATTGTATGATTTAATCAGTTGACCAAATGGAGACCAACAAGGCCCCTTTCAACTCTGTCTCTTGCTGATAACGCTGTCTTACATGAGTATGCAGCATCTCCATGTCTTTCACAGTGATCACTCAACATCTCAGTCCCATGGCATTAAAACATTTATCCAGAATATTTGGAAATGTATTAGCTTATTCTGTTTAACATAAAATAAGCAAAATTAACAAACTTTCTCTACAGAAGCATTTGGCAGTGAGGTAATTCTTGTGTACATAGTGGTATTCATGGATTTTTTAAATGTACTTTACTTAAATGATTACATTGCTGCTTGTGCATCGTACTGGATTCACACACCCAAATTACTAAACTTTTTCTTCTTTCTTGGAAGACAAAAGTTCAAGAATATGAAGTTTTGTTTAATCAACTGCCAGAGATGCAAGTTTACAGCATACAGGATACACAGGCTGTAGTGCTGATGTCACTACCACACTACAAACTCAACTTATGTCTGATTAGACTTGTAAACCTAAAATATTTATTACATGTTCTGTATCATTCACTAATAAAGCTATGCAAGATAATACTTTTTATTTAATTGAGCTCCACTGAACTCCTCTCAAACCACACGAGAAAGGCACCTGTTATACCGATTGAAACTGCTGTTTTCTAACACTATTATTATTATTTTTATTTATTTGGAATTATACGTAATTCTTGAACCATCTAATGAAACTTCATTGCTATCAAGATTCACAAACAAGAAATACACTTTTTTGTGTTAATATAAGTAACATGAAATTTTCTCAGTTTGAACACACTATATCTTAAGGTAAAAAAATTATGCATGAATTACTGTTAAGAAAATTTGACTGTCCTGAGAAGACTGGTAGGCCATTAATACATAAATAATAATGATGTGATGAATGCTTATTAGGTATGAGTTATATTGGCAGAAACAGTGAAATTGTTAAGCACACTTTATCTTAAACAAACTAGGTACACTGTATTCAGGGAATGTAATGACTGCCTCGTAATTATTATTCTCGAATCAGAAACATACAAATTTTCAGTAGCCATACACATCAATATATATCTAAAAACAAACAAAGATGATTTGACTTACCAAATGAAAGTGCTGGCAGGTCGACAGACACACAAACAACCACAAACATACACACAAAATTCAAGCTTTCGCAACAAACTGTTGCCTCATCAGGAAAGAGGGAAGGAGAGGGAAAGACGAAAGGATGTGGATTTTAAGGGAGAGGGTAAGGAGTCATTCCAATCCCGGGAGTGGAAAGACTTACCTTAGGGGGAAAAAAGGACGGGTATACACTCGCACACACACACATATCCATCCACACATATACAGACACAAGCAGACATAGTCTTTAAATACGTCTGCTTGTGTCTGTATATGTGTGGATGGATATGTGTGTGTGTGTGTGTGCGCGAGTGTATACCCGTCCTTTTTTCCCCCCTAAGGTAAGTCTTTCCACTCCCGGGATTGGAATGACTCCTTACCCTCTCCCTTAAAATCCACATCCTTTCGTCTTTCCCTCTCCTTCCCTCTTTCCTGATGAGGCAACAGTCTGTTGCGAAAACTTGAATTTTGTGTGTATGTTTGTGTGTCTGTCGACCTGCCAGCACTTTCATTTGGTAACACACACAAATTGTATTTATATTACATGTGCCCAGTACTTTGCAACCTCCAAGGCGCTTGGAGTGGCTTGCAGGAGATCAATCTTCATGCAGGATGTAGGGCACAAAAGGCACTGGAGCATGTGGCTTGCTCTTGTTCACAATCACAGGACATATCTTCTGTTATGAAGCCCCATCTCTTCAGGTTGTCTCTGGATCGTCCAACTCCTGATCGTAATCTGTTTAAAGATTTCCACACCAGCCAGCTCTCGTTGTGTCCTGGTGGTAGTTCTTCAGCTTCTGGCATCTGCAGGTGAGGTGTCGACTTCTTCCATAACTCCAGCCTTGCCTTCTCTGGTGAAATCATAGTCAAAAATTTTTTACTGTATTTTTCTGCCTCAGGCATCACGAATGGTACAATAATTTCTCTGCTCAGCACTTCAATACAGCAGATATCACAGTAATACTGAACCATTAATTTCCTATTTATTTCACACTGTGCACGGATATGATGATGTTATTTCACTTCTTGTCAATTATCATTCTCAGGACTGAGCGTACCATTGCAGATAAATGTTACCACTCAACATCTCAAGATTTATGATGTAGTAATTATGTACTGTGAACTGAGACCTGCTAGAGGACTTAAAGAATTATTATTAGATTTTTTTCTTTTTGTATTACAGCCTGTATCACATCTGCGAACTTTTGTAAATAGAGAGCAATTAGTAACTGCTTTCCTTTAATTTAGTATTAGAGACGTGTTTAACAAATTTAATGTTAGCCAGTCAATATTTTATGTTCTCTGTAGATGCTGTTAATACCATTCAGGCATTAAAAATTATATGTAAACCTTCTGTATTTTCAGAACTGACCAACCCAAGAAAGCAGCGAAATGTGATTGTTAATCCAAAGGATTGATAATATAGTTTCTTAAATTCATTCATCAAAATCACAGCTTAACAAACCAAAGCAATCTATATACACACTCCACAAGCCAGAATGCAGTGCATGGTGGAGAGCAGCTTGTACCACTGCTAGTCGTTCTGTTTTCTGTTCTACTTGGAAATTCAATGAAGGAAAAACAACTGTCTATATACTTCCATATGGGCCCTGATTTCCCTTATCTTGCTCTCACGGTCCATATGCAAGATGAATGTTGATATCAGTACATATGCAAGATGTCTATTGGTCTTAGTACAATTGCACTGCAATCTGTGTCAGATACAAGTTGTCTAAACGTTTTCAACGGCATTTTGCAAGAAGAATGTCTTCTTCCCTCCAGCAATTCCCATTTAAGCTCACGGAGCATTTACATAACATTCCTGAGTTGACCGTACCTGTTGTCGTCATCGTGGTGGCGGCAGCGGAAGCGGCAGTGGAGGAGGTAGTCTTTAGTCCAAAGGCTGGTTTGATGCAACTACCCATGATAGTCTGTCCTGTGCAAGCTTCATCATCTCTGCACAACTACCACAACCTACATAGTTTGAACATGATTGCTGTACTCATGCCTTGGTCTCCAACTACAATTTTCATCTCCCCCTACTCCACCATTTCCTTCCATTACCAAATTGATGAATCCTCGATGCCTCAGGATGTGTTATCAAAGGATCCCTACTGGTAACAAATCTGTCTCACAGCATGCCTCTGAATTACTGAATTATTCACAAATTAGCCACACTACATACAACTGAACAAAGCCACAACTTACAGAGTGCAGTAACCACTGTAACTAAAGCAGTGAGAATCGGCAAAGGTACCTGCACAACTAATTTAGAGCACTCCATTTTCATAGTACGAACAATTCTGCCCAACCCTTACCCTACTATCCCTCTTAATCCGTGCCTCAGCCTCCTCCTCACTCCCACCACCCAGACTGCTCCACCCATCAGGCACAGTTGCTGTACGCAGACCAGCTTCAGTGGCCAGAGACAGTTGTTGTTGTTGTTGTTGTTGTTGTTGTTGTTCAAAAATAATGCATGCTGAAGAAAATCCAGAAAGTAGAATGTACGATATGTTGAGCCAAAGGAAACACAAGATGAAATATTTAGACTAGTCTATTTACTTATCCAAATTTTATTCACTGCATTTGATGCAATACATCATCAAAATAATTTACTCATTAAAAAAAAACAATAAAATTTTTGTTTTTGAACAAACCAATGTGTGTGTCAGTCAGAGGATAGTTTAAGTGAAATGACTTGTTCTTAAAGCTTGCTGGTGCTGAAGCAAATCCAGCTATTAAGTACTAAAACATCTAATTTATTGTGACTGTATGCTTTCACCAAATGAAAATTATAGCAACCATACAAAATATAATTCAATGAAGCATGGAAAAACAGAAGATAGGTAACTGTGAAAATCAACTTTTATGTTATCCAACTGTTCTGAAGGCGGTAAGATAGTGAGCAAAAGAGGCATTCACACTCTTTTTGCAATTAGCAAAATCTTAGACAGGAATGATCTGATGGCTTTAGAATGCATTATTTTACTTCAAAACAACTACCAGTTGTATTTGGTGGTATCTATCTGTCCTACAGGAGCATGGCAGATGAATTTTAAGTGAAAAGGATGCTGCTTCTCAGCTGCACACACAAATACAAAAACTGTAAGTATTAAACAAAAAGTAATACAAAGTAATACACAACAATACTGATGCACAAACTGCAGTGCTGTTTTGGCACTTATTGACAATGGAATGTAAAACAACTCAGGCCAGCTGAATACAACTAAACAGTCTTGTTTATCGAATGTGACATAGCCCATATCATTTGAGACTGTTCTCATAATGTTGATAGTGAGGGAAGGCACATTATGACTTGGTTATGCAATGCAAAGTTCTCCAATTTCCTTGCACAATTCCTCTGTGTAAAATAGTTTCTAAAATCTTGGCAGCTATTTTCCTACAAAAATATATACAAAAAGTCTATATACACTATTTACAGCAGTTTTGCTTATCTAGTACTTGCAGAACATTTAAATAAGGAAGTCGTAATAACAGTTTTTCAGACCACACACTACTACAGTACTAGGTAACATCCCACGACTCCACACTGGAACTATTAGAAAATGATTTAGTTTTCATCCGAGAAGGTAAACTGAAATGTAAGGCATCATCTCCACTAGTTGGCCATCTTCCTTCTGAAAACTTGACAAGCGGTGGCCGAGCCCTTATTCCAAACGTTGTTGGTCGCTCTTCAGGTATGTGGGACAACATAAGTCGTAACAGCGTGTACTGAAACAATAAAGAGCAGTGTCTTTTACTACTTCATTTGGAAACTATTCTCTGTCAAATGTAACACTGACTTTAGGGGGAGTTTTTTTTTGGAGTCTTCCATCTAAGAAATATCTGAATTTGCAGTTAATGAGATTGTCACTACGCAAAGTCCCAAAAAGATTGTAATAAGAGTTCATTAGACATGCCTTCACATGAAATGAAAATGAATTCCACAAATATTACTTAACTTATATCACTATTAATTACAGTCAAATGAAGATGAGAAATATGTCTAAATGACAGGAGGCACTATTAAAAGGTGAAAGGTAAACCTTTTGCCACCTTTCTCATCCTAGGCCTCATTTGTTATGTAGGGGTGGGGGGTGGGGGGGAGAGGGGGAAGGGAGGGAGGTGGGGAGGGGGAGGAGAGAGGAGGAGAGAGGGGGGAGAGAAAGAGGAGAGAAAGAGGGGGGAGAGAAAGAGGGGGGGGAGAGGGGGGAAGGAAGAGAGAGGGGGAAGGAAGAGAGACAGGGGGAAGGAAGAGAGAGAGGGGGGAGGAAGAGAGAGAAGGGGGAAAGGAAGAGAGAGAGGGGGAGGAAGAGAGAGGGGGGGAGGAAGAGAGAGATGGGGAAGGAAGAGAGAGGGGGGGAAGAAGAGAGAGAGAGGGGGGAGGAAGAGAGAGAGAGGGGGAGGAAGAGAGAGAGAGAGAGAGAGGGGAGAGGAAGAGAGAGAGAGGGGGGAGAGGAAGAGAGAGAGAGAGGGGAGAGGAAGAGAGAGAGAGAGGGGAGAGGAAGAGAGAGAGAGAGGGGAGAGGAAGAGAGAGAGAGAGGGGAGAGGAAGAGAGAGAGAGAGGGGAGAGGAAGAGAGAGAGAGAGGGAGAGGAAGAGAGAGAGAGAGGGGAGAGAGAAGAGAGGAGAGAGGGGAGAGGAAGAGAGAGAGAGAGGGGAGAGGAAGAGAGAGAGAGAGAGAGAGAGAGAGAGAGAGAGAGAGAGAGAGAGAGAGAGAGAGAGGAAAGAGAGAGAGAGAGAGAGAGGGGAGAGGAAGAGAGAGAGAGAGGGGAGAGCAAGAGAGAGAGAGAGAGAGAGAGAGAGAGGGGAGAGCAAGAGAGAGAGAGAGAGAGAGAGGGGAGAGGAAGAGAGAGAGAGAGAGAGAGAGGGGAGAGGAAGAGAGAGAGAGAGGGGAGAGCAAGAGAGAGAGAGAGGGGGGAGAGCAAGAGAGAGAGAGAGGGGAGAGAGCATGAGAGAGAGAGAGAGGGGAGAGCATGAGAGAGAGAGAGAGGGGAGAGCATGAGAGAGAGAGAGAGGGGAGAGCATGAGAGAGAGAGAGAGGGGAGAGCAAGAGAGAGAGGGAGGGGAGAGGAAGAGAGAGAGGGAGGGGGGAGGAAGAGAGGAGAGAGAGGGGGGAGGAAGAGAGAGAGAGAGGGGAGAGGAGAGAGAGAGAGAGGGGAGAGAAGAGAGAGAGAGAGGGGAGAGGAAGAGAGAGAGAGAGGGGAGAGGAAGAGAGAGAGAGAGGGGAGAGGAAGAGAGAGAGAGGGGAGAGGAAGAGAGAGAGAGAGGGGAGAGGAAGAGAGAGAGAGGGGAGAGGAAGAGAGAGAGAGGGGAGAGGAAGAGAGAGAGAGGGGAGAGGAAGAGAGAGAGAGGGGAGAGGAAGAGAGAGAGAGGGGAGAGGAGGAGAGAGAGAGAGGGGAGAGGAGGAGAGAGAGAGAGGGGAGAGGAAGAGAGAGAGAGAGGGGAGAGGAGGAGAGAGAGAGAGAGGGGAGAGGAAGAGAGAGAGAGAGGGGAGAGGAAGAGAGAGAGAGAGGGGAGAGGAAGAGAGAGAGAGAGAGGGGAGAGGAAGAGAGAGAGAGAGAGGGGAGAGGAAGAGAGAGAGAGAGAGGGGAGAGGAAGAGAGAGAGAGAGAGGGGAGAGGAAGAGAGAGAGAGAGAGGGGAAGAGGAAGAGAGAGAGAGAGAGGGGAGAGGAAGAGAGAGAGAGAGGGGAGAGGAAGAGAGAGAAAGAGGGGAGAGGAAGAGAGAGAAGAGGGGGGGGAGAGAAAGAGGGGGGAGAGAAAGAGGGGGGAGAGAAAGAGGGGGGAGAGAAAGAGGGGGGAGAGAAAGAGGGGGGAGAGAAAGAGGGAGAGAGAAAGAGGGGGGAGAGAAAGAGGGGGGAGAGAGGCGGGTGAGAAAGAGGGGGGAGAGAAAGAGGGGAGGAGAGAAAGAGGGGGGGGAGAAAGAGGGGGGAGAGAAAGAGGGGGGAGAGAGAGTGGAGGGAGAGAGGGGGAGAGGGGGGAGAGAGGGGGGGAAAGGGGGAGAGAGAGAGAGAGAGAGAGGAGGGAGAGAGGGGGTAAGAGAGAGAGGGGGTAAGAGAGAGAGGGGGGAAGAGAGAGAGGGGGGGGAGAGAGAGAGGGGGGGAAGAGAGAGGGGGGGAAGAGAGAGGGGGGGAAGAGAGAGGGGGGGGAAGAGAGAGAGAGAGAGAGAGAGAGAGAGAGAGAGAGAGAGATATGTTTAAATCTTTTTTGTTTATAAATCTGGATAGTAAAAAGCATCCAGTGCACAGTTTTACTAGTACAAGCTGGTATCACAAGTAACTACAAAAGAACAATGGCATGTGAGCGATCGACAATAGCCGGAAGTTACACAGTAAAATAGCAAATAAAATGGATTTACCAATTATAGTGAATGTTCAGTAAGTGGGTGAACAGGAATTTTAATTCATTTTTATGGGCAATATATGTCTGCTTGTGTCTGTTACGTGCGGATGGATGTGTGTGTGTGTGTGTGTGTGTGTGTGTGTGTACCTGTCCCTTTTTCCCCGCAAGGTAAGTCTTCCCGCTCCCGGGATTGGAATGACTCCTTACCCTCTCCCTTAAAACCCACATCCTTTCGTCTTTCCCTCTCCTTCCCTCTTTCCTGATGAAGCAACCGTGGGTTGCAAAAGCTTGAATTGTGTGTGTGTGTGTGTGTGTGTGTGTGTGTGTGTGTGTGTGTGTGTGTGTGTGTGTTTGTGTGTCTATCAACATACCAACGCTTTCGTTTGGTAAGTTACATCATCTTTGTTATATATTCTAACTCCCCTTAATTGATGAAAGTAAGAATCACCAAATGCTTATATTGAGGATCAGCCTTTGATAGTTTTCTGCCAAACACTGACTGAAATTATTTTCAGTTTACCTGCGTACATATGTAATTTAAACATAATTCATGAAGGAGAGGTGTAGTGAGATAGCAAAAGGAAGTGAGACTTAGCTGAATGTGCTTCACAGCAAATACAGGTACTGTGACACTAATTTCCTATTACTGTGAGAGTAAATGAGGATGCAGAACCTATCAGTATGTGAAGGAAATGTATAAAATCTCTATTCAGCTCCCAGTCTAGGAACAGCACTGTTGGTTAACAGTTATACTACAAACACTCATTTTACAGATTGTTACACAATTGTCTTTCAACACTAAATCATGAGCAATTTGGTATCCACATGATCAGATTGTGAAGAAGGAAGTGTTTTCTTAGGTTAAAGTCATATCTATGCCATATGATAAGGTGTGTGTGTGTGTGTGTGTGTGTGTGTGTGTGTGTGTGTGTGTGATTAGGTACACTTGTGAATGACCTATGATACAAGACAGAATAAAAAGAACCATGTGTACTTTCACATTTGTTCCTCATACTATAATACTTCAAATTATTTTTCTAAAAGGTGCATTCTATATTTTTTCAGTGTTTGTTAACATATAATTTCTATTTGAGCCATAACTGGTGTCTGCATCTTATTAATGTTATCAAACCCCACTATTTCAACACATGTAATGCTACACACAGACTGTTATTGCCACAGGTACTTGTGTTCCTAAAGTAGTTCCAAGTTCTGCTAACAATAACTTTTTCTTGCATTCTGACTGAATTTCATGCACAGATTCAAATTTCCAAAAAGAATAATGTTTAGGCAGCCACTTAATGACATTTATTTCTGTAAAAGCTAATATTACCAATGGGGACATTAGAAAGGTGAACTCTGTCAGCAGTATCCGATTGGAATGAAGACATCTATCGCACACACTTTACACAAAATCTTGAGCAATATATTCCACAGAATACAGAAAGAGCTCCATAGTTACAAATTAGCAATGCAAAAAGGCATTTTAACAATTGAGGCAAGGATTCCAAATTCTCAAGTACTCTCTGATGGTTATGTTATTGTTGTTGTTGTCGTCTTCAGAGACTGGTTTGATGCAGCTCTCCATGCTACTCTATCCTGTGCAAGCTCCTTCATCTCCCAGTACTTACTGCGACCTACATCCTTCTGAATCTGCTTAGTGTATTCATCTCTTGGTCTCCCTCTACGATTTTTACCCTCCAATGCTAAATTTGTGATCCCTTGATGCCTCAGAACATGTCCTACCAACCAGTCCCTCCTTCTTGTCAAGTTGTGCCACAAACTCCTCTTCTCCTCAATTTTATTCAATACCTCCTCATTAGTTATGTGATCTACCCATCTAATCTTCAGCATTCTTCTGTAGCACCACATTTCGAAAGCTTCTATTCTCTTCTTGTCCAAACTATTTATTGTCAATGTTTCACTTCC
This sequence comes from Schistocerca serialis cubense, assembly GCF_023864345.2. NCBI lineage: Eukaryota > Metazoa > Arthropoda > Insecta > Orthoptera > Acrididae > Schistocerca > Schistocerca serialis. The sequence goes on along the minus strand of NC_064642.1, from coordinate 135,931,959 downwards.
ATACATGGCTACACTCCATACAAATACTTTCAGAAACGACTTCATGACACTTAAATCTATACTCAATGTTAACAAATTTCTCTTCTTCAGAAACGATTTCCTTGCCATTGCCAGCCTACATTTTATATCCTCTCTACTTCGACCATCGTCAGTTATTTTACTCCCCAAATAGCAAAACTCCTTTACTACTTTAAGTGTCTCATTTCCTAATCTAATTCCCTCAGCATCATCTAACTTAATTAGACTACATTCCATTATCCTCGTTTTGCTTTTGTTGAAGTTCATCTTATATCCTCCATTCAAGACACTGTCCATTCCGTCCAACTGCTCTTCCAAGTCCTTTGCTGTCTCTGACAGAATTACAATGTCATCGGCGAACCTCAACATTTTTATTTCTTCTCCATGGATTTTAATACCTACTCCGAATTTTTCTTTTGTTTCCTTTACTGCTTGCTCAATATACAGATTGAATAACATTGGGAATAGGCTATAACCCTGTCTCACCCCCTGCTTCCCTTTCATGTCCCTCGACTCTTATAAACTGCCATCTGGTTTCTGTACAAATTGGAAATAGCCTTTTGCTCCCCGTATTTTACCTCTGCCACCTTTAGAATTTGAAAGAGAGTATTCCAGTCAACATTGTCAAAAGCTTTCTCTAAGTCTACAAATGCTAGAAATGTAGGTTTGCCTTTCCTTAATCTATTTTCTAAGATAAGTCGTAGGGTCAGTATTGCCTCATGTGTTCCACCATTTCTGCGGAATCCAAACTGATCTTCGCCGACGTTGGCTTCTACCAGTTTTTCCATTCATCTGTAAAGAATTCGCGTTAGTATTTTGCAGCAGTGACTTATTAAACTCATAGTTCGGTAATTTTCACATCTGTCAACACCTGCTTTCTTCGGGATTGGAATTATTATATTCTTCTTGAAGTCTGAGGGTATTTCGCCTGTCTCATACATCTTGCTCACCAGATGGTAGAGTTTTGTCACGACTGGCTCTACCAAGGCCGTCAGTAGTTCCAATGGAATGTTGTCTACTTCTGGGGCCTTGTTTCGACTCAGGTCTTTCAGTGCTCTGTCAAACTCTTCATGCAGTATCGTATCTCCCATTTCATCTTCATCTAGACACTCTTCCATTTTCATAATATTGTCCTCAGGTACATCGCCCTTGTATAGACCCTCTATATACTCCTTCCACCTTTCTGTTTTCCCTTCTTTGCTTAGAACTGGGTTTCCATCTGAGCTCTTGATATTCATACAAGTGGCTCTCTTTTCTCCAAAGGTCTCTTTAATTTTCCTGTAGGCTTTATCTATCTTACCCCTAGTGAGATAACCCTCTACATCCTTACATTTGTCCTCTAGCCATCCCTGCTTAGCCATTTTGCACTTCCTGTCGATCTCATTTTTGAGACGTTTGTATTCCCTTTTGCCTGCTTCATTTACTGCGGTTTTATATTTTCTCCTTTCATCAATTAAGTTCAATATTTTTTCTGTTACCCAAGGATTTCTACTAGCCCTTGTCTTTTTACCTACTTGATCCTCTGCCGCCTTCACTACTTCATCCCTCAGAGCTACCCATTCTTCTTCTACTGTATTTCTTTCCCCCATTCCTGTCAATTGTTCCCTTACGCTCTCCCTGAAACTCTGTACAACCTCTGGTTGGTTGATTGATTTGGGGGAAGGAGACCAAACTGCGAGGTCATTGGTCTCATTGGATTAGGGAAGGATGGTGAAGGAAATTGGCCATGCCCTTTCAAAGGAACCATCCCGGCATTTGCCTTCAGTGATTTAAGGAAATCACGGAAAACCTAAATCAGGATGGGCGGACGTGGGATTGAACCGTTGTCCTCTCGAATGCGAGTCCAGTGTTCTAACCACTGCGCTACCTCGCTCGGTGTACAACCTCTGGTTTAGTCAGTTTATCCAGGTCCCATCTCCTTAAATTCCCACCTTTTTGCAGTTTCTTCAGTTTTAATCTGCAATTCATAACCAATAGATTGTGGTCAGAGTCCACATCTGCCCCTGGAAATGTCTTACAATTTTAAACCTGGTTCCTAAATCTGTCTCTTACCGTTATATAATCTATCTGATACCTTCTAGTGTCTCCAGGATTCTTCCATGTATACAACCTTCTTTTATGATTCTTGAACCAAGTGTTAGCTATGATTAAGTTATGCTCTGTGCAAAACTCTACCAGACGGCTTCCTCTTTCATTTCTCTCCCCCAATCCATATTCACCCACTATGTTTCCTTCTCTCCCTTTTCCTACTCTTGAATTCCAGTCACCCATGACAATTAAATTTTTGTCTCCTTTCTCTACCTCAATAATTTCTTTTATCCCATCATACATTTCATCAATTTCTTCGTCATCTGCAGAGCTAGTTGGCATTTAAACTTGTACTACTGTAGTAGGCATGGGCTTTGTGTCTATCTTGGCCATAATAATGCGTTCACTATGCTGTTGGTAGTAGCTTACCCACACTCCTATTTTTTTTATTCATTATTAAACCTACTCCTGCATTACCCCTATTTGATTTTGTATTTATAACCCTGTATTCACCTGATCAAACGTCTTGTTCTTCCTGCCACCGAACTTCACTAATTCCCACTGTATCTAACTTCAACCTATCCATTTTCCTTTTTAAATTTTCTAACCTACCTGTCCGATTAAGGGATCTGACACTCCACGCTCTGATCTGTAGAACGCCAGTTTTCTTTCTCCTGATAACGACGCCCTCTTGAGTAGTCCCCGCCCGGAGATCCGAATGTAGGACTATTTTACCTCCGGAATATTTTACCCAAGAGGACGCCATCATCATTTAACCATACAGTAAAGCTGCATGCCCTCGGGAAAAATTACGGCTGTAGTTTCCCCTTGCTTTCAGCCGTTATGTTATTACATGATCTAATACAAACAGTCGCTACATTTGCTCTTTGATATCAATTTTTTATGGCATTATTAATTATGTGATGATTATTCTGTCCCATGCTTGTCATCATGAAACATCTCTTCAGCATATTTATAATTAAGTTGCCATTTCCACAGAAATGTGATGGTTTTTTGAAGTTTATCACATGCTGAAAATTTTTTTGCTTGCTATTAAATGCTATGCAGATTCAATAGAAGTATACAAGTAGCTCCCAAGAATGCATCACCACACAGTGTTCAACCTTGATTAGGGATTTTCCTTTCTACAACATCTATTTCTTGATTTCATGAAAAATACAGATGTAACTCTTTCTTCAACCTTTGTTGACTGTTGTCTGTGACTGAGACATTTTTCTCTTTCTGAGGTAACGGAGGCTCGCACATGGCTATGCTGGCGAAAAGGCTTTGAGCATCACTCAAGAGTATAGGATTTTTTAAAATGCGATTGTATACTAGATTCTGGGTAGTGTGCTGTTGTTGGCTATGATATTGTTTCATGACGTGTTTGTTGCCTGAACCAATGCATTTGTGTTGTTCTGTACGGATGTGATTCCAATGATAGTAATATTGTCTTCTATAAACTCAGCCTTGTTGCAATTCTATTTATGAAAGCATCGAAGTTTATCTTTATGTAAGTCCAACCCCTGGTTATAGGAGTAAAAGTTGTGAGTCATCCTGAAGACTGACATAATTTGCATTATTCGATCTCAAGCCTGTTTCTCAATAATCTTTTGAGAAGAAACCACTATGTACAGCCACCTGTACGATAGGGGTGATAGTAAATCTGCATTCTTTGTGTAGTAAATCTGCATTCTTTGTGTAATTCAATATATCATGCTGTGTTTCCAATTGTGAAATGTACAATGTGGCTTGTGTACACTGTCCAGTTTGTCAGATACACCTTGAAGCTAAGATTGTACGTGGGTGGCCACTTTATGGCTAGAAGGTTTCTCATCACAGGAAGTTGATCACTGAATTTGTATACCACCACAACATCATCACTTAAATTTTGAGCTGTGAGTGTGGCACAACATACTGAAGATCTGCACAACCTACAACTTTGGCTCATAAGTAACACGAGGACTGTGGGACAGTTCTGCATTCTGCCTTTTTGGAGAGGTCTGACAATCCAAACAGTACACAATCACCTGCACATCAATAAACAACTGGGTGTTCCCAATGTAGACAGTTTTTGTATGTCCTTTCATGTGCTCAGCCAGTTTAGTGGCGGTTATTATTTTACAAAATGCTGTGCACTGAACACACGTTAGCTGGTAAACAACAAGCATTCTTTTCCTTGTTTCTCTGCCTTCAATGTTTTTAATGGTTTTAAAGTAAGAACAATTACAGGGATTGGAGGCTGAGAGTAGGGATACGATCTGCAAATGTCATATAGTTTTAAACCGCCCCTAGACATCACTAATATTGCACAATATTTCCAGATGCACAATAATACTGAGAACATCAAAACTTTGGGAATATGTTTCACTGCCTGGAAAAATTGTGCCATCTGTGGACAGTCTACTGCTTTGTACACAGACCATAGAGTTTAGTTAGGTTAGGTTATTTGTTGTTGTTGTATGGAAAATGAGTTCAAAACAAGATGATAGAGCATTAGTATTAGAACGCACTGAAATGTATAACTATTGGCATCTTGGGATGTTAGGGCGTATCAACATGAAAACAGAAGTGGTTTAGAATGATGAATCAGATGATCTGTTGGTCACAAACTATACGAAATGGTCACAAAGAAACATGTTTTTAAGAAATTTAATTAATGCGAAGTTATAAATAAGAGTATATATAGATATTTATTTCTGTGTACACATTAATACCCAAATATAATACTTTAGTGCATTAATTATTGCATGAAACATTTCCATAACTGTCTCAAATTTTGTAAGGTGAAACTGCACTTGTAAATTTCAAGCCTTAGAAAGAACTGCCAGTAATAAGGTATTGTAAAAGATGAGAGAGCTGACTTGCCTGGACTGCATCTCTCTGTTGATTTTTAACGATGGAGATATCGGTGTTGGCAGAAATTTATCCAGGGTGGTGGTGTTGGGGGGCCACAAGTGCCTATGTATGGGGAGAACCATTTCCAGTGATGTATCATATGTTGGACCATCCACACAAAAAAGTTATGATTGGAATGAGTAATAGGGCCACCAGAACAACCAATGTGAATCACATCAAACATTTATGGGACATAAGCGAGATATCAGCTTTTGTCACCTCAGAGGAGGTAGCAGTAGGAAAACTGATAAGAGCCTACTGCAAATTTTGCCCTGACACAAGGATATGAACCTTACACAAGGAAGTGGGTTTAGGAGGAAATTAAATAAATTTTATGAGGAGTGGTAATCAGTTCTCTCTCTTAATCCCCCCCCCCCCCCCCCCCTATATTTCTGGTTTCTTGACTGCCCCCTAAAACATCTCTAACAGTTTTGACATACAGTGCCCTGTTGGTATTTCCCTGTTAATTTCCATCTTGACCTGAATTGCTGCGTTTCACTTACATTGAAATCCTGACTGGCTTTACAGTCTTATCCTTGAACAAATGCAATAGCTTCGACCCACGTATGAAAGATAGTGAATTTCCCTTCTTTTACACCATCTGTTAGACTACTAGAAAGTACTTTTCAGCATCACTTGGTTGTAGTTTCATCGTGAACATTTTCTTACATATGTGACCAGTACACAATGAAATTCCATGGCACACGTTTTTTTTGTCATCTATAAACTAAAATTGATTCAGTTGTAGCAGCTTTTAATTTTTTTTTTCTGTGTGTACTTGATAAGTACTAAATCTGAAATACAATGTCAAAACAACAATATGAAAAATAATTCAATATAAAATTTTTATTTCAGTTATAGAAAGACATTTCTTTTCTTTTTTCAGCGGGAGGGGGGCGAGGGGGGGGGGGGCAGGGAGGGGGGAGGAAGAGGTGGGTGGAGGAAACTACAAAAATGCACCAGAATGGTTGCTAACAGCATTCTCTTGTACAGAGTCCAATAGCTCTGTGTTAAACTGAACTATATAGGTGAAAACATTAATGCTGACATTCTGAATTATAATGACCTGGAGGAGAAACATTTTGTAAGAATAAAGGGAACATTACTATGAATGGAGATGGATAAGAAATACACTGAAATAAAGATGTTACAGTAGTTACTGTTATGGCAACACAGTTACACTAGACTTTTGCTGGAAAAGAAGACCTACTCTGAAACTGCCACAGCCAGAATTTATAAGATAATATAATAATTCACACGAGGAACAGTTGAAATATACTGCAAAAAATGTAAAACTTCTCAAATACCTTCAAGCGTATTGGGAACAAATGGAGGAGACAATGAAGTTTGTGTGTGTGTGTGTGTGTGTGTGTGTGTGTGTGTGTGTGTGTGTGAGAGAGAGAGAGAGAGAGAGGGGGGGGGGGGGGGGGTGCCACAGTAAGCAGCAGCATTTCTGTGAAGTGTCAGAACATGGTTCGGGATAAAGATTCCCCACAGAAAATCACGGGAATAATGTATTGACCTTGATATGAGCCTATCTGGTTCCAATTTTCTGAAACATGGAAAGGCAGAAAGAGAGATTTAGGCATGGTACATACAGATAATAAAGCAATTAGACCTACAAGATCAGATAGAATCAACAAAGCTCAAGCAGCATAGACATGGAAGGAGGATGAAATATGTTGGAACACCAGGGAAGATGCATGAATAGAGGCTTTGAGGCAGAAGACAAAGTGACAATTGGCTAAAATGTGTGGAAGAGAGTATTTGGAGAAAATGAGAATATTGGAACAGGTTAGTGGCAGACTGGTGGTGGGAGTATAGAGGAAACTGGAGAGATTTCTGTGCAAACCAGTCCCACACAGGGACTGGAAATTGTTCTTGGTGATGCTGATGATACAAGAATTATTAAAAATTTTGAATGGTGTTCCGACAGTTACTATGCACCAAACCTAACCTGTGCCAAGAGAAGTTTGAATGTCAGCAGTGGTGATTCACTTCCCACATTGACAGAAAATCGCTGTGTGTAATGTGTTTCTACTGTGCTCAAGAGCTGCTTGAAATTATAAAATAAACACTTCCTTCAAACCTAATGGCAGGGGATAAGAAATGGATTTATGGCAGCAATGTGGAAGATGCAGTTTTGAAACTCCCTGGCAGATTAGAACTGTTGGGACTCCATTCTGGAAATGTGCCTTTAATGATCATGCTTTTCCCAACTGAGCCCAGCCAGGGTCTCTTGGATCAGTTCTGCCGGTGCTCTCTCAAAATTCTACCATTACTCTCAAACTTCTCAACCGTTCAAGGCACAGCTCCAAGTTCCAGTATTTATTTCTGTAAACCAGACTTTTAGAGAATTAGTATTGAAGTTTCGCGACTTATTTTTTTTCTTTGTGGCAGATACACTACATGGTACGATTTGTCAAAATTTACATTTACATCGATACTCTGCAAACCATTGTGAAATGGCAGAAGGTAATTTCCATTGTACTAGGGCTTCTTCCCATTCCAGTCATGTATAGAGAAAGGCAAGGATGACTATATAAATGTGTGCCTACATGCTGTAACTAATTTTGTTCTACAATCTATACCAGAGTGATATGTAGGGCACTGTAGTATGTTTCTCACTTAAAACCTATTTTTGAAACTTCATTTCGTATCTCTTACAAAATGTTACACTCACACAATGGAAAGTCCAGAATTGAATAACAACAATATGAACAGAATAGACTGCTACTTACTGTGCAGAGGAGCTGTTGAGTTGCAGACTGCCACAAACAAGAAAACCATTAAATATTTAAGCTTTCATACGAAAGTACTCCTTCAAAAAAAATGGACTGCACATTCACAGATGCACAACTCACAATTGCCATTATCTCCAGGTGTTGGGGCCAAACTGCAGACTGTGACTGTGTCTGACATAAGCAGTAATCTGCTGGGTTGGGTGGTGGGGGTAATGGAAAGGCTTGGGGTGGAGAGGGGGAGGGATGGTAGGGTAGAGGTGTGGGAAGATGCTGTGCTGCCTGTGGGAGCACACAGGGCTTTGGTGGGGACACGATAGGGCTGCTAGGTGAAGTCAGGAGGCTGAACTGGGAGGAGGGGAGGGGTGGTGAAGAGTACATACAGAGGCAGAGAAGGGAAACAGACTAGCAGGAGTGTTGGTGGGATAGAAGGCATTTTTAATGCTGGAGTGGGGGCACGGAAAACTAGATGGAGGACAGAGACTAGTGAAAGCTGAGGGCAGGGGGTTACAGGAATGAACAGTATGTTTTGGAGGAGTTACCACCTGCGTAATTAAGAAAAGCTGGCGTTGGTAGGAAGAATCCACATGGAGCAAGCTGTGAAGCAGTCATTTATGTGGTGACAATTATTGGGAAAAAAAGTAAATTAGTTACAAACTACGGCTTGCACACATTTTTATTCAACGTGTAAATGTCACTACAGACATTCAGATTTAGGTTATGACACATTCAGTATGCCCGCCATCACTGCCGGTGATGTGGCGCAGATGAATAGTGAAATTCCGTATGACCCGCTAAAGTGTTGGAACCTTGATGCTGTCGATAACCTCCTGAATGGTTGTTTTCAGTTCAGCAATGGTTTTGGGGTGATTCACGCATTGGATGGGGACGTTAAGTTTGGTAGCCCCCTTGGTGCTCTTCGAGAGCAGTAGACTGTGTGCTGGTACTGTGTTTCATCCTCTCCCTTCTCTTAACATCTCTAACGCCAACATGACACTACATTACACATGCATCCATTACAGTCACCTACACTTAACAGTTACAATAACATAGCCAGTTCATAGTTCATGATGAAAAGATGCCTGCAGGCATTAAGAATAAGGAAAATCTTTCCAGTTTGGTGATTAAGACTGCCTTTCATGATCTCCCACCCATTCATGATATAAGACTTTAGTTTTATCATGTCTATTTGCATTTTGCCTATCCTTTCAATAGATGCTTAAATTTTGCCCAGCTATCTAACTGCTATCACAGGGTGTATACGTGGACAAGGAAAAAAAAATTCCTGGATTTTTCCCGGATCTCCCGGTTGAAGATACAGTTTCTCCCGGGTGAAAATACACTTTTTCCGTGTTAAGTGACAGTATACTTTCCCTCAGAACTGTAAAACGTATGAATCATTTGAATGGTTATGGTTCTATACAGCGGCTTAGGATTTCCCAGCACTTTAGAAAACGAAACTCACAGGAAAAAAAAACACGTTTTGGAAAGTTCTTTGATGTGCAGCAACATGTACTCTGCAAATTTTCATGTTACGAAAGAATAAATTCGCATTCCACCAAACACCACTTGTTACTCTCCGATGCATTGAAATCGAGATTGCGATGCACTTTTGTAAGCCAGTCATAGCTCATGTCACGTGATCTCGCCAGTCGATGACAGCGGATATTCAGAGCATAGGACACGTGATGTAGTCAGCCAATAGCAACATCATTGTTAAGTAGCGCGAACACACAAATAGGTAAAGTTAATATAAATAGTGCTGCTGCAAGAAAAAAGCTTTCAGATATGGTATTGGTCTCTACGATTTGTAAGCTGCAAGAGAAGCTAAGCTTCCACATATAATGTTGATCTTTTTTGGACGTTTTACACACAAATGTGCCAGTAAAATGTTTAATGCCGTCATTAATCTCTGATCTTCTGGGCTGGAAATTCTTCCAAATGGATTGTCATCAAAGAGTTGATTTTTAAACGAGTGTCAAATGCTCTGTGATTTAAGAAATTCATCGTACATTCTCGCACATAGTTCATCTTGAGTAAAAGGAAATTTACTTTGAAAATAACGCTTTTCAAACCACAATTCGCAATATTTTCCCGAGATCTGTTAAAAATAGATTTGTTCCGGCAGATAAGAGGCATCACTGCGCTTGCGCAGCTGCGATGACGTAGGAAGCCCGTATGTGTGAAACATTGAAAGACCTTACATTAAGTCATAAAAGAAACAAGACATCAGAGGATACTCCAAGAGCGTCGGAATTTCGTGAACCATACTGCAACGAATAATTTGCCTTGCAGTGTACATTCATATGTCCAGATTGCCAATGAAGTAGGCCTCGACTTGATATTAAGCTCTTCAGTGTGGTGTTCAGGATGTCAGTTTTCTTGGGGTACGAGTACTGTATTATCTCATGTTGAGTTCTTTATTATGGCGATGCATTTGAAATGCAGCGAACAGTTGAAACTAGCCAATAGTGTGGTAAACACTTTGTTTCAAATAAATTGGCTGTCTCAGCGGAAAAATAGATCAAACGCCGGATTTCTGCAGCAAAGCGACAAAAGTAACTTCATTATTCTGCAAGGCGATTAATGCTTGACTGTCAGAAAGGTGGAAATAAAATCTGAAACTAATAACACATTTTAGCCTTCCATAATTACGTGAATGTATTTTTATTCACTTGATAGCTCCCAGCCACAGAAATCACTTTGTTTTCATTTGATGTGAGAGCACTAAACGAAGAGCAAACAGCAAAATAACTAAATGTAAACAAGGATCACGTGGAGACTAGCCCCCCGCACTACAACTTACGACACTCAGACTCCTCTGCGTATCAGCCCCTGATCTACGATATTTCAAACCGAGGCAATAGTAGACCCGTTTAGTTATCCAGCGATTATGCTCTGGTTAGACGTTCGTACAACACGTTTTCCGCGCTACTCCGACAACATAACCTAGCAGCTGCTAGTTGGGGACTATACAACTTGCCCTTTCTAGGTTAGCGATTTGATCTAAATTTTCTTTCAAAATTTCATTTTCTTGGATAAACCGAGAAGATAATACTTAATCTTTCTTACCAGTTATCCCTGTTCGTCTCTTATTTCCACTCTCGTAGTCTGAATCTATGGACTTCGCTAGTAATTTAAACAACACTGATCATTCGCATACCCAATCAATCACATAAACAAACAGCAGTTGGCATTCACCCGTTCGGCTTTATTCCACTGAACTCATATAGCCCCGCCCCCTTATGTCTGCTTGAAAGTTTATTTTTAGATGCGACGAGGATTCCCCAGGCAGAGACATCACGTACACTATGCACGCATTCAAAAATCAACTTATGATTCATTCAGAAATCAACTTAGAATGTGTTCAAAAATTCTCAAAAACCAACAGGGATGCGCTTCAAAATCATTTGAACAATCGATAGACCAACGTGCGCTCGATGCTAGGCGCTTTGTGACAAGGTTTTCTTCCTTAAGAATATGAGTTTGCCCCCGCCCCCCCTCGAAATTTCCGCCCGGTTCGTATACCACGGTTTGCTGCTTACACAGCCAGCAGCGACATTTTTGTAGACAGAAGCGGGAGAAGGTATGACTCATACGCGACTCGACTGCGCATGCGCATGAGCCTGCCCGTAACTGCTTAAATGGATCTAATGTAAACAGTTGTGACGTCACGAACATCGGAGGTAATTTTGTGTTACGATGCATTACATAGTCTTTCACACATTTTGCTGTTGGCAGACACTTGTATGAGCCCTGTGTTTTTTTATATGGCGCATTTCCTCCGCAATTTTAGTTTTATTCTCTCGTTCATGTAATGTTGTTGCAGTGGCGGGATAGTTATATCCTTTGTTAGAGTATCGGTTCTTACCAGCCAAAATTACAAAAAATTAACTGAAAACTAAAGCAATGAAAAATTCCTGGAATTCTAAAAAATTCCCGGTTTTCTCCCGGATGAAAAAATTCCCGGGTCTTTCCTGGATCTCCCGGTTGTCCCGAGTCTATACACCCTGTATCAATTTTGAGTTTCAACCAACTTTCTGTATCTAGCGTAATGTGAACTCCACAGCTTTTTAGGAGTGCTTCGAACTCTGGCATTTAGTTGCAAATGCTTCAAAAAATCATTACTAGGATGTTAATACTCTCCCCTGTAGAGGGTATTTTTTTCCATGTCATCACAGCAGCTATCTCGACTGGATGGAGAGTCACCTAACCTAAAAAGAAACCTTGTGTGAACCTCACGTGCTGTGGGTAGCGTCCACTGATGTATAGTGCATCCCTGTCCAATTTGGGGGGACTCAACAGTTCTCAACACAATGGTGCAGGTCCAGGAAGTTGCAGCCAAGCTTGTTACAGAACTTTCAATGTCTCTAGTTCAGTCTTTCTGCTTGACTCAGAACCAGGGGGCTGGGAGCATTTCTGGGGATGATGCTGCAAACTGTCAACTTCGCTGAAACTCCATACACAAGGCTGCTTATGATGAACAAGATCATCATTTACTGTCCCCGGCTGCTATGTTTACATGAGTTGTCAAATAGTTCATGCTCGGTTGCCAGAGACTCTGGGTTTTGGGGTTTATTTGTGTGCAGTGTAACATTCCATGAATGTAACATTCCATGAATGTAACAGAGGATATAATTTCGTAGTAATGACAGTCTATTCTTGTCAAACTCTTTCCTAGCACTAACTAGTTTCAAGTCCTATAAAGTACCTGTTTCTGTGTTTATTGGTTAATAAATGTTTATTTGCTTCGGTACACCAGAGCTCATATTTCGTGCAAGTGACTGGGTATCATGAACACACAATTATTGTTGTTTGGATGGCTAATGTCTACTCATGCTGACATGGTCTTCTGAAACTTTTCTGCCAGTTGCTTGAATGAGTCAAGTATGACCTTTGTGTCCCTTCAAAGGGTACTGTTTGTTCCAATGTGGGCCACAATCTGCAGATGGTTGCACTCTGTTCCCTTAATGGCTGCTGGAATAGCCCCTTCAACATGTTGAATGAGAAGGCACACACAGAGTGCATCTGGTGTTCCTTTCTGTACCTTGTTGCCATTTCCATACATGGTACCATTATTCATCATTAACCTGAACTGCTGACAATTAATAGAACCCTATGGTTTCGTGTTTGTCACCTCTTGTCACAGGAGACAGCAGGTTTCCCAACAGGTGAAGTGAGTCTCCCTGGTTCAGTTTCAGTTTCTTTCGTCAGAACAGATCGGCATAGTCCCCTAAGTTTTCCCTGGTCCTCGCCTTCCCCACAGAAGGCACCTAGCCATACGTCACTCACCATCAAGTGGATGGGTAATGATAAATCCTGCACTTCCTATAGAGGAGAAGATAGTACTTGAGGTACCTTTGGCACATCTGGAACATCACTCTCAGGAGTTCTGCCAAAACAATCATTTGTACCATGTTCCAATCATGTGGTAGTAGTCAGAATGATTTCCAGCTGCTTTCAAACATCAACTAACTAATCCTATGTTCACAAACAGCATTCACAGTGGAGCTGCACTGAGCCTGGTGCAATGTTTTATAGTACAGTAATCAAATAACTTTAAAATAAGCCTACTGATTCTCTTTTAATCAGTTAAGATAAAAATAACCCTAATACCCTCTAAGAACTGAAACAGTTAATATACAAAATGAGATTTTTAATAAGGTAACAGTAGGTTAGTAGTTTCCTGAAACTTTTTTGAGGTTATAGTCACTAACAAACACAAAAATAGTGTCATTTTACGATAAATGCTGATGATATGTCCTCCTGTTGAAAGGGGAAATTAGAGGTAACACGATACTTTAGTTACAATATGCTACAGTAACTACATGACAAATGCCGAATTACTACAAAATAGCTTATGCACACAACACTCTCAAGTTACAAAAATTTCTGAAAATATATGTTTGCAAGCATTCAAAAATTCTCAAAAACATGCCTTTTTCACATAATTATACAATGAAATTAAGGAACAAGGTGTTTTTAATGAGGTGGCTGTTATCAAAATTTTCTAAAAAGTTCAATTCATGTTTAGGCCTACAACTGACAATAAAAGTATGAGTTTTTCACAGCACTCTCAAATGATCATAATTTCATGATATATCACAATACACACGAGTGTTGACACAAGCAATGAAAGATGATGTGGAAATAGTAAACACAGTGAGTCTATAATTTCAAACTGGCAAACAAATGTGGCAAAAGTTGTCTCACTCAAATTAAAATTTGGAAATTGGCTTATGTATGTAAATAAAAAAAGTTGCTAACTGCACAGATTTTTTTACTTCACTGAGCATGTGACACTTTCTATACTGACATGCTAAACACTTTCTACACGGACATGCTAAAGATAAACACTGCAGCGCCAGATTATAACAATGAAAACTGTGAAAATGTGTGTTGTTGCAGAGCTTAATTGAAATAAAAGACACTTCATACTACCACAACAACTTGAAGGGATTTGCATTTTTTAGAACGCCTACAGGTTCTTTTAGTATACAATCACAATTATACTCCATCTGAGCGATTGCAAAGAGTGTTACAGCCGATAGGACTTCATCCACCAAGCCACTGAATAAATGGACACTGCAGGATTGTGAGTGTAATACATTTGTAACAACATAGTAGGCAACATCAACCACATCCCCCACCCCCCTTTCACTACACACACACACACACACACACACACACACACACACACACACACACACACACATCTGGAAAGATATAGTTGGTAACGTAGTAAAATATGAAATACCTGAAAGAAAGACATCCAAATATAATCATAATAATAGGAAACTCAGGATGGAACAACAGCATTAACAACATCATCAAAGGGACAGATTGCTGCTCACCACACAGAAGAGGCACTGAGTTATGACTGCTAGATATTATTTAGCTATTGGTCTAAGTCCTTCATCAGATGTAAACAAATAGTGGCTCTGTGTGTGTGTGTGTGTGTGTGTGTGTGTGTGTGTGTACGCTTCTCATGTTATGCATGTGTGAATACGAGTTTTGTCTCGTATATGTCTGATAAAGGACTTAGTCCGAAAGCTAAATAGTATCTAGCAGTCTTTTTTCAATGTGCCCATCTTCCACTTCTGTGATGAGTAGCAAAAATGTCCTTTTCACATTGTTGCTCCACAATTGTAACAACAAAGACGTAACTAGTAAAGCAGATCACATATGTAAGCAGGTTACCTCATCTTGAAATTTCTTCTGGAAGTCAGCTGGAAATTTCTTTTCACGCAAATTCATCAATGTCCTGTGCCTTTCCATCTGTGTTGCAAATGGCACCAGAAGTTCAAAAAATATCAGACCCAAGGAGTATATATCTACTTTGTAATCATATGGGAGGCCTTTCAGCTATGGTAAAAGAAATCAATTATTAAAACATTTTTCAAATGTTTAATAACAAATTAATCTCTCTTATGTTAGGAGATAGAAAGTAACTTTTAATAGGGGAATTTTCTTGTAGTTAATAAATACTGTAGAGAAATGTGCTTAGATCTTGCTACAAAAATTTAAATTTAGCTCTCTGTAAGCCTCACTAAAAACTCATTAGTAGGACTGCTTACTTATTTTGAAATGTGACTGGGTGGTTGATTCACTGTTAATACACATTCTTTGGTGCCCTGTATAAAATAGTCAGAAATATGTATGGTGAAATAATCTCCATAGGAACTTTAAATTAAAATCTACTCTCACACCAGAAGTTTAAAATACTTGAAATAGTTATAGAATAAATTACATTCCCAAATAAGAAAACGATCAGGTACACAAAAGCCTAAAAACAGTAGAGATATATATGAAAACCAGCTCATATTGCGAAAGGATGAACCAAACAGTTTACAATAAACACTTTCTCCCTGTTAATCCAGGAATCATTGTTTAACAATTCACAAAACTTTAATTTTGTATTACACTAGTTTTTCTCACAACCTGTTGTTGTTGTGGTCTTCAGTCCAGAGACTGGTTTGATGCAGCTTTCCATGCTACTCTATCCTGTGCAAGACTCTTCATCTACGAATAACTACTGCAACCTACATCCTTCTGAATCTGCTTGGTGTATTCATCGCTTGGTCTCCCTCAATGATTTTTATCCTCCACACTTCCTTCCAGTACTAAATCGGTGGTCCCTTGACGTCTCAGAACGTGTCCTACCAACTGATCCCTTCTTCTAACCAAGTTGTGCCACAAATTCCTCTTCTCCCCAATTATATTCAGTACCTCCTTATTAGTTACGTGATCTACACATCTAATCTTTAGAATTCTTCTGGAGCACTAAATTTAAAAGCTCCTGTTCTCTTCTTGTCTACATTGTTATCATCCACGTTTCACTTCCATACAGGGCTACCCTCCATACAAATACTTTCAGAAAAGACTTCCTGATAAATCTGTACTCGATGTTCCCAAATTTATCTTATTCAGTAACATTTTCCTTGCCATAGCCAGTCTACACTTTATATCCTCTCTACTTCAACCATCATCAGTTATTTTGTTACCCAAATAGCAAAACTCATTTACTACCTCAAGTGTCTCATTTCCCACTCTAATTCCCTCAGCATCACCCGATTTAATTCAACTACATTCCATTATCCTTGTATTACTCTACATCAACAAGATGTTACACAGTTATGGTGGCCCAACGCATTCTACAATACAGCACTTCATGCTGCATGACAGAATCTGGTGAGCTGTGTTTGTGCCAAAACTTTTGTATGTTAAGTGAAGACTGAGATGGGTTTTCATAGTCTCTTCTAAGAAAATGTTAGTAACTGTTGAGAACTGGGGAACTGTTGTTCAGATTATTATTATTATTATTATTTTGACTAAATATCTATATTAACTAGAAATATGAAGAAGTATTTTAAGGACTTTTTTGAAAAACTTTAGCTGATAATCTAAGGCAGATAGTACTGATCCAAAGCACAAGTAGAACAAACTAGTGTTAACGAGGCCAAATACGATACAACAAATGATAAAATATACCAACAACTAAATTAGTTAGAATAACATACTATTGAAAAATGTAAGCCAAAGATTCAAATAAATTAAAGAATGTCAGATTTAAAAACCATCATACTACATTTACAGGGCAAATTATATTCTGAGATAATTAAACACTGTCATTTAGTGGCGAATGAAGTTAATAAACAATTCAGAGATGCCAATACTGTTATAAACAAATTAAGAAATTTACTGAGGTACATTAAGTTCAGAAATGATTGCAAGACTTAGGGTCAATTGTACAAAAGCATTTAACCTCAGATTAAGACAGAAAATGATCTCAGATCAAGCTTAACCTGGAAATCTGCATTGTATACATGTTAAACATAGATCATATTTGATTGGTGAAAATTTGTGTTTCAAAGTCAGGTTCAGCTCTAATTGTCAGTTTATAGTGTAATGGCACTACGATTCATCACTTTTATGTTTAGCAGATACCAATTAAAAACGTTGTTGTTAACACAAAAAAATGGCCAATAAATATAGGACTATGCCATTTCCAAGCCGCTGGTGCTCAAAATACTTTTTTTTCCCCTTTTTCTTCAATCTGCAAGGCTAGGTTAGGGAACTTGCGGGCTACCATGTGTAGTTAATGATCAACCTTGTAACGCCTCTTGGGAGATGACTCTTAATTAATGTGATTAGTTCACAGACATTTCAAAGACAATTAGCAGCAAGTGAGAAAGGGAAATTTGCTCGAGTAGCAGTAAATATGCAATTCGTTTTAAATCTTCAACTACTGAACACGTCTTTAAACTGCTACACAATTCCATGTGCATTGATGAATAAAATATAAGCAAGTATTTTGAAATAAACTAACCACATAACCTTATTTCATTCATTTCAGTTGGTCAGAAGTTGCGTTGTGGACTGCAGTGCAGAAGACCACATGCTTGAACCCATGCCAATTCTTGTAATTTTTTTCTATTTGTTACTACTTTCTGTACTTTATTGGTCGTAAAAACAATTATAACAACATTACCATGCTATTCCATGCCTCTACAACTATACCATACTCTCCGTTTTTTGAGCATTCTGGACTACTGCTGGGCAAAATTCTGTGTGCAACAACCCTATGCAATGTGAATTACATTATTTCCTTTCGTTTACTTAACAAATATCTGAGCATTCAGATGTATCCACAGAGGGCAACGATGACGAGACCCAATGAGCTCCCCACACGTTTCGTGAGAGTGAACCCGCTCTCTAAGTTAAATAACAAGCCACTTAAGCTGAGGTGTCATTTTGAGAAAAGTACTGTAGAGCAGCTGCGATTGAGACTTAGAGACTATCTGATGAAACCAACCAAAAGAAACCAACCACTGACTGAAATGAGCATGTTGCTGCTACAGGGTGTATACACAGGTAAGGAAAAAAAATTCCTGGACCTCTCCTGGATTTCCCAGTTAAAAACACACTTTCTCCCGAACGAAAATACATTTTTTCTGTGTTAAGCAACAGTATACTTTTTCTCGAAACTGTAAAACTTGTCAATCCTTTGAATGATTGTGGTTTTATAGACCGGCATAGAACTTTTCGGCACTTTAGAAAACGAAACTCAGGGGAAAAAAAACACGTTTTGGAAAGTCGTCAGATAAGCAGCAACATACACACTGCATATTTTTGTATTAAGAAAGTATTAATTCGAATTCCACCAAACACTGCATGTTACTTTCCGAAGCACTGAAATTGAAATTGCGATACACTTTTGTAAGCCAGTCATAGCTCATGTCACGTGATCTCACAAGCCCATAACAGCGGACATTCAGAGCATAGGACATGCGATGTAGTCGGCAAATAGCAACATCACTGTTAAGTAGCGCCAACACACAAACAGAAAAAGTTATTGGTTTAAATTAATATACATAGTGTTGCTACAAGAAAATAGAAGCTTTGACATATAATATTGGTCTCTAAGATTAATAAGTTGCAAGAGAAGCCAAGCTTTCACATATAATGTTGATCTTCTTTGTGCTTGTTACATATTAAGGTACAATGCACAAATATACCAGTAAAATTTTTAACAATGACATAAATGACTTATCTGGGCTCAAAATTATTCTAAATGGGCATCCTCAAAGAGTTGATTTTTAAATGAGAGTAAAACGATCTGTGATTTAAGAAATTCATCGTACATTCTAGCACATAGTTCATCTAGCATAAAAGGAAATTTACTTTGACAGCAACATTTTTAAAACAATCATTCGCAATATTTTCCTGCAACCTGTTAGAAATAGGTTCGTTTCAGCAGTTGTCAGAGAGTGCCAGATACCAGGTGTCACTGCGCTTGTGCAGCTACGATGACGCAGAAAGTCCTTATGTTTGTACATGTAAAACATTAAAAGATCTCTTACGTCATAAAAGAAACAAGACATCAGAGGATATTTCAAGAGCATTGGAATTTTGTGAACCATACTAAAACACATAATTTGGCTTAAAGTGCACATCTGTATGTTCAGATTCGAACGTAAATTTTCTTGGAGTACCAGTACTGTATTATCTCATGTTTGGTTCATTATTATGGCAATACCATGCCTGCCGGAAGACAAAAACATGCACTTGAAATGCAGCAAACAATTGAAACTAGCCAATAGTGTAGACTTAAACATTTCATTTCAAATAAGTTGACTGCCTCAGAGGAAAACATTAATAAAAGCCAAATTTCTTTAGCAAACCGACAAAAATAACTCCATTGCTCTGCAAGGCGATTAATGCTTGACTGTCAGAAAGCTGCAAATAAAATAAAATCTGAAACTAATAATATATTTTAGCCTTCTGTATCACTTAACAGCTTCCGGCCACATAAATCCATTTTGTTTTCATTTGACGTTAGAGTAATAAACAAAGAGGAAACAGCAAAATCAATAAACATTAACACGGGTCATGCGGAGACTACCCACCTCCCCATTACAATTCAGACTGCTCTGTGCATCAGCCCCAGGTCTACGATATTTCCGAACTGGAGTAATACTAGATACCTTCCTTGAGCATTAGAGGTAGGACACCAAAAATTTAAAAAAATCGAGTTTTCAAAAATATGTTCATTTTGTAGCACACATCTTTCAAGAGTCTTATACATAAAACATACGTGTTCGAGAAAATGTAAGACATGTTATTTGATAACAAAGTGCAATGCCACACCTCTCCACACAGATTCTTCTATTGCACGTCACTGTATTTCGCTCTGCGGAATTCAAACGTGTAATATTTTGTAATGGATGCCCTCAAACTATATTCAGGACAGTGGAAATTAAAATGTCCTGTGGTACCTCTCCTGCTCCCCGTCAGCCAGTTTGACACCCCGGGTAGCATCTGGCTGCTTGCTACTACTGCTAATACAGCTAACTGCCGCACTTCCGCAGCCAGAAGCACAAGAAGGTATTACTCGTACACGACTCAACTGCGCTTGTGCATGAGATCGTTCGCAACTGCTCAAATGAATCTAACCTAAGCAGTTGTAACGCTCATCAGAGGCAATTTTTTGTTATGAAGCATTACATAGTCTTCCTAAAGCCTTGTTTGCAGATGCTTGTATGAACACTGTGTTTTGATATTGTATATGGAGCTTTTTTAAGTTTTATTTTAATTTTTTTTCTCTTGTTCATGTTTTATTACTGCAGTATTATTCTGCAGTAGCGAGATACAGTAATAACCTTTGTTATAGTATTGGTTCTTAGCAGTCAAAGTTACAAAAATTTAACTGAAAACTAAACCTATGAAAAATTCCTAGAATTCTAAAAAAATTTCCGGGTTTTTCCCGGTTTTCTCCTAGATGAAAAAGTTCCCAGATCTCCCGGTTGTCCCTGATTGTACAGACCCTGTGTTAACCGTAAGATTTTATGTCAAAGGAACCTTTCAAATAGTGCAACAGCTTGCCGAGCTGTCCATAAGAGAATTACAAGAGAATTAAAGTCTACAGTAACTTTTCTCCATGCCTTTACCTTACTGGCCACAATGACTTCATCTTTACACTTGGCCAACAGAATTTCCTGCAGTAAGTCTTTTTCGTATTGACAGAATATTCTTTTTCTGTTTACTTGCTCCAACAGTAATAGTACAACACCTTCAATAATAAATACTGCGTACCTACAATGTACGATAAATATCTGCAGTCAAAGGATGATAATCATGCCAATAGCTGATTTTATCCGTGTTGCCAACATGTTATGTGCTGGCATAAGCTGGTGCCAGCACACCATGCAGCAAAAGAAGTTGCGAGAAGATTGACAGAGGCCAACGACAGACTCGCAGGAAACGCGCCGTCAACACCCTCTCAGGCACAAGTATTTAGATAGCCGCTGCGGACTGGAGGACAAGTCTGTCACACCCAGTGAGTTCCAGTCTGTTATACAGTGAGTCACTTAGTTGAAGTCGCAGCCACAGCCTCTAGTTCAGAATCTGGCAGCACACAGTGACCGGAATAGTGCACACAGCGGACTTTTACTTCACCAGCAGTATGGTTAATGTGGACTTCTATTGCAGACAGCTTGTACCACAAAGACTATCGTAAGTTAACCAATTTTCTATTTTATGAATGAAGAACCCAGTTAATATATGCACGCAGTTTGTGTTATAGAAAGAGGATACCGGCCACCAAACAGCAACTCCTCCTTGCTTCCCATGGTACAGCTCTACAGAGACAATGTGATGACATAAAATGTTACATGCTACCTAAGATCAAATCCGAATCTGCTTTGGTGGATCCAAGTGTAGTATTATACAATAGAGTGGGGTTCTGAACAAAGTTCAATTTCTGATCTAACGACAAATTTGATTTCCAGTCAGCGATGTTGGTAAAATTTGGTCTTACTGTTTTCGAACAAGGTTTTCCAATTTTGTGTGGAACAATCAGTCTTTCCATCTCATGACATCCCATAAGTGTCTCCTGTGCCAATGTGATGGGCAACTTTTCCGAACTTTATCCCTTTCCCTAAATCTCCCCAGTCCTGCTCTTTCAACACTCTCCATTTTCCTTCGCCCTTCTGCCAGTAGAAGGAGCCACTGGCTCTGAAAGCTTACGAACTTCTCCTGCTGCCGCTTGGTGAGTAGATTTCTCATATAGCCAAATACATTATGTTTTCAAAAATTGACCACTGTAGCTAGTGATATTTTTGAAACAAAAGTTGATATTCATTTAGATTCCAGTAGCAAATCATCTAATGTCACAGGAATTACTAGCAGAAATGAGAAAAAAGTTTGGGTCCTATACTACCAGTAAAAGGAATAAACCTTGTTGAAATTACAAGCAATAAAGGAAAACATATTAAAGTAGGGACATGACTACCTGTTACATTTAACACAGCCTCTCTCTAATAGACATTAAACATTGCCCCTTATTTAAAGCTAGACTTATTATTGGGCTTCAATTGGTTTACAGATAACAAGGTATTATTGGGCATGTATGGGAAGCAAATGGTGGAGGGGCTAGTATGATTTTCCTAAATAATTTATTACAGTTTAAGGAAGAAAAAAATAATGAATCATATTCATCTAGTAGCCGCCGCTGATACTGTGGTGGTAGAAGAACAAGAACAAATTAGACAAAAATCATCAGAAAATATTAAATTAAAATCTGAAGTTTCGGATATACTGATGGAAAAACAGAAGAGTTAATTAGAAAATACGTAAACTAGAGGAAAGGCAGCCACTCACTAACAGCTGACTAATATGTGGTACATAGAAACAGGCAACAGAAAAATGTATTCACACTAGCTCATGAGCTCTTGCTCTTTCTCTAATAAAAGCATATTCATTTATGTACACAACAACCAGGGGCAGGGGGGATGCACAAGGCAAAGAGGGTGGTAATGCATAGTGTGAGCCAGATCTTTTGACAGGTGATTCATGTGTCTGCACAATGTGATGAAAGAAGTTTAGAGGGGAAGAGTGTACAGAGAGGGTGACGGAGCTGGGGGAAAGGGAGGGGAGCAAAGAGGAGGAACACAGAAATGAAGAGGGAGACGGGGAGGGAACAGAGAAAGGGAGAGAATTGAAAAGGGAGAGAGGGATGGGGGGGGGGGGGGGGAGTGTCCAAAGGCGGGAGGGTGAGGGAGTGATAGGAGAAGACTGTGGGAGGGGAAGAAGTGCTGTGGACAGAAGAGAGTAGGGAAAAGATAAGGTACGGTGAGGCAGTGGGAAAGAGGTTAGAGGTGGTTTAGACCAGGAGGACTGCGAGAGCACAGGATACGCTGGTGAGACAATTCCCACCTGTGTTGTTCAGAGTAACTAATGCTGGAAGGGAGTATCCAAAGAGCTCACCTAGGAAGCAGCTTTCAACTCTAGATGGTCGAGATTGTGGTTTGCCACAGTTCAGTAGTGGCTATTCATGCAAGCAAACAGTTGATTACTTTTCCTGCTATACTGAATACTGCACAATAACTGCCGCATGGCTGGTGTATAAAACGACTGCTTTCACATGCAACCCTGCCTTTTATTATGGGATACTAAATGCCTGTGACTGGACTGCAGTAGGAGTGAGTGAGTAGGTATACAAGATACGTCTTGAACCTAGGTCAAGCACAGGGGAATGGCCCATGTGATGCAGGATTGGGAGTAGGATTGGTATGGGGATAGACAAGGATATTCTGTAGGATGGGTGGGTAGCAGACTACTACTTTGGACGATATTGGTTGGATATCTCTCATCTCAGGGCATGTAAGAGATAATCAGTCTCTTGTGAAGGATGTGGTTGAGCTTTTCAAGGTCAGAGTGATGCTGGTGACGAAAGGAGTGCTTGTTGGTGGCTGATTAACAGGTTTACTGCTGTCATCAGAGGAGATGGAATAGGAATTCTGTTTAGGCATGAGCTGGGTAGGATACTGTCTTTCAATGAAGGCTCTGTTAAGGTCAACAGTATATTTGGACAACTCTTACTTTCTCCTGCAGAAGTGGTGTCCAAAGGTGGCAAGCTGTAAGGAAGACACTTTGACATGGAATGGTTTATTATTATTGTTGTTGTTGTTGTTGTTGTTGTTGTCATTATCTTCAGCCCAAAGATGGTCTGACACTGCTCTCCACACTACACTATCCTGTGCAAGCCGCTTCATCTCCAAATAATTACTGCAATCTACATCCTTCTGAAACTGCTTACTGTATTCATCTCTTGGCCTCCCTCTACAATTTTTATTCCTCACACTTCTCTCCAGTGTTAAGCTGCTGATCCCTTGATGTCTCAGAATGTGTCTAGTGGATCCCTTCTTTTGGTCAAGTTGTGCTACACATTTCTTGTCTCCCCATTTCTACTCAGTACCTCCTCATCAGTTACATGAATTACCCAATTCTATTCAGTACCTCCTCATTACTTACGTGATCTACCCAGCTAATCTTCAACACTCCTTGTAGCATCACATTTTGAAAATTTCTATTCTCTTTACTGTTTATCATCCATGTTTCAATTCCATACATGGCTACACACCACATAAATACTTTCAGAAAAGACTTCCTAAGTCTTAAATCTATATTTGATGTTAACAAATTTCTCTTCTTCAGAAATGCTTTTATTGCAGCTGCCAGTATACATTTTATATCCTCTCTACTTCAGCAATCATCAGTTATTTTGCTACCCAAATAGAAAAACTCATGTACTTCTTTAGATGTCTCATTTCTTAATCTCAGTCTCTTAGCATTAGCTGTTTTAATTCTGACTGCATTTCATTATCCTTGTATTGCTTTTGTTGATGTTTATCTTACATCTTCCTTTCAAGACTATGTCCATTCCATTCAAAAGCTCTCCCAAGTCCTTTGATCTGTCTGAAATTATAATTGGCAAATGTTTTCCCCAAACTTTAATTCCTATTCCAATTTTTTTTGTGGTTTCCTTTACTGGCTGTTCAATGTACAGACTGAATAACATCGGGGATAAGCTACAACCCTGTGTCACTCCCTTTTCAACGACTGCCTCCCTTTCATGCCCCTCAACTGTTACATCTGCTATCTGGTTTCTGTACAAGTTGTAAATAGTCATTCACTCCCTGTATTTTAACCCCGCTACCTTCTGAATTTCAGAGTGCTCCAGTCAACAATGTCAACAGCTTCCTCTAAGCCTACAAATGCTGTAAAATGTAGTATCATCGTTTTCTTGTCACTTTTTCCCTTTGAGCCCAATATTTTATACGTAATTGCACAAGTGGTCCACATGGATCAAAGACTTATTTATGACAGAGAGAGAGAGAGAGAGAGAGAGAGCGAGGGGGGAGGGGGGGGGGGATTATTTCTGACCTGTGATGTAAAAACTCTGTGGATAGAATGTGGAACATTATGCATTCTATGAACTAAATTACTTCTGATTTAGCAGTTGTGGAGAGTATGATCTCATTGGGACTATAATAAGCGGCATTATTGGAAGCTGCCATTTTGAATATGGATGTAATTTGTTTGGTTATGATAACTTAGCATCTCATACAAGAGGCTGATGTATCCCGAAATACAGGGTGAGGACCATTTATGGAAAAATATAATTTCATGAATGGAAAAGGTACGTTTAATTCTTTGGTTATTTTAACTTCTTCCTTGTCTGTGGCTCACAACATTATTTCATGTGTCGTAATTCTAGATAACTTCGTATCCTGGGAAATCAGTAAAGCCTGCACCACAGTTTTTTATGCTCTATTTTGAGAAATTAATTTCTGAACTTGTATCAAAATTATTACACAACTTGGACACTGATTCCCATACTGCAGAGTGAGTACATCATAGCACCCATGATGGATTCTCAACAGTGTAAGATTGTGCCTCTGATTATTTTAAGAATTTTCACAGTCGACGATTGCCAGAATTCTGCAGAGCCACAGAAATTTTATTCCAGGTGCTGACTTTGAAATCAAGACACAGAGTATGAATAAAAACTGTAACTGCCTAATCAGTTTGTTTTATAGACTAGAGAATTTGAACAGGAATTAAATTTATACCTGGGAGTGTGGGAGATCTTAGTGTTAAAATATTGGAGAAGCGGCTTCTCTCACCCTAAACTTTACATTCAAATAACTAGATATTAACTGAATCTTCTGTCTGTTCTTGGTAGAACAACATTATAATGAATGAAAAGTGTTAGTATGAATGTCTGAAGATGGCCTTGTAAGTCAAAAACCAGTTAACACAATAAAAGTAATTCTGTGGAACAAAAGCAACTAGCACTTTGTATTTATTAACTAGATATTATTCATTCATAATAAGTTAACTTCCATTTAATGAGGAGAGAAGTTAAATTGGTAATTGTTTAGGCCAGGACTCTGTGTATAATATTTGTGAGTATCTGTTTCATGCTACAATGGAATGAGTACTGCTGCTATGACACTGTGTGCACACTACGTAGGTCCCTCACATGTGAATTTCAGTCCAAATACTCGACAGAAGACAAGATATAAAGGCACGACCTCTACCCAACTATCTTTCTGTATCTTTTATGCCACCAATTTGGTTCTTGTAGTGAGTAGAAGTGGCAAGGACTCTGTTGTTGTTCTATGTTAAGGATAGTTTTCCATTTTTGCTATCATTCTGTAGAAAAACTTCTGCAGTGATAGTCTGTGAAGTCCTACAAGATTTGCGTGTGAAATAGTGATTAATTTATTGTGTGTGTTTTCAGAAAAGTAGAGTTTGCAGAACTGTTGCCATCATTTCATTGTTTTAACTCATGCACAGTTTAAAATGCAAGTGGAACAAGAAAGCAAAATGCAACCAGGTAATGTAAGGGATGCAACTGCCGATCCCACAGCTGCTGTGCAGGATCTAGCTAGATCCTCAGCACCCATGATTTATCCCTTCACTGTAATTACGCAAAAGCTTACTTTGCTATTCAAGTCGATCAGATGGCATAAGTGCAGTCAGAAATCCAGACACATCTGAACTTAATTCTACTGATTGTGTAAAATCAAAACAAAATGCAAGAGACGATACCTGATCTTATCAGAAACCATGAGGCCACGTCGAGTGAATTCAAGAATTGCGACAGGCTCAAGACAAATTTCTGACAGAGATTGAAAAGATAGGTGATACTGTCAAAGAAATATGAATCAACAAAATCAGGTGGAAGAAATGGTTGCTAGCCTCAGTAAAACAATGCAAGATATTTCGTCAGGACAGTACGCTAAAAATCAAAGAAAATTTTGAAATACACAAGCGTTACTTTCTGGAGGCCAGCAGCAAGTCTTATTCTTAGCTCACTTATTTGTCTCATAGTTTAATTCTTAATTTCTTTGCGCGTTTTTGGGTACTTGCATAGTTTAATTCACAAATTTCGAGTGTATTATAGTATTTAAGAGTTGTATCATCGTGTTTTTGTACCCGAATAGCGTAAATTCACGTAGTCGAAGGTTTTTTTTTTTTTTTTTTTTTTTGAACGGCTTGTGAGATAAAAAAAATTGTTAGGGATGGACAGGGACTGCACCTGTTACATACGGATTCAGGGGGAATTGGCCACCATCAGTAAACAGCTGGAATCTGTGTTGGCCGTGGTCAACAGGCTCCAGGCTGTTGCCCTGGGCCGCGGTGACATTGGGACACCCGAGGAGAGCATCTGAAACCTGTAGCATCGCCTGGGATCTCTGATGCCACTGCGCCTTCGGATTCAGATGTCCCTGCTGATCGACACTTGCCTGATGGCGATTCGCGAAACGTGGCGGGATCGCGAATCCCTGTGCGGAAGGCGAGAGTTGGTGCTGGCCGCAAGGCTGTACCCTTACGTCTCCGTAACAGGTTTGAGGTACTGCCCACTGCTGAAAGTACTTCTGAGCCAGCAAGGGCAGCCTCGCCTGTTGCGGCAGTGGTCGGTCTTCCTGAGACGTTTGGACAAGCGCAGAGGGTGGGATTGCTTCTCATTGGGAGCTTCAATGTTAGGCGGGTGATAGAGCTCCTTAGGGCTATGGCAGCTAAGGACAGGAAGAAAGACAATGTGCACTCCGTGTGCATACTGGTGGGAGTCATCCAAGATGTGGAAAGGGTCCTTCTGGATGCCATGAAGGGTACAGGGTGCAGCCAACTGCAGGTGGTGGTTCATGTTGGCACTAATGACGTGTGTCGCTATGGATTGGAAGAGATTCTCTCTGGTTTCCGGTGGCTATCTGAGTTGGTGAAGACTGCCAGTCTTGCTAGCGAGATGAAGGCAGAGCTCACCATCTGCAGCATCATCGACAGGACCGATTGCGGACCTTTGGTACAGAGCCAAGTGGAGGGTCTGAATCAGAGGCTCAAACGGTTCTGCGACCGTGTAGGCTGCAGATTCCTCGACTTGCGCAATAGGGTGGTGGGGTTCGGATTCCGCTAAATAGGTCAGGTGTCCACTACGTACAGGAGGTGGCTACATGGGGAGCAGGGGCCGTGTGGCGTGGACTGGGCGGTTTTTTAGGATATACAGTCTCGGGAAAGATCAAAAAGGACTCCAGTCTCAAAGGGTACAGAGCAAAGAAACAACAATAATTGACTAAGCAACAGTCCATATTGTTGTAAATTGTCGTAGCTGTGTTGGAAAAGTAGCAGAGCTTCACGCGCCGATAGAAAGCACTGAAGCTGAAACCGTTATAGGAACAGACAGCTGGCTAAAGCCGGAGATAGATTCTGCCGAAATTTTTACAGAGGCACAAACCGTGTTCAGAAGGGATAGATTAAATAAAGTAGGTGGTGGTGTGTTTGTGTCTGTTGGTAGTAGTTTATCTTGTAGTGAAGTTGAAATAGATAGTTCCTGCAAATTACTATGGGTAGAGGTTATACTCAACAGCCATACCAAAATAATAATTGGCTACTTCAACCGACCCCCCCCACCCCCACCACCCCCCCAACTCAGATGATATAATAGCTGAACGGTTCAAAGACAACTTGAATTTTATTACAAATAAGTACCCCACTCATACAGTTATAATTGGTGGAGACTTCAATCTACCCTCGATTTGTTGGCGAAAATACATGTTCAAAGCCGGTGGTAGACAGGAAACATCTTCCGATATTGTGCTAATGCTTTCTCCGAGAATTACTTCGAACAATTAGTTCATGAGCCCACACGAATTGTAAGTGGTTGCGAAAACACACTTGACCTCTTAGCCACCACAAATAATCCTGATATAATAGAGAGCGTTATGACGGATACAGGGATTAGTGAACACAAGGTCATTGTAGTGAGGCTCAAAACCATATCAACCAAAACCACTAAAAATAAACGCAAAATATATCTATTTAAAACAGCAGATAAAAATTCACATGATGCCTTCCTAAGAGAGAGTCTCCATTCCTCCCAAGCTAATTATGTAAGTGTAGACCAGATATGGCTCAAATCTAAAGATACAGTATCGACAGAAATAGATAGATTCATACTGCATAAGTTAATGAGAGGCAGGACTGATCCACCATGGTACACAAAGCACATAAGAACACTGTTGCAGAAGCAACAAAAAAGCATGCTAAATTCAGAAGAATCAAAATTCCCAAAACCAGCTAAGTTTCACGGAAGTTCGAAATTTAGTGCGGACGTCAATGCGAGATGCTTTTAATTGTTTCCGCAATGAAGTAGTGTCTCAAAATATGGTAGAAAACCCAAAGAGATTATGGTTGTATGTAAAGTACACCAGTGGCAAAAAAACAGTCAATACCGTCACTGTGCGATAGCGATGGAAATGTTACTGATGATGGTGCCACTAAAGCGGAGTTACTAAATACAGTTTTCCGTAGTTCCTTTACAAAAGAAGACAAAGTAAATATTCCAGAATTCGAAACTAGAACAGCTGTTAGCATGAGTGACATAAAAGTAGATATCTTAGGTGTTGCGAAACAACTCAAATCACTTAAGAAAGGCAAGTCTTCCAGTCCAGATGGTATACCAATCAGGTTCCTTTCAGAGTATGCAGACACAATAGTGCCTTTCTTAGCAACCATATAAAACCGTTCACTTGATGAAAAGTCTGTTCCTAATGACTGGAAAGTAGCACAGGTCACACCAATATTCAAGAAAGGAAAGAGTAACCCATTGTATTACAGTCCCATATCACTGACCTCAATTTGCAGCAGGATTTTGGAGCATACACTGTACTTGAACAATATGAATCTCCTTGAAGAAAATGACTTATTGATACATAACTACCACGGATTCAGAAAATATCATTCTTGTGCAACAAAGCTAGGTCTTTATTCCCATGAAGTAATGAGTGCTGTTAACAAGGGATCTCAGATCGATTCCGTATTCCTAGATTTCAAGAAGGCTTTTGATACCGTTCCTCACAAGCGACTATTAATCAAAATGCATGCATAGGGAGTATCGGACAGTTGTGAGACTGGACTCATGATTTCCTCTCAGAGAGGTCACCGTTCATAGTTATAGACGGTAAATCATCGAGTAGAACAGAAGTGATATCTGGCGTTCCGCAAGGTAGTGTCTTAGGCCCTCTGCTGTTCATGATTTACATAAATGATCTAGGTGATAATCTGAAGAGCCCCCTTAGATTGTTTGCAGATGACGCTGTAATTTACCATCTAGTAAAATCATCAGACAATCAATTCCAATTACAAAATGAACTAGAGAGAATTTCTGTATGGTGCAAAAAGTGGCAATTGACACTAAACAAAGAAAAGTGCAAGGTTATCCACATGGGTACTAAAAGAAATCCGTTAAATTTTGGGTATACGATAAATCACACAAATCTAGGGGCTGTCAATTAGACTAAATACCTAGGAATTACAATTACTAGCAGCTTAAATTGGAAAGACCACATAGATAATATTGTGGGGAAGGCAAAACAAAGACTGCACTTTGTTGGCAGAACACTTAGAAGATGCAACAAACCCAATAAAGAGACAGCCTACATTACACTTGTCTGTCCTTTGCTGGAATATTATTGTCCGGTGTGGGATCCTTACCAGGTAGGATTAACAGAGGACATCGAAAAAATGCAAAGGAGGGCAGCTCGTTTCATGTTATCGCACAATAGGGGTGAGAGCGTCAATGATATGATACGCGAGTTGGGGTGCCAGTCACTGAAACAAAGGTGGTTTTCTTTGTGGCGAGATCTATGAATGGAGAAATGATCATCATAATAAAATAAGAGAAATCGGAGCTCGAACAGAAAGATTTAGGTGGTCCTTTTTTCCATGTGCTATCCGAGAGTGGAATGGTAGAGAAGTAGTACGAAAATGGTTCGATGAACCCTCTGCCAGGCACTTAAGTGTCAATTGCAGAGTAAACATGTAGATGTAGATGCACGTAGATGTAGAGGTGATTGATAGCTGGGCAAAGGCATAGGAACAACAGCTGAATCAGGTGATAACAGACGGTGTAAAATCTGCTGTCTCACCTCTACCCCTAGATGAATTGCCAGAGAGACTTTCTTTAAGAAATGATTAAAAGAGGTTAAGACTCAGCTAGGCTCTGACTTTGTGAAATGGAAGGAGCAAGTCGAGGAGTCTATCAGGATGACCAAAGGAAAGCTAGAGGAGTTCCAAGGGACGATGAACAGTGGTAGCAAGGGTACATCAAGTTCCACAACAACAAACTTGGGGTGATGCATCCAGTTACAAAAATCTAAACTTGTATTCACCATTCTATAGTGCTCATAAAGTACACAAGATGCTGCTATGGGCCACTACATATATTCTACACCTAATATCAAAGAGAAAATGCTCAAGTATCGGCAATTTCAGATATTTCATCCTGATAAGAGAATGGTAAATCATTTGGTGTTTGTGTGAAGCTTCAGGGGACCTTTGGCAAGGAACTGGACTGGTACACAGAAGGAAAGCTATGTATCAAGTTATAATCCAAGGAGAAGGTGCACTATGGACAATCGACGCATGCGAATCTTGTTGGACTTAATGATGAATTTGAACAGGTGTTCTTAGCAAAATACTGGTCACAAGGAATTCAACAAAAGGTTGCACCAAGAAGTATTTTACCCTGAACAACTCTCATTCAAGCAAGGGTTGTTAGGAAAGTATTTCGAAAAATATCTTAATAAATTTTGCTATTGGGACAATCTGTTAACACAACTGGATGTATTGAGAACATTAAAAGCTAGACTACCGGTCAGTGTCAGAAATGAGCTAGTTAATGTGTCAGATAAATATTTGGAGGAATTTTTATCTGTGTTAGTTTTGATCGACCTGATTCAAGAATACGTGAAGTTCATGTAAGGATCAAATAACGGGTATAATAATGCAAACACTGGTGTCGATCACTAACGAAGTGACTGTGGAAATGGTAGTAATGCACAAAGAACCAACCAAATTGATAAAGCAAATAGAAGCAATGTACCAAATGGTAATCTGAACAATAGTTGGAAGAACAGCAGAAATGGATATGGTAGTGGCTTCCCACCGGCCAGAAACAAATTTAATACAGATGTTTGGAGGTACAATCCAGTCCAGCCTAATAACCAGCAACTGTCAACTAGTCAGTTTTGGAACATAATTTTCCACAACAGCAACAAGAGACTCGGTTGCAGTCTATACTGAGAGACTGACATATGCAGACACCAATAATTACGGAGAGAACAGTGATGCAAATAATGGCAGTGACGCGCACATCCAACAAACTAATCTTAACTGCCTCAAGCCCCCAGAGACGTGGTCAGGGATTCAAATAGGGGCTCTGACCAACAACTGCAGATGCTATGGTACGACAATGGAAAGGAATTAATGGAGTAATTGTCTGAGGATATTCATTAGTGTGACAAGGTTTATCCTTTCGTGCCAATGTCGAAAATTCTTGCTACAATCAAAGCAATTCCAGTCACCGGAACACTAGGTACTGGAGCTCCCACTAATATGATATAAAGTGCTTTGTCCCAAAAGCTATTGTGAAAAGCAAAACTACCAACTTTGCCAGTGGAGAACTACAGAATTATAGGAGCCTTAAGCACAATATCCAAAAGCGACAGGATGCAGATACAATTGATACTGAAATTGGGAAATGCAGCAATTACCTGTGCATTCCTGATTTTGAAAACCTGATAGTGGATTGTATTCTGGGCATTAGTAGCATACAAGAGAGGGACAGAAACATCAACTTCTTAGTGGGGAAAGCAGAATTTTGGATCAATGATGCTTTAGTGGAGGTTGACTTAATAGGGAAAGGAGTAGTACACGAGCAGTACTGCTGTGCAGCCCACATAAGCTTGATCATCACAAATAATAAACGACCGAAAAAGTTTTCCCTGAACACAATGAAATTATTACATTTTCAGATCATGTAATCGAGAAACTAAAGGAACCCATGTATCTCACTGATGAACAGAAGCTGCAATTATCAAGCCTCCTATTATCTCATTCTTTTTTTTGTTTTTAAGAAAAACTTGGAATTATCAAAGGATGTGTTATGCCACACAGGACATACTGTAATAGCTTCTATCCGGTTCCCTGGCATCATAAGAAACCTGCAGAAGAGGAAATTATGAACAACTTGCTTCACACCTCAACCAAATTCATGCCTGCTGCATTCATGTTTAGAAGAAAGGAAAGAAATGAACGGGCAGCTAAAAATTTGAAGGCAGAAGATACTGACATACCTCGGGAAGAGAAAATTAGACAAGCTCTGGCTAATCTCATCAAGAGGCTACGATCAGAAAAAAAGGATTACGACAGCAAACTCAAAGGGATGCAAACACTCAGGCTTGGCGAAAAGGCATTGCTGTGAATACATTCACGATCCTCTTTACCTTCCAAAAAAAATAGGAAGTGGCAATTATTATACACTAGACAGTTCGTAATTGTGAAGATTCCGAACCCTGGTGTGTATTTATTGACGTATCCAGAAAGTATACAAATCAGATCCCCATCAGTATATTAAATGATATCATGTGAAGTGAGTAACACTGTGGAAAGACCTATGATGATTAAATTCGAAGTGATTAGGGACTACACAGTGACGAGTGATGGACTGTGAATAAATTTATAGTAACTGTGTTTGGTGTTGGACTATGATGCACTCATATTGACATCAGAGTTACTAATAAGACATTATGCACCTCATAGTGAGAGCTTTAGAGAATTAATGGTAGTATTTATCTAATAATTCACTAATCAATCATTTTTACTGATGACCAAGTTAATTCTTTATTTTTAGGAAGAGTTTATATTCATTTTTAAATAATTAAGTTTTGATTTATGATGTATGTGTTTTATCCACTCAGGTTGATGCATTGTAAGTTAAGTCTTTTGTGAAAGGAAGTGTATGTGAAATGACAGAACTTTGCTGAAGGAGATATTATGATGGTGACATTTTTGGGACCTGCAGGCATCATTGATAATGAACAGTTAAATTTTGCTACATTCTTACCACTTAGTGTAGATGCAAGTTGGTTGGTATATAAGGCGTAGATTGGAATTAGTTTGGTTGTTCCTGACCCAAATTAATTTTACTTCCAGGAAGATGAAATACTTCATATACATTTGTTGTTGTGGTCTTCAGTCCCGAGACTGGTTTGATGCAGCTCTCCATGCTACTCTATCCAGTGCAAGCTTCTTCATCTCCCAGTACTTACTGCAACCTACATCCTTCTGAATGTGCTTAGTGTATTCATCTCTTGGTCTCCCTCTACAATTTTTACCCTCCGCGCTGCCCTCCAATGCTAAATTTGTGACCCCCTGATGCCTCAGAACATGTCCTACCAACCTGTCCCTTCTTCTTGTCAAGTTGTGCCTAAAACTCCTCTTCTCCCCAATTCTATTCAATACCTCCTCATTAGTTATGTAACTACCAATCTAATCTTCAGCATTCTTCTGTAACACCACATTTCAAAAGCTTCTATTCTCTTCTTGTCCAAACTATTTATCGTCTATGTTTCACTTCCATACACGGCTACACTCCATACAAATACTTTCAGAAACGACTTCCTGACACTTAAATCTATACTCGATGTTAACAAATTTCTCTTCTTCAGAAACGTTTCCTTGCCATTGCCAGTCTACATTTTATATCCTCTCTACTTCGACTACAATCAGTTATTTTGCTCCCCAAATAGCAAAACTCCTTTACTACTTTAAGTGTTTCATTTCCTAATCTAATTCCCTCAGC
The DNA here is from genome assembly GCF_023864345.2 of Schistocerca serialis cubense. Lineage (NCBI taxonomy): Eukaryota > Metazoa > Arthropoda > Insecta > Orthoptera > Acrididae > Schistocerca > Schistocerca serialis. Next base: position 135,897,282 of record NC_064642.1, on the reverse strand, counting down.
ATCACCAGACTTAATTCGACTACATTCCATCATCCTCATTTTGCTTTTGTTGATGTTCATCTTATATCCTCCTTTCAAGACACTGTCCATTCCGTTCAACTGCTCTTCCCAAGTCCTTTGCTGTCTCTGACAGAATTACGATGTCATCGGTGAACCTCAAAGTTTTTATTTCTGCTCCATGGATTTTAATACCTAGTCCGAATTTTTCTTTTGTTTCCTTTACTGCTTGCTCAATATACTGATTGAATAACATCGGGGAGAGGCGACAACCCTGTTTCACTCCCTTACCAACCACTGCTTCCCTTTCATTCCCCTCGACTCTTACAACTGCCATCTGGTATCTGTACAAATTGTAAACAGCCTTTCGCTCCCTGTATTTTACCATTGCCACCTTTAGAATTTGGAAGAGAGTATTCCAGTCAACATTGTCAAAGGCTTTCTCTAAGTCTACAAATGCTAGAAACATAGGTTTGCCTTTCCTTAATCTTTCTTCTAAGATAAGTCATAAGGTCAGTATTGCCTCATGTGTTTCCACATTTCTACAGAATCCAAGCTGATCTTCCCCGAGGCCGGCTTCCACGAGTTTTTCCATTCGTCTGTAAAGAATCCGCATTAGTATTTTGCAGCTGTGACTTATTAAACTGATAGATCGATAATTTTCGCATCTGTCAACACCTGCTTTCTTTGGGATTGGAATTATTATATTCTTCTTGAAGTCTGAGGGAATTTCGCCTGTCTCATACATCTTGCTCATGAGATGGTAGAGTTTTGTCAGGACTGGCTCTCCCGAGGCCGTCAGTAGTTCTAATGGAATGTTGTCTGCCGCTGGGCACGCACTGCCTGCTGCTAAGAAGGTGATTGTTTCCCAGGCGGGAACATTATTTTCCTGCCTATGTCGCATACTACTCTAGTGAGCCACATCATGTGTGGATCTGCTGCATGTACCTTCGTTATGCAAGTGTGGCATTTATTGAATTTTTAATTTACGATGGCAACCTTGTTACAAGTTCTCTGTGAAGTAAGCATCACAGCAGCAGTTTCCGTGGTGTAGCAGCCATCACGTCTGCCTAACACGCAGAAGGTCCCTGGTTCGACTCAGGTCTTTCAGTGCTCTGTCAAAATCTTCACACAGTATCGTATCTCCCATTTCATCTTCATCTACATCCTCTTCCATTTCCTTGTATAGACCCTCTATATACTCCTTCCACCTTTCTGCTTTCCCTACTTTGCTTAGAACTGGGTTTCCATATGAGCTCTTGATGTTCATACAAGTGGCTCTCTTTTCTCCAAACGTATCTTTAATTTTCCTGTAGGCAGTATCTATCTTTCCCCTAGTGAGATAAGCCTCTACATCCTTACATTTGTCCTCTAGCCATCCCTGCTTAGCCATTTTGCACTGTCAGTCGATCTCATTTTTGAGACGTTTGTATTCCTTTTTGCCTGCTTATTTACGGCATTTTTATATTTTCTCCTTTAATCAATTAAATTCAGTATCTCTTGTGTTACCCAAGGATTTCTACTAGCCCTCGTCTTTTCACCTACTTGGTCCTCTGCTGCCTTCACTACTTCATCCCTCTGAGCTATCCATCATTCTTCTACTGTATTTCTTTCCCCCATTCCTTCCAATTGTTCCCTTATGCTCTCCTTGAAACTCTGTACAACCTCTGGTTTAGTCAGTGTATCCAGGTCCCACCTCCTTAAATTCCCAACTTTTTGCAGTTTCTTCAGTTTTAATCTACAGTTCATAACCAATAGATTGTGGTCAGAGTCCACACCTGCCCCTGGAAATGTCTTACACTTTAAAACCTGGTTCCTAAATCTTTGTCTTACCATTATATAATCTATCTGATACCTTCTAGTATCTCCAGGATTCTTCCATGCATACAACCTTCTTTCATGATTCTTGAACCAAGTGTTAGCTATGATTAAGTTATGCTCTGTGCAAACTTCTACCAGACGGCTTCCTCTTTCATTTCTCTCCCCCAATCCATATTCACCTACTATGTTTCCTTCTCTCCCTTTTCCTACTCTCTAATTCCAGTCACCCATGAGTATTACATTTTTGTCTCCCTTCACTACCTGAATAATTTCTTTTATCTCATCATACATTTCATCATGAATGTAAGAGGAATTAATATATCTATCCGCTCTAAAGTGAATTCAGTTTCATACATGGTGTGAAAAGAAACTGAGAAGAGTTTAACAGAGAAATGTATGATGAAAGCATAGAAGTGGTGCGAAGGCAAGGTGGTTTATAGTCTTCATCAGAAGTATTTCCCAGGTGGAAAAAAGCAAAATATTCAGTTCTTTAAAATAAATAACACCAACAATTAACAAAGCACATGGGCAGTAGTCAGTCAATATGGAAGAAAGCTCCAAAATTTTGATGAAAAATTGAATATCATGTAAATGAGTTTCTGAAACAGGTGAGCTTAACAACTACTGTTAAACTCCTAGTTTTGGAAACAAACCAACCTTTAGCTGAAGATATATCCACTCATTATTTTATGGTATAATTTTTTGAGGTAAATTTTCATTTAGGAAAGAAGTGTTTATTGTCAGAAATAGTTTCCAGCCACTAGGTGGGTCTGTTTTGCACACAACCCTCGCCATTTTCCTCTCTCCTCCCATCACAACTTTGCCACCACCCTGAATCAGCCCTATTTTCTCCGAATAGTCTCCTTTGCTCCTTTCAGATAACCCTCTCTTGGTCCTTTGCCTTGGTGCCTCTATTCAGGCATCTTCCCTGCAACTCTAATACATTTCATTTTCTTTAAAAGTTTAGGCAACTCAAGCCCTTGCTGACGCTATCTGCTTCTGGTTTCCAGGCAGTTTCTTACACCTGACTTTGTGAATACTGGTCTGGTAAAGATGTTCTGCCTCAGTTACAAGAATCACAAATATTTAAATAAGGAAAAAAGTTCTCACAGGAACACATTGGTAACACTAGAAGCAAACAGATGGGGTACACTATTTCCGTCTCAGAGGTGGGGACGTTCAGTGGTGACAGAAAGGGACATCCAGCCACACTAAACCACTAACATTGCCAAATCCAGATTAACATAACTACCCTGTGAAGATACAGGATAAAAGCCAGGGAAAAGAAGAGAAGATTAGCATAGGCCATTAACTTATGATTATCCTCTCCAACTTTATTCTTCAGGGGCTCCCATACCTTACTGCAGCACACATTGTCATACACTATCTCAAGATACAGGAAAATCAACAGATCTTGTCCACTCTCATGTTTCCCATGTAACTGCCTTACTGCAAATATGACATCTATCACTGACCTGCCAAGGCTGAAGCCATGCTGCTATTCCTTCAGTTTTCCTTAACTTTGCCCCTTATTCTCTTCCCTAGAATGTTGCAAATATTTCTTCCCAGTTGCACCCTTCTATAGTTCTTAAACTCATTCTCAATCCCTTTCTTTAAGACTGGGACAATTACTCCTTTCTTCGAGTCTTGTGGAGCTGCCTTCTCCCTCCAAACTACCCTCAGCACATTGCATTGTCATTACTGCCTTGTTGCTCCAGCCGCTCTTACCATTTCAGCTGACACCACCTACCCTCCTCCTCTTACTGTCCATGGCTGATACTACATTCGTACATCTAATACCTCTTTTTCTCAGATGTTATCCATCTCTTTACTGACCTCCATTCTTGGCTATCCATACTGGATTTAAAAGGGCTTCAAAGAATTCTTTCCGCATTGCTCTCAGTTTTTTCTTACTCCTTCCTTATTTTACATTTACATTTGGTGCAGTTAAGTTTCCAGTAACACATTTCCTCTTTGTCTTCCTTATCCCAAATAGCAATTACCTGTTGCTTTTTCTGCCTTCCTTCATCACTTCTGTCCATCAATTTCCTTTCTCCTCTGCTACTATCTTTTTGGCTTGCTTCTCCTTGCTATTGTATTCATGCCTTACATCTTGTTTCTTTTACTGAAACCATGCCCTAACTGCTGCTGTCCACCCCCCTTTTTATCCTGTACTGCTGCTTTCACTGTCTCATTCCACCTACATTTTTGCTTCAATCTTTTAATGTTGCCATCCACAGGTATCTTCAGGCTGATGTTTAAAGAGTTACACATTCTTTGAGAGAGTGCTGAAAAGTAATGCCTCCAAATGTCTTATGTGAAAACTCTTATTAAAGCTTTTTAAATAAAATGAACATTACAAACATTCTACATCTTTATTCTTCATGTCTACACATTTGCAGCCCTCTGCCGCTAGAGGGCTCCGAATTGTAGCCTATAACGTGGTGGTGTGTAATGTACCTATGTCTGTGTGTAACAAACGGTGTGCTGTATTCGAGTTCTGAATTCGGAAAGTTCATCTACATATGGAGCACCCTCTCCTTCAGCATGTCAATTCCAGAGACCACAGGAGTGCTGTGACATCTGGAACAATCTGATGCCTTGGGTTCACTGTCATCGATCATTCTACATACAGTCCTGACTTTGCCCTATTTCCAAAATTTAAAGGACCCCTTCGAAGCCTTCATTGCTATAGCAATGAATTGGTGCATGCAGAAGTGGGGTTGTGGCTCCATCAACAAAGTCAAACAGTCTACAGTGACAGTTATCAACAAACTGCTCTCTCATGGCACAAATGTGTTTGTTGCAAGAGTGACTATGTTGAGGAATAACCATGTAGAATAAAGACGTAGAATGTTAATAACATTCATTCTATTTATACAGCTTTAAGGGTTTTCACATAAAAAACTCAGAGGCATCACTTATCAGCACACCCTCATAACTGAACCATCACAATACATACATTCACAAATGAAATTTGTTATAAATAATCCATCAAAATTTGAGAGGCGTTACAATATATGAAGAAAATATGACCTTCGTCCCCGTCAGCCTTGTTTGGTTCAGATTCTGAACAAAAATATTTCAGGTGAGATCTAGGAGCAAGTTTACAGCATCTAATTCGGAATATGTTGTTACTGACAGTAAAGTAATGAATTCTGCTCTGCAGTTTCATAGATTGTCTGTATTACATAGCACTCTGTTTGAAATACTGAAATAAGGTCATGTTCACAAACAGCAGGAAATATTTTCCTACATCCAAAGCTAATCAGATCAGATTACTTTACAAAAGCTAATTTTAACTGTCTTACCTGCTCTGGGCTCATATATGTCTCTGTCCCGACTTGTGCAGTGTGCTTCTCATGCCTTCTTTCATACGATTGTTGAATGGTGTCATGGAACGTTTTTTTCTCCGTAACATTCTCTACCATTGCAGTAACAAGACCAAAGTCTCCAACCTTTATTTGGCCGTTCAATGAAAAGAATATGTTTGAAGGCTAAAAACATGGTAAGATCCCAAATTACTAAATCAGATATATGTTCTCACACATACTAGAAATATAACAAATAAAATAAACTAAAATACGAAGTATGTTGAAAAATTCACATTGTTCATTAACAGATAGTTCTGGTAAAATGATGCAGAAATTCTGAAACTACAGAAAATTTAAATATGTGTGAAAGTTATCATGCTAGAGTTTCTGTTCCCTTGATGTTAGGTGTGAATAAGTCAATGTATCAAGTTACAGCATTGGTCTTCTAGTGATTAATGTTAGGCAAGACATTGTTTTGTAAACCCCTTTTTTTTGTGAATATTGAATTGTCTAGGCTTGGTTTTGTGTGCCTTCCGTTTGAGGTAATCGTTGGGGTATGGTATGGGCAGCCGATGTTATGATATAAGAGCAAGGGCAGAGAGACCTCATTGCCAACTGCAGCTGCAAGGAGTACTTCAAACGAAAGATTCTGCAAACAATGCTGAAGAAGACAATATCAAGCTTGGATGTATTTTTTAGGCAGTCTCTGGACAGACCTCTTATGATAGCATCTAATGAAACACTGTACATTGTGTAATTGACTCTGAGAATAAAGTAATCTGTCAGCAAGAACAACAGTCTACTAATTTAAGTTGATTGGATAAACAGCTGTTTCATGTGGTGTGCTATGGTTCAGGAATTGTACAGGAGTACTGCACAATTAGCATGGTCACAGTACGATGCAGTAGCACTAACACAAAAATCGTGTGGCACCCCTGCAATGGTTAGTAGCAACTTCAGCAAACAATATTATATGCCATGCTACTCATTTGTTTTTGGCATCAGAGGTACAAGAGCCTAACAAAGTACTGAACAAAAAATTATCAAAATGCAATGGGTAAATAGTTGAGTGGTTTCCAAAGGCTGAGAGAAACTCCAGACCTGGACACTATTCCTCACAATGATATAAACAGACACACACATGCAAGTTCTATTTTGTTGTCTAAACCATAAAATAAACTTAACCTGTGAGACAACAAGAATTTAATGATACATTTTAGAAAAAAATTGTAGCTTGAGAGAAAGTGATCAAATCCCATATCTAGCAACTCAAAGCTATGATTTGCTGGTTTCCTTAAATCACTATGCCCTCAGTAAGCCCACAGTTTGAGTCCTTCACACATACTTTTCAACTGGGCTAATGCCCTATCTCTATTTACGTAACTGAAAACCACCTTTCCTTCTCAGCAGGAACTTACATCATACAAAAAACTGTACCTGATCTGATAATTTTAACTATGTAATTTTGGACTATATTAGTTTCAAAACAAGAATAACAATTTACAAAAAATATGATACAAAATGAGCAAGCCACACTCTAAAGCAAAAAGTTACAAAAATAAAATTGTGACTTTTCAGTCTTTGCCAATGGGTCTGTTGCAAATACACTTGTCGGGTTTGCCACCGGACTGTATTGTGTAAATCACACAATATTTCATCGCTGCAACTGCTTGACATCTTCAGGTGCTGATAGTTGTTGCTGACCTGACGATGTCGAGTAGTTGCATCGATGAAATATTGTACGATTTATACGATACAGCGGCAAACCAGAGAAGTGTATTTCCAAGAATTAAATTCATGTTATGGTGTAATGTCAATGAAGAGAACGACTCTGAACAGAACAAACATGAAACAACCTTTAACTGAATAACATTTTTCTGAGAACCCATGCACAAACTTTATGCCATCCAACTGATGCCATGTGCCTTGCAGGATAAAGAATCTCTCACCATTTTCTCTCTTAAGTACGTCGATACTCAGCTCAGTTGCAGTGCAAAACCACATAATTTAACAGAAACTATTTAAATCTAAATTACTTAATATTCTAACAGTAATTCTTTATTTTACAAAACTGTGTGTTGCAAGCTGTGTGTTATGTGAATTATCTAGTCTCAGCAAAATCCCATGTTCTATAAATTGTCAGAAATCCTTCACAAACTGATCTAATGGTTAACAAATGAAAGAGTATGAAAGAATCTAATTAATAGAGCTATCTGGAACATTCTCTAACTCACACCACAAATTACATTTTGTCTGTTTACGCTTTTGTACTGTCAGGTAAAAACTTGTTGCCCAGTTATGTTGCAGTACTGGAACAATGTAGACATTATTGAAATGATTAGCAATGATTTCAATCTTGTTTGTTTGTGTGTCTCTTCATTTGCTTGATGCCTCGTCACTGACTTTACTCCTCCTATTATTAAAAAAGGCAGATTATGCAGTTATTGAGTAAACGTAGTATTTATGGAACACAGATTTTCCTGCATAACATTTACAGAGCTTTCAAAATGAAATCATTTGAACAGCAATAGAACCAAGATGAAGAAACTGGTGTTTAAACTTACACAAGCTATTAAGTACACCAAAATTGATCATATTCAAGCAGGCAAAACCAACGTGAACAAAAAGGTGACAAAATTTTTTGAAACTTTGTTCATGGAAATAAAAGAGCACTATTAAAATTTTTTAACTAAAAAATAGTTTTGATCACTAAAACCATTTATTTTTATCTTAAAAGATGACCAGTTTTGATGTGTGTGAGATCGTCTTCAGACCAGTTAATCCATGATGACCGCAGATGCAGTTGATCTTCACGCCTTCCTAGAGCAGTGCCACCATTTCCAACAGTAATCATGGAGTCACTGGTCTAAAGATGATCACACACAGATCAAAACCAGTCACCTTTTAAGATAAAAATAAATTACTTTAGTGGTCCAGACTGTTCTTTAATTTAAAATTTTTAAAAAAGCTCACCAAAATGCCAGGAAAATGACTGTTTTGAGAATACAGTGAATCTGAAATCTTGCATCTTAACTCTTGCACTGATTTTCATGATGAAGTTTTATTTTATCTGCTGCTGGATAAAGGTGTGATCTAGACATTTCCATTCACATCGGTCATCAATGATAATCATCCATGTCTCACTATCATCAATCAAAACTGGCAATACACACTGATTGTAGCTTTTCTTTTCAGCCACACCCATAATCTAGTTTAGAAATCACTATTAGTTTCCCAAAAGCACTTCAGACCATTTCTAAACTTTTGGTTTTTTCTTTTCCTGTTCACCAAGTCATCTTTAAATGTCCTAAATACAAAATGTCAGTGGGAATCATTGTCAAGTAATTCGCACTGTTTTCTTTTCGATCTGTTGGATATAAATAATTTCAGCCTCTTTGTTATTGATTTTCAGTCTTACTATCAAAGTTGATCAATTAAGTTCTTCCATTAGTTGCTCAAGTTTATTTGCACCAGCAGCAAACAGTATAATGTATCAATAAGTCAAAAGTGGTTCAGATAAGTTCCATTAACAATATGCCTTCTTCATTTTCCCAGTTTAAAAACCGGAAAGTTCCTCTAAGACTGCTGAGACTAGTTTAGGAGATATGGACTCACCCTGCCCACCTTTTTTCAATCCTAAATGTATCACTTTCTTGGTGAAATCTGATAGTAACTGCAGTGTTAACGTATTAGTATACCAACATATGTCGAATTAATTTCTCGTTGAAATGAGGCTGAAAGCATTCTCAAATCTACGAGCCCTATGTAAAGTGATAATTCATACCCCTTGCTCTATTCTATAATATACTACATGAGGCACAAACGGGACATTGTGCTATACCCATGTCTAAAACATACTTTGCTTTGTAGGAGTTCAACGTTTATTCTATTGTTGGTGATAATTTTGTCAGACACCTTTTAAGTTACAGAGGGGCTTTTTCTGTCTTGTCTGTCAACTATCTTATTAAGTAGAACAACTATATTATTATGTAAACTGAAGGTGGAGGGGGGGGGGGGGAGGAGAGGAAGGGAAGGGAAGGGAAGGGAAGGGAAGGGAAGGGAAGGGAAGGGAAGGGAAGGGAAGGAACTACTGACATCAGCTGCATCAGGACTTTGTGTGGAATCAACAGTGACAAGTGAAAATGTGTGCTAGACCAGGACTCAACCGGGGATCTCTAGCTTACTAGGCAGTTTCATTAACCTCTGTGCCAGCCGGATACACTGGATTATTGCAAATGCATGGAGTATTTAGCATGTTCCTCAAACGACCCACACTCCCAGCTAGCACCACCTATCTGCAAGTCTCCATCCATGTCCTCCATGCTCACTAATTTTAGATTCCTGCTGGAGATCGAACATTAACATGCTTCCACACTGAAGGTTGTGGATTCATTGCTCATCGAGTCAAATCAATTATATGAATGAGTGGTGTCAGTTCTTTCAGACAAAAACAGATACCATGTATTCATGTAACTATATTATTGTCCAGTTTTTGGCAACTGTCTACAACCTTAGGCATTCTGTAAATAATTATCCAAGTTCCTTTTGTAATATTTTACACTCAACTTTAATAAACCACCATCCCCAGATAAGTTTCTTTTTTTTCTTCATGCCTTGAACAATTTTATATAACTCATCCTGAACTACTTCAGAGTGCCATTAATTTCCTTATTAATTACATGTGTTTCAATTTATTCTTGAAGAATTCAGTTTGTCTCAATTGTTTGTTATTTTGTCATTTGTGCATACCTTGGAATCTAAGGAGATCCAAGCAGTCAGTCCAGCAAGAGATCATTGATGAAGAAAAACAAATACATGACAACCACACAATTAGGATGACAATTGTACTGCCATCACTGCATAAACATTTGCAAAACCACTGGCTACTGTGATTAAGAAAAAATCTGCTTTTTTTGTAATGCGATAAATGAAATGTGCTACTTTGTATAAGGTAGTGGCTGTTGTTTCTTTTGTCCTTCACAACAAAATAATATATGCACATCTTATACATTATTTTTTGAATGAGTTTTACTGCAGACTAAGATGTTCTTTGCTAATCCCCAAACACAGCACTTGATTTTATTGGATGCTAAGAAAGGTACAGCAGTATCAATTTCTGAACTCCACTAGAATATGAATTTAGAGGATTTTCATCTCTCAAAGCAAATATCACATCAACATTATTCAATGAAAAATATCACAAGTTATTCTAAGTGTATATATTAACCGGGTCTACTTTAATCTTACCTTTAGATCCCTGTGTATAAGGCCTTGGAGGTGAACATATTCTACTGCCTGCACAATCTGTTCAAACATTACAAGAACTTTATGCTGATCTCTAGACGACACATTATCACATAACCATTCCCTTAGGCTTTCACGGTGGCATAGCTGCATTTGGATGTACAGGAACACAGATGTTGATGGACTGGCCATGATACTGCCATCTCCACGTATGTTTAGTGATGCTGGTCTTTTTGAGGTCACATCACAGCTCGTCTGACTACTATCATAGTCTGAGCCTACAGAGATAATGCTGTCACCTTGTCCCTGTTCACTAATTTCTTCGTCAAATGAAGTTAATAACTCATCTGCATTCTGTTTTTCCTTCGAATCCTCAAATACAATGAATGAATCATCTTCGTCACTTGCTGATCTGCAAATATTGACACCTGAGGTGGTATTCTCAGATGCCGTACAACGGCTATCTTGAGCATCTGTCTTCATTGTCTTTGTGGGTAGCCCATACAGTCGTGCATACTCTGAGGTAGAGTGTAAATCTTTGCTCAGCTGAGAAAGGTCAATAGATGTAGCATCTTGTAAAAGACTGGAAGGAAGAACAGAATGAATGATATTAGCACAATCAAGGAATCAAATTAAGTATTTCACTTACAATTCTGTATGCTTAGAATACATAATTCAAAATAACTGCAACAAAATTGTTTTACAAAATTATAACAACAATGCATGTTTCTTGGAAGGCAGTCAATTTACATTAAAGAAAACAATGACTGTTGCACTGTTACTAGCACAGTGCAAATTTAGCACCTTACACCACACATACTTGCCTCTTCTTGAGCAACTTACAGGAACACTGAGAATTCCAAACTATTTGTAAAACTGAAGATAACGGCAATTACACATTCGCTAATTCAACATGAGGTACAGAGTGCTGGTGAACAATGAATAACAAACCACTGGCTCATCACTACAGTCCAGTATTTCCTATCATCTGTCCCAGGAATTTAACTAACAATACATGTCTCTAAATTTAGTAATATTTCAAATAATCCCTAATCTCAAAATTACTGACAGACTAAGACAATGGGTTATAAAGAACCTACACGGAGTGTCCTTCCAGTTGAACTATCTAAATTTGTCTCATGAGGCGATGCAAAAATTCAGCTCTCATTACACACTGTCCCCTTTTTCAGTCACCACAGAGCTGTAAATCTGATCATAAAGGTGAGCCTTCAAGGCTGTTGTCGAATAAGTCAAGTTACTGCTGACTACTAACAACAAATTATGGTTCGCGCTACTCAAATCACACTGATAGTTACAGAAATTATTTTACCCAGGAGGGATGGCTAATATTCAGGGACAATCATTCACAGAAATAAGTCCAGTAAACATGGGCTCTAAAATGCATATCCTAAGAGCTATGAGCACTCGCTTATCTTTGTTACTGTGGATCACAGCTTATCTACTGAACAAGTGCTCATAGCTCTTAGGATATGCATTTTACAGCCCATGTTTACAATTTTTTCTTGTTTTGTTCCATACTACCTCCCCACAAAATATCGATGGCAAGGAGCCAGCAGTAAAAGAGATTTGTTTCAGACTATCAAAGATGAAGAAATGCCCCCATTTACTGGACATTTTTGCTTCAAATGATAGTTCCTATCATATCCCTGAATATTGGCCTTTCTTCCTCAGACACACTGTACATGTATATCTGCAGGAAACAGCTCATTTGGATATGAAAAAAAAAAAGTTGCTCTTTCTTTTATACAACACAACTGTTGTTTTTATCTAATTTTTTTTTAAAACAAATCACTCTTGTAACTTTACACAAACAACTATCAACTATCCATATATTGGAAAAGACAAGATCTATTTAATATAAATATTAGCGCTACACAGACTGTAAATCACTGATGATAAATATTATTGTAAGTTGCAGGAGTAGTGGCTAATGAGTTACTCTTTTACTTCTTTTTTAAATTTGTGAATTTACATTTTCCCACTTGATGTCTACCAGCAATATGTTGTAGGTCTTTGCACAAAAACACAAAATTCCATTCTGAACCCTAGCAGAGGCTGCAGAGTATACATGAAAATTATTTCTACTTGTAGTGGTGTGATCATGAATTACGCCATTTATTCTAAATTTGCTCTAGTTATTAAGCACAACTACTATTAGGGACTATATACAGGATGTCCCATTTATCTTGACCACCCTAAATAACTGTTTGTCCAGATGCAAATTACAAAATGTTTCAACAAATGTTCTTTAGCCGTCAGTGGGACATCAATCAGCATGACTGCCTTCGTTGTAGCTTTGTTTTTTACAAAGATATGAACAGCGGTATGACTTCTCTAAATGGCAGGTAATTCATTTCCTCTCCTAAAGACCTATTCAAAAATGTATCACAGTGTACCATGCACTGAAAGACAACATTATTAATTACATAACACAACACTGACATTGAGACCAGGATCATAAACTTGTCCACTTGCTGGAGTTGTCAGAAAACAAATGAAAACCAAGTAAAAACATAACACAAAATTGACTTTGACTCTCCTGTACCATTGCCCAGGAGTGGAACATTCAAAGGTGCTCAAAGTGGTGACCCTGGACACTGATACACTCGTTGAATGAAAGAATTATTTACTGCTTCCAGTGTTGCCTGCTGAAGAGAATTACAAACAAGCACGATATGTTCCTGTATGTCCTCTGGAGTTGTTGGAATATCATCGCAATAGACAACATCTTTAATGCATCCCCAAAGGAAAAAGTCCAGAGGATTTAAATCAGGAGACCAGCAGGCCAAGTAACTGTTACTCCTCGACCAATTCATCTGGCCGGATACCTTTGGTTCAGAACACGAAGTGCATGCAAGACATTATGCGCTGGACATCCATTGCGTTGATACCACATAAGCATTCTCGTTTTTAGAAGTGCTTCATCCAGAAGAGGAGGAAGAATTCGTCTGAGGAAGTTGACATACGCTGTGCCATTTAGACTACCACTGATGAAATAAGGGCTAATAATTGTAGTACCAAGCATCCCACACCAGACGTTAACTCTCCACTGATGCTGACGTTCCACCTGTCTAAGCCAACATGGGTTGTCGTTGGACCAATAATGCATGTTTCTTGTATTTACCTGTCCTTTGTTTGAGAAGGAATATTCATCGGTAAATAGAACATTGGAGAAGAAGTTCAGGTTGGCAAAAATTTGCTGCCATGGCCACTGACAGAACTGTACACAATTCTGGAAATCATTCTCATGAAATTCTTGATGTAGGTATACATGGTAAGAATGGAACCAATGACGTGTAGGAATACGATGTACACTGGTATTAGAAATGCCAATCTCATGTTGAAGCTGTTGTGTGCTCACATGTGGATTCACAGCAATGGAAGCGAGAACAGTAACTTTGGCAGCTTCGTCTGTGCGACTGCTACGACGATTGCATTGTGGTGGGTTGAAACTTCCCATTTCCTGAAGCATCGCAACAAGATGAGAAAACATCTGTCGGGGAGGTGGGTTCTTGTCAGGATATCACTCTTTGTACAGTTCCACTGCCTACTCTACACAACAGCATTTAAAAGCACTAAACTACTGTACCAAATGTATCCGTACCTAAGAAGTATTGCAATTACTGTTCTGTTAACTTACATTCTCCATAAATGAGTAGCATTTCTACCTTCTCTTCGTTGGTGTATATTCTACTCAAACAACTCTTCAACTGATGATAGTTGATGCAATGACGGGTGTGCATTCTACTTATGTTTACATTTGTCCTCTGTCAACGTCAGCACGTGGATGTGTTCCATTACCCGGTGTACCTACACTAAGCACTGGGAGCGTCAACATCAGTGTTGTGTTACGTAACTAATAACGTTGTGTTTCAGTGAATGGTACACTGTGATACATTTTTGTATCGATCTTTAGGAGAGGAAATGAATTACCGAATAAAAAATACAGGGTGCCATTTAAAAAAGACATACCGCTGTTCATATCTTTGTAAAAAACAAAGCTACAATAAAGGCAATCATGCTGATTGATGTCCCCCTGACGGCTAAAGAACATTTGCTTGAAACATTTTGTAATTTGTATCTGGGTTATTTTGGGTGGTCAAGATAAGTGGGACACACTGTATATTGGCACATATGTTTAAGAATCCCTAGGCCACTGAAAAGACTTCTGCAAGAGTTCAATTATCAACTTTATGAAACAGTCTTATTACCCAATTCTGCAGAATAAATATTTTTTTCATGTTAGCTCCATTGCCCCAAGAGCTTATGGCATAAAGTATTTTCTGTAGGTAGGTGCTGCACAGCATGAATGTACTTCAAGAATGGCACCATGGAACCACCAAGAGCAGTTTTAACAACAATGGAAACCCTAGATGGAATAATATGTGAAACAAGTTTCATCGCAGCTGCGGATGTGTGTGTGTGTGTGTGTGTGTGTGTGTGTGTGTGTGTGCGCGCGCGCGTCCTTTTGCTGGGGAAAGAACAAGAACTCAAAAGCTGGTGTTTACAGCTGTATGTTTCTATGAGTCGCACATCAGTCAGCTATAGGTGAGTGGTTGCCTTTTCTTTGTTTTATGTAAAAGCTGTTTTATTTAATATTTATTCAGAGACAACTAATTTTAGTTGAGCGGGCATCGTCAAGTCACCTACACATGCATGAACCTATACAGTAAGGTGACAAAAGTCGTGGGATACCTTCTAGTATCGCGTCAGTCCTCCTTTTGCCCTGCGTAGTGCAGTAACATGACATGGCTTGGAGTCAAAAGTCTTTGGCAGTCTCCTGCATAAATACTGGGCCATGCTGCTTCTACATCTGTCCACAACTGCAGAAGTGTTGCCAGTCCAGGACATTATGCACGAACTGGTCTCTTGATTATGTCCCATAAATGTTTGATGGGATTAATATTGGACGATCTGGATGGCCAAATCATTCGCTCAAATTGTCCAGAATGTCCTTCAAACCAATCGCAAACAGCTGTTGCCCAGTGACCTGGTGCAGTGTCGCACACGAGACATGTGCACTGGCTTTGCGGCCAGAGTGGTACCTCTCTGTTTATCAATGGTTGTCCATGGTTTCGTCTTACGACCAGAGACGCTGGTCTGATGGTCTCTGATTGACAGGGTGTATACGTGGACAAGGGAAAAAAATTCCTGAATTTCCCGGTTAAAAATACACTTCTCCCGTGTGAAAACACAATTTTGCCGTGTTAAGTGACAGTATATTTTCCCTTGGAACTGCAAAACTTATCAATCCTTTGAATGGTTATGGTTTTATACATGGATGTAGAATTGCCCAGCACTTAAGAAAACGAAACTCAGGGAAAATGACACGTTTTGGAAATATCTTTGATGTGCAACAACATGTACGCTGCGTACTTTCATACTACGAAAATATACATTCAAATACCACCAAACACCCCATGTTACTTTCCAACTCATTGGAATCGAGATTTCGATGCGCTTTTGTAAGCCAGTCATAGCTCATGTCACGTGATCTCACCAACTGATGACAGCGGATATTCAGAGCATAGGACATGTGATGTAGTCAGCCAACAGCAACATCACTGCTAAGTAGCACAAACATACAAACAGGGAATGTTAAAGGTTTCAATTAATATACATAGTGTTGCTACAAGAAAAGAAAAGCTTTCACATATAATATTGGTCTCTAAGGTTAATAAGCTGCAAGAGGAGCTATGCTTTCACATAAAATGTTGATCTTTTTTGCATGTGTTACACTTTAAGATATATCACACAAATGTGCCAGTAAAATTTTTAATAATGACATAAATGTCTGACCTTCAGGGTTGGAAATTCTTCTAAATGGCTCGCCATCAAAGAGTTAATTTTTAAGTGAGAGTCAAATGTTCTGTGATTTAAGAAAGTCCTGGTACATTTTCGCACATAGTTCAACTTCCGTAAAAGGATATCTACTTTGAAAGTAACACTTTTCAAAGCACCATTTGCAATATTTTCCCGCAACCTGTTAGAAATAGGTTCGTTTCAGCAGCTGCCAGAGAGCACAGACAACAGGCGACATCGCGCTTACGCAGCTACAATGACGTAGGAAGCTCATATGTACGTACATGTAAAACATTATAAGATCATACATTACGTCATAAATGAAACAAGATATAAGAGGCTACTCCAGGAGCATCGGAGTTTCGTGAAGCGTACTAAAATGTGCACATTTAAAGTGCACATTTATATGTCCAGATTCCCAATGAAGTAGACCTCTACCTGATATTAAGCTTTTCAGTGTGGTTTTCAGGATGTAAATTTTCTTGGAGCACCAGTACTGTATTATCTCACGTTTAGTTCTTTATTATGGCATAATGCCATACGTGCTAGAAGATGAAAACATGCACTTGAAATGCAGTGAACAGTTGAAACTAGCCAGTACTGTTGAATTAAACATTCGTTTCAAATACATTGACAGCCTCTGCGGAAAAGGTTAATAAAAGTCAAATTTCTTTAGCAAACAGACAAAAATAACTTCATTGTTTTGCAAGGAGATTAATGCTTGACTGTCAGATAGGTGGAAATAAAATAAAATCTGAAACTAATAACATATTTTAGCCTTCCGTAATTAAGTGAATGTGTTTTAATTCAACTGATAGCTCCCGGCCACAGATATCTGTTTTGTTTTCGTTTGACATGAGAGTAAACAAAGGGGAAACAGCAAAATCACTAAACACAGGTCTCATGGAGACTACCCACTATAACTCAGACCGCTCTGCACATCAGCCCCGGATCTACGATATTTTCGAACCGCGTCAATACTTAAAAAAACTTTCTGAAAAGTCTGAAACATAAAACACATGTGTTTGAAGAACTACAGGACATGTTATTTGGTCTTAACTGTGCCAAAGTGCAGTGCCACGACTCTTCATAAAGCATTCTTCTAATGCACGTCACTATATTTCGCTCTGTGGAACTGAAACGTGTATATTTTGTGATGGATGCCATCAAACAATATTCAGGACAGTGAAAATTGAAATGTCCTGTGGTGCCTGTCCTGCTCCCAGTCGGCCGGTTTGACAGCCTACCCTCTTGCAATTAGTAATGGGTGGGATTATTTGTAATCAAGAGAACAGGAACTCTTCAGAAAATTTTCACTCTTAACAACCTATTAGTTAAAACTTCCTGTTTTGTGTGACACAAAATTAAATGTAGGATACATAGAACCAATAAAGACAAGAGACAAGCAAGAAAGTACACATTTCTTCAATCCTTACCTCCTAGCATTTTTTTCTCTCTACTCTTGCTACAGCTTTAGATGGCATGCTTTCCTTTCTGCAAAAGAATCTATTACCTCATCAAAGTTTCCTCAAATGTTTTGCTACATGAAAAATCCAAGTCTCGTTATCTAATACTGAAAAAGCTGTTAATACAAATAATACCCAAGACTGGTGTGGTTTCTCGATCTAAGTCTATTTTGTCACTATCTGCTAGATAAAACAAAATAGGCCTTTCTAATATTGCAGCAATTTTGTAACAGGCACCACATAAACGAGACTGTTTTGGCACAAATGGTCATTTTTCTAACACGACAGAATATAATTCACGAAGTACCAATATCAAATGCCTATTAGGCCTACTACAATCAAAATGGTTTATGTTAGGAAATAGTTTAACATTTCATTCATACGCACCAGTTTCTCAAGCATGAGATCGAAAAGTAGGATTATGAAATTTTTATATAAATTTGCAATCGTCTTATTCTTCCATAATTTGTGTGATGTCCCCATTTCTTCTCCTTCCTCGTACTAACCAAGAATCTTGTCATCACCAATTCTGTAGCTATTCCTGCCATTACCACAATCTGTTTGCCGATTAACTTCACTAACCCTGCCAGAATCACCAGTTTAGTTATCCCGCGATTATTCTCCAGTTAGGCATTGTTACATGTTCATAAAAAAAGTTTTCCGCATTACTTACAGAATAGAACTTAAGTGGCTGCTAGCTGGGGTCATACAACTGGTCCTTACTAGTGTAGCAATCTGGCCAAAAATTTTCTGTCAAAATTTAATTTTCTTGGGTACACCAAGAAGATAATATGTAATCTTTCTCACCTGTTATTTCTGTTAGTCGTTTATTTCCATTCTGGTAGTCTGAATCTGTGGATTTTGCTTGTAATTATAACAACGCTGCTTATTTGCAAACCCAATCAACCACATAATCAGACAGCAATTGGCATTCATCTGTTCGGCCTTACTCCACTCAGCTCATATAGCCCCATCCTCTTTTGTCTGCAGAAAGTTTATTTCTAGATGCGATGAGGATTCTCCTGACAGAGACATCATGTAAACTATGCACTCATTCAAAAATCAACTTATGATTCGTTCAGAAATAAACTTAAAATGTGTTCAAAAATGTTCAAAAACCAACAAGGATGCATTTCAAAATCATATGAATAATCAATAGACCAATGTGCGCTGGATGCTAGGCGCTTTGTGAAACAAGTTTCTTTTTCCTCAAGAATATGACTTTGGCACCTCTTTTCACAGTAGCATCTAGCTGCTTGCTGTGACTGCTTGCACAGCCAACAGCCACACTCCTGTAGCCAGAAGTGGGAGAATCGACTACTCAAACGTGACAACTGCGCATGCGTATGAGCCCGCTTGTAACTGCTAAAACGAATCTAATGTAAACAGTTGTGATTTCATGCTCATCGAGGCAATTTGTTGTTGTTATGAAGCATTGCATAGTCTTCCTAAAGCCTTTGACATATTTTGCTGTTGGCAGACTGTTGTATGAGCACTGTGTGTCATCGTATATGGCACATTTCCTTTGCAATTTAAGTTATTTTTGTTTTTTCCTCTTGTTTATGTTTTATTGTTGAAGTATTATTCTGCAGTAGCGGGGATAGAGTAATATCCTTTGTTAGAGTATCGATTCTTACCAGTCAAAATTACAAAAATGTAACTGAAAACTAAAACAATAAAAAATTCCCAGAAATCTAAAAAAAAACCCGGGGTTTTTCCCAGTTTTCTCCTGGATGAAAAAATTCCCGGGTTTTTCCCAGATCTCCTGGGTTGTATAAGTGCACACAGTCTGTCAGTTGCTCTCGGGTCCTTCAAGTTTGGTTCCGCGGTGGTGTGAGGATACTCCACAAGGTGGTGGGTCATGTGGCTGCTGCCAGTGTGAGAGAGCAATCGGATTGTACAGTTAATAATGTTCTTTGATGCTGGTTATCAGTGTTTGTTTAAAGTTTTCTGAATTGGCCATCTGTGTTCAAGGGCTTAAAAGTTTTGAACAGATTAACAATAAATCTGTTTTTAAGGTATGTTTGTAACGTGCTTGGCTCCATACCACTTCCCTCCCACTCCTACTGTTTCACATAAAAATGCCACAGTTTCTTTGGGACATGGAGTCAATGGCTGCAGATGATCTCCAAGTAGCTGAACATAACCATTCCCAGTCAATGAATGGTTCATTCCATGTAATCACAGCCCACACCATCATGAAACCACCATCAAATTGCACAATGCCTTGTTGACAAATGTTCAAATATGTGTGAATTCCTAAGGGACTAAACTGCTTAGGTCATCGGTCCCTAGACTTACACACTACTTAAACTAACTTCAACTAACCTATGCTAAGGACAACACACACACCCATGCCTGAGGGAGGACTCGAACCTCCAGCAGGAGGGGCCGCGCAATCCGCAACATGACGCCTCAAACCACGCGGCCCTTGTTGACAACTTGGGTCCATGGCTTCAAGGTATCTGTGCCACAGCTTTTACAAACTGAAATCAGAATTCATATGACCAGGCTATGGCTTTCTCAGTCATCTAGGGTGCAACCAATATAATCATGTGCTCAGGAGAGGTGTTATTAACTAAGGCACTCACGTCAGTCGTCTGGAGCTATCGCCTGTTACCTCCAAATTTCACCACCCTGTCCTAATGGATACATTTGTCGTATGTCCCACATTGACTTCTATGGTTATTTCATACAGAGTTACTTCTCTGTTAGCACTGACAATTCTACATAAAAGCAGCTGCCCTCTGTCATTAAATAAAGGCCACCTACCACTGTTTGCCCATGTCGAGAAGTGTCGGAAATCTGGTATTGTTGGCACACTTTTGATACTGTGGGTCTCTGAATATTGAATTCCCCCACAATTTCTGAAATGGAATATCCCATGTATCTAGCTCTAAATACCATTTTGCATTCAAAGTCTGTTAATGCCCGTAATGCAGCCACAGTCAAGTCAGAAACCTTTTCACATGAATCATCTGAGCACAAATGACAGCTCCATCAATGCACTGTCCTTTTACACCTTGCGTACACGGTACAACCACCATCTGTACATGTGCATACTGCTTTCCTATGACTTTTGCCACTTCAGTGTATAACAAGCATGACATGACACAAATAGTTATTGTGAAGCATTTTATATAAAATATACTCACATATCAGATTAACAATGTGGGAAAAGACAGATTGCTACTTAATGTAACAAAGACACTAAGTTGCAGACAGCCACAATTAAAAGACACTCTCACAAAGCTTTCAGCCAAGACTTCACCACCAAAAGAGAAACACACACACCATTCATACACACAATCAAGCACACCTCATGCACACATGGACGCCAATTCAAGCAGCTTGAGCCAGAAACTGTCACATGGGATGCAAGTAGCAATCTGGAGGGGGCAGCGAAGGGGAAGGGATAGTAGTGTACGGGTGGGGGAGAGACAAACGCTGTCTGGTAGAGTGTGCAGGGACTAGAATGCCAACAGGAAGTTCTGGGGCAGGGAGGTGAGGAATAAAAGGAGCAGATACAGATGGGTGGATACGTTGACAGAGGGTGGCAAGCAGAGAGGGTGGGAAATAAGAATCGAGTGGTGGGGGAGATGGTAGGACAGAGGGGGTTGAAACTGTTGGGTGGAGGGTGTGGAGACAGTGTGTTACGGTAAGTTGAGGAGGAGATAATTACAGGGGCAGAGAATGTGTTGTGAGGATAATTCCCATCTGTGCAGTTCAGAAAAGCTGATAGTGGAGGGGAGGATCCAGAGGGCCCGGGTAGTGGAGCAGCCATTGAAATCAAAGATGTTATGTTCAGCCACATGTTGTGTCACAGGATGGTCTACTTTGATATTGGCCACAGTTTGTCTGTGGGCGTTCATTCTAGCGAACAGCTAGTTGGTTTCCATAGCCATATAAAACCTGTGCAATGATTGCAGCAGAATTGATAAATGATATACGACATGGCTGATTTCACAGGTGAACTAGGCCCTTATGGGGTAGGATAAACCTTGGACAGACCTTGTCCATAAACAGATCTCCTGTGCCATTTCCTCCCACACCTCCAATCCTAACACCAGCCCCTAGAACTAATCACAAAGGAGTGCCACCTTCATCAATGGAACAACTGAACCATATACTTCAGCAGGACTTTGATTATCTATCATAATGCCCCGAAATGAGGGACATACTACCCAAGATCCTTCCTACCCCTCCTAAAATGCTGATCTGTCGCCCACCCAACCTCCACAACATCCTAGTTCATCACTATGCCACTCCCAATCCCAACCCCTTGCCACAAGGAAGACCCAGGTGCAAGATCTGCCCAATCTACCCACCCAGTACCAACTATTCCAGTCCTGCCATGGGTTTATCCTACCTGATCAGGGGCCTTGCCACCAGTGAAAGCAGCCGTGTCATTTACGTGTTCTGCTACAATTACTGCAAAGGTTCTTATATTAGCATGACTACCAACCAATTGTCCACCAGGATGAGGGGCACAATATTCAACTGAATGTAACATTCTCGATTTCAATGGCTACTTCACTAGCCGAGCCTTCTGGGTCCTCCCCTCCACCAAGAGCTTTTCTGAACTGCGCACATGGGAGTTATTCTCACGACACACTCTGCTCTCATAATTAGCCCAGTCTCAACATATGGTAACACACTGTCCCCACACCCTCCACCCAACAGTTTCCACAGCTCTTTCCTATCATCTCCTCCTCAACCTTCTTTGTTTGCTGCCCTCTACCAACAACATACTTGCCCATCTTTTCCCACTCCTCTCCTGTTTCACTCCTTTTTTCCCCACCTACCTGCTCCACAACTACTGACACTGCACATATTGGCATTCTAGTCCCTGCACACTCCTCCAGACAGCATACGTCTCTCTCTCCACCCATACACTACTATCCCTTTCCCTTTCTCACCCCCTGCAGATTACTGTTTGTAACCCACATGATAGCTGCATTCCGGCCCAAGCTGCCAGGGTTGGCCGTCATGTGTGCATGAGGTGAGCTTGCTTGTGTGTATGAGTGGTGTGCGTTTCTCTTTTGCCCGGTGAAGGCTGTAGCTGAAAGCTTTATATAAATGTCTTTAATTGTGCCTGTCTGAAAATGTTTCTTCTTTACAGTAAGTAGATATCTATCTTTATGTACACTGTTGACATTCCCACCTGAGTTTCCATTGTTTGATACTCACACATTAACTTGATAAGATTTGCCTGATCTGATGCTTGACATGCATATGTAGTTAACTTGAAAGATGATCGCTTGACCCAAACTAGTTATTTCTGAATATCCATTGAAACAGCTTTTGGTGGATCTATCATGCTGTTGTTTAAATTCCATACCACAATATTGAGTGAAAAAACACAAAGTATGCTAGCAATACTGTCTGCAGGTCCACACAATGAGATAGATTACTATGTGAAAAGTAGACAGAACTGAGATTTTTGGCTAACTTTCCACTTGCTGGTCCCACCTTAGTTTAATATCAATTTGGATATACAAGAACTTTAGCCATTGAACCTCATCTAGTATATACCCACTGATATTTCCTTCTGGTACCTGTAAGAAATTTGGTTTGTTCCAAACTGCATAAGATGAGTTTTTGTAAACAAAAGGTCAAAATACAGGCTGAGCCAGTTGTAAGCCTATTCTGTTATTCTCCATGTTGTGTTTGGTATGGATGTGTTTGGGCCCATCATCAAAATACTTGTATCATCACTAAACATCACAGTCACTGAAGAATTCTCCAATGTCCCAGGTAAAACTTTATGTAGACCAAGAATAGGAACGAGCCAAGCACTGAAACTTACAACACACTACATGTAATGTGTTTCCACTCTGAATTTTACCTTATCCCTACCACATTATTCATTAAACTGACCTTTCTTTTGAATTTTACCTTATTCCTACCATGTTATTCATTAAAGTGACCTTTCTTTCTGTTGTTAAGAAATGACTCCTTCCAGACACGTAGAAAACCCTGTAACACTATACCATTTGTAAAAAAAAATGTTGAGTTATATATTTTTGCCGCACAGAGAACAGCTTATAGCAGTGGTTTGTACAGCCCTGCCCATCTAAGATGCGACTCGGTGAATCACTCACACAGCGCTTCATAGTGGAATTATCCGGAGTTCACAGATGCCAATTTTCAGCACCTAAAACCTGCTTTACAATGAAGTGAATGGAAGCGAACAAGTGCAAATGAGCATTTGCAGAAAACTCACCACCATTTGTTTGTACATGGGTAGAATCGTTTATACTGAAGGGAATGGAATAGAACATGTGGTAACCAACATTGCCTATGAACGTTGGGTTATTAGTTCTTAGTTTTTGGAGATAATATTCAGAATACAATTCTATCTTGTTAGAGCCAAAATGTGAAACTTTGCTATTCAGTGAGGATTATTTTGCATGGAAACCGCACTGTTCTTGACGGAATATGCAAAATGGTGCGGGGAAGGAGGAATTTAAGTATCTCACTTTGTATGGAAGTGTGACATGCATGAAGATCGTACACACTTTACACGGAATTGTATCTCCATCTCTCCTTAACACTGGTCCAAACTTTTCCTTGTAGGTCGGCTGCCATTTTTCCCTGGCTTCTCATTACCACTGAGGGGAAATGTATAAACAGAACACTAATTACCGATGCCAAGTATCATCTCAAGAGGTGACATAGCTAGCATTTCCACTACACTTGTAGGGTATAATGGTCATTTTTTCCCCCATAAAACAAAAATGGTCTAGTGTCAAAGCGCACACTTTGTGATCCAGAGAGCACAGGATCAAATCCTGTACAGACAACTTTTTCACTACGGTTTTTAACCAAACATTCACTTCACACAGATGTTGGAGTGTCCACGAAAGACATGTGGTTCGGATTCCAAGTTAAACTGCAGGTCTCCATTTTCTGATTAGGTAACTGGGGAAGGCTACGGACATGTAAATAGTTGCAGTGGTAATCAGTTGAAAGACCTGCAAGAGGCCTACTGGGTACACCAGACACAATTCTCTTTTGCTTGTGCTTGTTAGCTTGTTTGCTGGAGTGAAAGCCTGGCTTATACAATACAAACATTTTTTGAATAACTTCAAATCTTGCACATGTAATTCTGATAGAAATGGCCAGCAGAGAAAATAAAACCATGGCAGTGCCCGATGTCGGAGATGAGTTCCATAAATGAGGACCTGTAATTTGTTGAAATGAAACGTATAATGCAGTACTACTTTTTATAACAATTCCTGTAGGCCATTCATTATAATAATGTTTAAATGTTGTACATTTGACTATCAGTGAAACAGTTGTTTGTTTATTCCCCGTAGCCATCACAAAAATGCATTGTCTACTGAATGATAAAAACAAACATTTTTCTTGCACCAGGCACAACGGACAAAGGAAAAATTGATTCAGTCAGTCACTTCGCAGTAACCACTAGTTTTATTTAGACAGAACTGTGATGGAGTCAGATATGGTCCCGGCCACTGTTCTGCATACTGCGCTGCATACCAGGCATACTTGATCAAATTCTTAAAGCATGGTGAAGAAAACTAGTAACGTAAAAATGATTGTAGCTTAAGAATACTGTTCCGGTGATAAACCTGAAATGAGAGAGATGTATTGGAAATTATGTTGTCTGATAATTTCCTGACAAATGATTTCCACTGTTGAAAAAATTCTTTATCGAGAGGTTGAATCACACTAATAGTTCCAGGCAGAATCCACACTACATCTACAGATTTTTCGTCGTCCTCTACAAAAACATAGGCCTTGTTACATCCAGACCATGAATCCAACAAAAGCAATGAATTAGTTTCTGCAGCTGGTAGGAATACGTTTTGAACAAAATGTCGAAAATTATTCTTTCTCATTTCTCCAGATTTTGATACATCAATTACAAGATTTTTGCAACTAAACAATCCATTTTTTATTTTTGGTCCAAATTTGCCTTGTGGTTCTTGAAGACAGATGTTCAGCTGCGGAAACAGTAAACAACTCATAGTTTTCACTGGCATTATTGTATATGAATGTGTCATTGCATCCATTGATTGGGCAACCGACTCTGTCTTTTTTTCACCTCGAAATGATAAAGTGCAGTGTGCACGCAGTTCATTCATGAAACCTGACTGATCAGCATTATAAACAGCAGTTGCAGGGATAACAGTAAGTTTCGTCTTTAAGTCAGCTAGGAATTTCTCTATAGCATTGTCTGTCACTGGCAGCTGCTCTACACGTTTATGTGATGTAAGCTTGTTTATTTTGCGACTTTCTATTCTGTGCGATTTTTTGAACCTGCATAGCCAGGTCAACAAAGCCTGTAAATTAGCAATATTCATGTCAAATACAATTCAGAGGGCCCAGTCTCTTAGATCCTCATCAGTAATGGTGCACAGCCTCTCGCGAGCAGTTCTAATTCTTTTGAACAGTTTTTCATTCACATAGTTTCAGGTTTCTATTTGGCACATATTTCTTAATTAATGTAATTCATTCTTCCATTTGTACAGTTCACTCCCCGATTTTATGAAACGAAAACACCTTGGCACACTGCTTTCAAGCGTTTTTTCCCTCCTTCGTTTAACCAATATTTCACTGTCTTTTTTTCTTAAGGCTTAGAAGGTATTCTTCTTTAGAACTCTTACTGGCACAACTGACGTGGTCCAAACCACAATTCATGGAATCGTCACAGTTATTTCCTATTTCTTTTAATGTATCCATAATTTCAAACAAAATGTCAATATCATTCGAATGAATGTCAAGGAAATCAACTAACAAACAGCACATATGTACGTCCTCAGGAAAAGTACTTGATTTTGACTGGAAACCATGGTCTTCATATTTCATCATTGCTAAATTAAGAACGATAATTGGATTCTACATTACTGTGAAAAAAAAAAGGGTAATATTAGCAGGCATGCCTTACGAAAGAACAATAAATATTAATTAAGCTTTATCTGTATTGTTAACACCTACCAATAGTGCAAAAAAACAACTGATGATTTGTAATATATGTTACTTGAGTGGCTAACTCGAGAGAATAGTAACTGCATACTGTCGTGTCAGAGAAACTATCAATGAACAGTAACCTGGAACGACCTTTACAAATCACGAACGGGTTGAGTCTTGTTTCCTGTTTACAAATGTACCACCAACCTTCGCTGTCTGTATGCCTAATTGCGCACGCGCAGTTGCTACAGTGCCAGTAAGGGTTGTACATTTCTACCACAGCCTGGCACGCTATGAATTTAGCAATTTTCAACATTTTTTTTTTTTTATTACTTGCAGCTCAAATTTTGACAGCGCATTTCTTTCGTTGTCTTCTTCCTGTGAGAAAAGTTTTAGGGGGAGGGGGGTTCCAACATGTCTTATTGGACCAATCCCTTGTGAGTCAACACTTACTACTCTGTGAAATTTTACTTTTCCCTTCTATGCTGAACGTGGCTGATGGGGATACTTCAGTGCTTTCATTTGACAATCATGTTTAGATAAACGATTAACTATGAGGTCAAATCTATTTCATGTAAGATAGGTGGATTTATAACCAAATTATCAATAACTGTTGCACATGTCCTCCTAGTCTTGTTGGGAATGTTACTTTTTGGGACAAATGCAAAAATGGACATCAGCAACTTTAGTTGGTCCTGATAAAAACTATTCAAGATGAAATGAAGCAGGCAAAAAGAGATACAAACGTCTCAAAAATGAGATCGACAAGAAGTGCAAAACGGCTAAGCAGGGATGGCTAGAGGACAAATGTAAGGATGTAGAGGCTTATCTCACGAGTGGTAAGATAGATACTGCCTACAGGAAAATTAAAGAGACCTTTGGAGAAAAGAGAACCACTTGTATGAATATCAAGAGCTCAGATAGAAACCCAGTTCTAAGCAAAGAAGGGAAAGGAGAAAGGTGGAAGGAGTATATAGAGGGTCTACACATGGGCGATGTACTTGAGGACAATATTATGGAAATGGAAGAGGATGTGGCTGAAGATGAAATGGGAGATATGATACTGCGTGAAGAGTTTGACAGAGCACTGAAAGACCTGAGTCGAAACAAGGTCCCGGGAGTAGACAACATTCCATTAGAACTACTGACACCCTTGGGAGAGCCAGTCCTGACAAAACTCTACCATCTGGTGAGCAAAATGTATGAGACAGATTAAATACCCTCAGACTTCAAGAAGGATATCATAATTCCAATCCCAAAGAAAGCAGGTGTTGACAGGTGTGAAAATTACTGAACTATCAGTTTAATAAGTCATGGCTACAAAATACTAACACAAATTCTTTACAGACAAATGGAAAACCTGGTAGAAGCCAACCTCGGGGGAAGATCAGTTTGGATTCCGTAGAAATTTTGGAACGCGTGAGGCAATACTGACCCTACGACTTATCTTAGAAGCTAAATTAAGAAAAGGCAAACCTAGGTTTCTAGCATTTGTAGACTTAGAGAAAGCTTTTGCAATGTTGACTGGAATAGTCTCTTTCAAATTCTGAAGGTGGTAGGGGTATAATACAGGGAGCGAAAGGCTTGTTACAATTTGTACAGAAACCAGATGACAGTTATAAGAGTCGAGGGACATGAAAGAGAAGCAGTGGTTGGGAAGGGAGTGAGACAGGGTTGTAGCCTCTCCCCGATGATATTCAATCTGTATATTGAGCAAGCAGTAAAGGAAACAAAAGAAAAATTCGGACTAGGTATTAAAATCCATGGAGAAGAAATAAAAACCTTAAGGTTCGCTGATGACATTGTAATTCTGTCAGAGACAGCAAAGGACTTGGAAGAGCAGCTGAATGGAATGGACAGTGTCTTGAAAGGAGGATACAAGATGAACTTCAACAAAAGCAAAACAAGGATAATGGAATGTAGTCGAATTAAGTCGGGTGATGCGAGGGAATTAGATTAGGAAATGAGACACTTAAAGTAGTAAAGAAGTTTTGCTATTTGGGGAGCCAAATAAGTGATGATGGTCGAAGTAGAGAGGATATAAAATGTAGACTGGCAATGGCAAGGAAAACGTTTCTGAAGAGCAGAAATTTGTTAACATAGAGTATAGATTTAAGTGTCAGGAAGTCATTTCTGATTGTATTTGTATGGAGTGTAGCCATAAATGGAAGAGAAACACGGATGATAAATAGTTTGGACAAGAAGAGAATAGAATAGAAGCTTTCGAAATGTGGTGCTACAGAAGAATGCTGAAGATTAGATGGGTAGATCACATAACTAATGAGGAAGTATTAAATAGGTTTGTGGAGAAGAGAAGTTTGTGGCACAACTTGACTAGAAGAAGGGATCGGTTGGTAGGACATGTTCTGAGGCATCAAGGGATCACCAATTTAGTATTGGAGGGCAGTGTGGAGAGTAAAAATTGTAGAGGGAGACCAAGAGGTGAATACACCATGCTGATTCAGAAGGATGTAGGTTGCAGCAGGTACTGGGAAATGAAGAAGCTTGCTCAGGATAGAGCAGCATGGAGAGCTGCATCAAACCCGTCTCAGGACTGAAGACCACAACAACAACAACAACAACAACAACAGGATGAAACCAGTGTTGGAATCTGTACATACGATCACTTCCTAGGTATTTACATAGAAGTCTCATTAGAAAGTCTTCTAATTGCTCGTTGATGTTTATAACATTTTCTGCTGCGGTTCTATGGACTGCCACAAATACGATTTTTTGTTTCCAAGCCTATTACCAAAGTAAATCAAAGAGCTGTTCAGTGCAGTACTCAGTGAGGTCAATGGCCACAGACCTTATACCACTATGCTGTCTCTGAATAAACAGTTTCTGTTCTTCATAAGGTGTCTCATGACCAACTGCTTTGCGAGGCACAGCACACTGGACATATGGTAATTGTATTTAGTTCTCCTTTTCACAACATTGAGTTTAAAATATTTTAATACTTTTGTAATGAGTGTAAAAGACACACACTTGCTACCTGTTGCATTGATTTTTCTGTAAGATGGAACATTTGGGGACAAACATTTTGTTTCCACATTAAAGCACCATTATCTTTGAGCAAGAAAATGACCCCACAACACACAAAGCATATCAAAATTCAAACTTGAATAAATTAGGAGTTCAATTATTTAAAGACTTGAGGGTTTACTGGTATTTATAATTAATCCTGAAATACCCTGTATACTGATGATAGAGGCATAGAGTTGTCAACAGGCAGATACACTATGTTGAAAACTTCACTACCTTTCAGATGAATCCTTTTTTTGAGCCACAGAACACACACACACATATATATAGAGGGAAACACTCCACGTGGGAAAAATATATCTAAAAACAAAGATGATGAGACTTACCAAACAAAAGCGCTGGCAGGTCGATACTAGCTTTCGCAACCAACGGTTGCTTCGTCAGGAAAGAGGGAAGGAGAGGGAAAGACTAAAGGATGTGGGTTTTAAGGGAGAGGGTAAGGAGTCATTCCAATCCCGGGAGCGGAAAGACTTACCTTAGGGGGAAAAAACGATGGGTATACACTCGCGCACACACACACATATCCATCCACACATATACAGACACAAGCAGACATATTTAAAGACAAAGAGTTTGGGCAGAGATGTCAGTTGAGGCGGAAGTGCAGAGGCAAAGATGTTGTTGAATGACAGGTGAGGTATGAGTGGCGGCAACTTAAAATTAGCGGAGATTGAGGCCTGGTGGGTAACGGGAAGAGAGGATATACTGAAGAGCAAGTTCCCATCTCCGGAGTTCGGATAGGTTGGTGTTGGTGGGAAGTATCCAGATAACCCGGACGGTGTAACACCGTGCCAAGATGTGCTGGCTGTGCACCAAGGCATGTTTAGCCACAGGGTGATCCTCATTACCAACAAACACTGTCTGCCTGTGTCCATTCATGCGAATGGACAGTTTGTTGCCGGTCATTCCCACATAGAATGCATCACAGTGTAGGCAGGTCAGTTGGTAAATCACGTGGGTGCTTTCACACGTGGCTCTGCCTTTGATCGTGTACACCTTCCGGGTTACAGGACTGGAGTAGGTGGTGGTGGGAGGGTGCATGGGACAGGTTTTACACGGGGGGCGGTTACAAGGATAGGAGCCAGAGGGTAGGGAAGATGGTTTGGGGATTTAATAGGGATGAACTAACAGGTTACGAAGGTTAGGTGGATGGTGGAAAGACACTCTTGGTGGAGTGGGGAGGATTTCATGAAGGATGGATCTCATTTCAGGGCAGGATTTGAGGAAGTCGTATCCCTGCTGGAGAGCCACATTCAGAGTCTGGTCCAGTCCCGGAAAGTATCCTGTCACAAGTGGGGCACTTTTGTGGTTCTTCTGTGGGAGGTTCGGGGTTTGAGGGGATGAGGAAGTGGCTCTGGTTATTTGCTTCTGTACCAGGTCGGGAGGGTAGTTACGGGATGTGAAAGCTGTTGTCAGTTTGTTGGTGTAATGGTTCAGGGATTCCAGACTGGAGCAGATTCATTTGCCACGAAGACCTAGGCTGTAGGGAAGGGACCGTTTGATGTGGAATGGGTGGCAGCTGTCATAATGAAGATACTGTTGCTTGTTGGTGGGTTTGATGTGGACGGACGTGTGAAGCTGGCCATTGGACAGATGGAGGTCAACGTCAAGGAAAGTGGCATGGGATTTGGAGCAGGACCAGGTGAATCGGATGGAACCAAAGGAGTTGAGGTTGGAGAGGAAATTCTGGAGTTCTTCTTCACTGTGAGTCCAGATCATGAAGATGTCATCAATAAATCTGTACCAAACTTTGGGTTGGCAGGCCTGGGTAACCAAGAAGGCTTCCTCTAGGCGACCCATGAATAGGTTGGCGTACGAGGGGGCCATCCTGGTACCCATGGCTGTTCCATTTAATTGTTAGTATGTCTGGCCTTCAAAAGTGAAGAAGTTGTGGGTCAGGATGAAGATGGCTAAGGTAATGAGGAAAGAGGTTTTAGGTAAGGTGGCAGGTGATCATCGTGAAAGGAAATGCTCCATTGCAGCGAGGCCCTGGACGTGTGGAATATTTGTGTATAAGGAAGTGGCATCGATGGTTACAAAGATGGTTTCCGGGGGTAACAGATTGGGTAAGGATTCCAGGCGTTCGAGAAAGTGGTTGGTGTCTTGGATGAAGGATGGGAGACTGCATGTAATGGGTTGAAGGTGTTGATCTACGTAGGCAGAGATACGTTCTGTGGGGGCTTGGTAACCAGCTACAATGGGGCGGCCGGGATGATTGGGTTTGTGAATTTTAGGAAGAAGGTAGAAGGTAGGGTTGCGGGGTGTCGGTGGGGTCAGGAGGTTGATTGAGTCAGGTGAAAGGTTTTGCAGGGGGCTAAGGTTCTGAGGATTCCTTGAAGCTCCGCCTGGACATCGGGAATGGGCGGAGCTTGGGCCAAACTCTTTGCCTTTACAAATGTCTGCTTGTGTCTGTGTATGTGCGGATGGATATGTGTATGTGTGCGAGTGTATACCTGTCCTTTTTTCCCCCTAAGGTAAGTCTTTCCGCTTCCGGGATTGGAATGACTCCTTACCCTCTCCCTTAAAACCCACATCCTTTCGTCTTTCCCTCTCCTTCCCTCTTTCCTGAGGAAGCAACCATTGGTTGCGAAAGCTAGAATTTTGAGTGCATGTTTGTGTCTATCGACCTGCCAGCGCTTTCTTTTGGTAAGTCACATCATCTTTGTTTTTAGATACTCTCTCTCTCTCTCTCTCTCTCTCTCTCTCTCTCTCTCTCTATATATATATATATATATATATAAAGGAAGAGAAATGGTCCAAGGATTGAGCCCTGTGGTACACCTTGTAATACAGGTTCACTGGTGGACTAGGAGTTCATGATTTTATTATCTAGTTTGTATGACAATTTAGTGCTTTGCTTATGATTCAACAGGTATATGGTTATTAGAAGATTCATGGCTTGATCCCCAATACTGTAAGATTTTAGCTTTTTAAGGAGTACGCTATGGTTTACCGTATCAAATGCTCTTGTCAGGTCCAAAAATATACCTGCACTCTTCATCTTCTGGTCCAACAGACAGTAAACTTCATGAATGAACTGTGTAACTGCTGTGGTTGTACTTAGCTCTTTTGTGAAGCCATGCTGCGAATCTATAAGCAGTTTATGTTTTGTGAAAAAGGCACTTAGTTGAGAAACGATAATGCTTTCGAATATCTTACTAAAAGTGGGAATTAATGATATTGGTCAATAGTTGGAGACTTATTTCTTACTTCCCTTTTTATACACTGGTTTCACTACACTCATTTTTAGAACCGCTGGATACATGTTTTCTCTAATGCTGCAATTAATCAGGTGAGTAAGAGATTTAGAGATTTCTTTTAAGCACGCTTTAGTAATAGCACTGGAAACGCCATCCCATCCAGATGAAAATTTTTTCTTCAGCATGTATATTGCCCTGCGAACCTCCTGCTCATTCACTTCCACAATTTCAAATTCCGTACACTCTGTGAGATGGCATTGGATCTCTACCTGTGATTCTGTAATATGCGTTGATTATTCACCAGAAATGTAGTAGTTATTAAAAATATTACACATAGTATCTGGGTTGAAACTTCCTGGCAGATTATAACTGTGTGCCCGACCGAGACTCGAACTCGGGACCTTTGCCTTTCGCGGGCAAGTGCTCTACCATCTGAGTTACCGAAGCACGACTCACGCCCGGTCCTCACAGCTTTACTTCTGCCAGTATCTCGTCTCCTACCTTCCAAACTTTACAGAAGCTCTCTTTCAGGAGTGCTAGTTCTGCAAGGTTTGCAGGAGAGCTTCTGTAAAGTTTGGAAGGTAGGAGACGAGATACTGGCAGAAGTAAAGCTGTGAGGACCGGGCGTGAGTTGTGCTTTGGTAGCTCAGGTGGTAGAGGACTTGCCCGCGAAAGGCAAAGGTCCCGAGTTCGAGTCTCGGTCGGGCACACAGTTTTAATCTGCCAGGAAGTTTCATATCAGCGCACACTCCGCTGCAGAGTGAAAATCGCATTCTGGAAGTATCTGGGTTTTTTTATAATGTTACCACCATGTCTTATGCTGAGTGGTTCCATGTTCATCTTGTTGGGACCTTTTCGGTATTTGTCAATCAGCTTCCAAGATGCTTTGCTTATGTTGTCAGACTGTTCTATTGTTTTGCTGTTAATCTGCTTCCTTAGATTAACAATTTCAGTTTTAAAAGTTTGCTTGACCCTATTGTATTTTTCCTTGAAAACCTGCATAGTAGTAGCTTAATAAAGCTGGTTTAGATCATGTACTTGCTGCTTGAGCCTAATCAGATTTGTTGGGAGTTTTAGTCTAGGATTACTTCCATTTTGACAGTGTTTAACTACCTTCTGGACAACTATGTTCATAATGATGCAATAGGGTTGAGTGGGATTCATTCCATTTCTCATCCGACCCTTTTACCCGGTACACAGAATCCCATTTCTCATTCGCTAGTTTGTCTTTAAGAGCATTAATATTTGAGGTATTCAGCATTCGTTTCTGTAGCACAATTTTTGTTATTTTAGGCACAACTGAATTTTTGTATTCTATCACCTGACAGAAGTGGTCAGAATAAAAAAAATCTAAGTTACTGTAATTTACCTTATCTATAACATCTTTGTTGATTATAGCATAATCTATTCTAGTGGAACATGTGTCTGTCACTCTGGTGTCAGAGTTCACTATATTTACAAGATTGTATGAGGTCAGTACATCACTGAGTTTCAAGTTTACTATACTATTTGAGTTTGCATCTATATTAAAGTCACCTAATATGGTAAGGTCATTAGAACCAGCCTGACCAGCAACACTACTAAGTTTATCCATAAACAGCATTACATCAGCATTTGGTGGCCTATATACTCCAATCATTTTATGCTTTGGTAACTTAGGATCATTACTGTGGAGTACAATACCTGTCATTTCAATTGATCCTTCTTTGGTGTGGTGTTCAAGAAAGGAATTTTGTTTTAGCTTCTACATCCTTACTAACATAAATTGCCACACCACCACCTTTATGGTTTTGCCTACAACAACTATTTGCTAGTACGTAACCTTCTAATCCATAGTATATTATTTCACTGTATTTTAGCCCATGTTCCGTTATTACCAGTACATGTGGCAAGTGTTCCTCTATGAATATTTGTAGAATGTCTAGTTTGTTTCTGAGATATTGCACATTTAATTGCATTAACTTTAAGGGTATTATCCCTTCTTGTTTCTTTACCATCTTGCATGAATCAAAATTGTTTGAGTTACACTTTTTGCGACATTTTGCATACTCTGGTTTTTTGGAACTGACCTGCAAAGACTGAGCACTTAATTCACAGCCTGGCTTTTCTTTGCGCGCACAGGACTCAGTCATATCTGAAATACATCCCTGAAAACTATTATTATGGTCCTTTAGTCCAAAAAAGTCTTCTTGTAGCCCAGAGCAATAGGAGCTTTCTCCACACTGCCTTTCTCGCACAGTTTGCTTATGTGGGAAACTAGCTTGGCCTTCCCTTTCCTGTTTAAGTGGAATCCGTGTTTTGTATGCTCATCACGACTCATCTTACTTAAGTCTATCAAATGTACATGGCTAAATTTATCACACAGTTTCTTTAGCTCGGAATTGTAGTATCGAATCTCTTTGTTTATACACGACCACAGTGGTAAATCATGTCACACTGGCATGTTTGTGATTACAATGTTCATTTGAAATAGTTTTGGTAATATGTTACGAAAGCCTCGCAGAGCTGTCTTGCTTTCATTCTTGTACACGTCATTCCCGCCGCCAATAATCAGAACGTGAGCGTCTTTGCCCAATTGACTTGTTTCTGTTGTAATATTCTCCACCACTGCATTTAACATTGCACCAGGCTTGATTTTTGCGAAAACTGAATGCTTTGAAGGCATACTTTCGCGAAAACGTTTGGACAGATCTTTCCCATGACTGTCGGCATACAGAAGGATGCCTTTGGTGCATCTTAAGTTTGGCAAGTTCTTTTTTGGTTCTTTGGCTGGAGTTTTGTGATTACTTTCTGGTTTGTTTATGTCTATTGTGTTACCACAATCCGCTACAAGTGCTGAGAATTTGTTTGATAATGGTGTAACTGGGTTTGTACTTACATGTAGTTCTTGCTTGTTTGTTTTTTTCGGCATACGCCACATTTTCTGGGCGGAATGACCATTAACAGCGGTGTTGTCTTGAGTTAGGCGATAATTCCGATCCACTGCTTTATATTTAGTTTCCAGCTCTTGATATTTTCTCAGAAGTTCTTGATATTTTGCATTGATTGATACTAAATCATCTGTTAACACGCTTATTATTTTTTCTTTTGTCTTTAGCGTGTTCATTATTTCGTTTTCCGCGGCACTTACGAAGCACTGTCGGCATGTCCAGTCATGTTTGTCTTTTATATATTTCAAATTTACTTTGACACATTTATCGTGGTACCAGTACTTGCAGTCGGCACACAGGATACCTCTTTTGACCTTCTTCACGCAAATTTTACAAATCTCACTATCACTTTTTAAAGAAACTGGGACATCACTACACGAAAAATGGTCACTCGGCGCCATCTTATTATCATCTCAATAACTGTAATGGCCAAAATACTGTTTTAAAATAATGCATTCTTTCTTAAACTGCTCTTTTACAGTCCTGGAAATATAATAAAATGCATACACATCACTGTCCTTCCCTGGAAATGTCAAATGGAAATAACATTACCACAGAGTATTATCATTTCTGTCTAGTGAGCAAAAGTGGAAGATATTTCCTTTTTTCTTTAGTTTCATAATTAGATTACCCTTCCTATACTGTTCCCTATTATTTCAGTTAATTGCAGCTCTCTTGACAAATGCAGTTTTTTGCACTTATCTTAAAATTATGGGAGTGCCTCCTACTGTCACTTTTCTACTTGGCTTCTCCTTCGCCTCCTTCACTCCATGCATCCATGCAGTTGCGAACATGTATTTAAATAAATATGCTGGATTGCAGTAGGTGCAGTTACCAGACTGTTAGATCTGGCATCGGCTGATCCTTTTGTGAATATTATAAGCCATTTGCATGTTGAATTAAAACAAACATAGACAATGGCGCTAGAACAAGACTTCTGCTCAGCTCCGTATAGTTTCCAATAATGATGCTACAAATGCACATTTCACGCTGTAAATAAAGTATCAAGTAACAAAGAAACAGTATCTAAATGTGCCATTCAAGATCAATGTTTATCCACTTAACTTGGGTGTCACAGCAATTCTACAAAAATTACTATAGGAGAGAGGTAGACAAGGGCCCTAGCAACTCTTCTACATCACCTCATACACAGTGGATCAGAAAAGCACCTTCATTTTTTTCCTCCTCCTTTCCTTTCTCTGTCAGTTATTACACAATTCATTTTGTGATAATCTTCATGTTTTGTAGTCTAACAAATTAATGCTCTGTCTTAAAGGTGGAGTGCTCTCTTACTTCCATCACTGTTTAACAGAATGAAACGTGGAGATACTAAATGCGATCAAGATAGCAACTTTTGCTTTGTGCGTTATGAAGCACTGGTGCTCCTAGCCAAAAGCCATAGCTCTATGGTGTAGACTTATTTCAGTATTTGCTAGTTTAAATTATGTTGCTTCTAAAAACTCTCTCTCTCTCTCTCTCTCTCTCTCTCTCTCTCTCTCACACACACACACACACACACACACACACAGGCATTTTAGACACAGTATAATACAGCTTTAATAAGGAGCTCAATCACTCCCAGCGATCTGAGATCTTATTTTCAATTATGTTGGATTTGAAAAAAATATAAAAGATCTAACTCTATAAAAAAGAAGGTACATACGGTCTAACAAATACACTGTCATGTTGCTGCTGCCAGCCTGGTGGGGGACACTCAACCCAGGCATTAAAATATCGAACAATGTGGTGGTGGTCAAGTTTTGCAAGTGCCTTCACTTCGCGCATCACACGTTCCCGTGACTCGTGGCTGTAAAAGGATAACTACTTCAGTTTCTCTAGTCACATAATACATATCAGAACAGTAAAACGAATATAACTGGTTACACAAACTGAATTTTGTAGACTGGACAGTGCTGTTGGACTTTACGTGGTACAGCCTATTGGATCTGATATTTTAGCGATAGATAAACTGGTATAATTTCTCCACATGTGAACAAAAATTCATTCGAGAAAAATTCAATACACATAAAAATCATAAAAGTCTACATTAATTAAA
Source organism: Schistocerca serialis cubense (assembly GCF_023864345.2). NCBI lineage: Eukaryota > Metazoa > Arthropoda > Insecta > Orthoptera > Acrididae > Schistocerca > Schistocerca serialis. The sequence continues at coordinate 135,859,446 of NC_064642.1, read as the reverse complement.
ACTGAAATTGAAAATTGTGATACATGTTAAAGGAAGATGGTGAAGGAAAAAACAACTTGCAACCAGAACCAATTTGATCCCTCAAGACCAAGGACTCAAACACAGTTATTCCTTCTGTATGGAGTGAGAGAGAGGTTGGCAGTGTGACTGAGAATGAGGGGGCCAGCCTGGGTCTTCACTAGCCATATCAATGCTAAAACCTACCTCATCTAACATAGAGTCTGTGTAAAATGGTAAACATGAAACATATTTCCCACGAAACTCAATGCTCTTCTACATCATTGGAAATCAGTTTCGAAAAAGTTTATTGATTCTTCAAGTGCTTTGAGTTTACTTTGTTATATGCTAGTGAGCTGCTTTATATCTGGTGAATCTTCTTCCAAATATACATGTAAATTTTTTATAGGGCCAGAAAAAATCGATGGGTCCAGCTCTGATTGTTAGCTATGATAAGTCTGTCAACTCAGATAACTGAATGGTAAGGCTAGCTATGTGCATCAATGCATCATCATGCTGCAGGATGATTCCCCCATAGCTTTTCCCATGTTTTTTGAGAAATTATGGTAGATCTATTACTGTATAACACTGAACAGTAACATTTTTTCATTTTTCCTGAGGTACACTTATGTTGTTCCACGCCAAGTGGTCTATATGTATCCATATAACCATCAAGGATTTTGATGGAAATTTGAATGAACAACTGCACATGTTCCCAATGAACATTTGTAAAGTTTCAAGATCGCTAATTCACTACTTCTAGAGATATAGTCATCTGATCCCGTAACATAGCTATCCACAGTCTACCTGTGAGTTTTTGACAACTTCGAGACACAATGCCTCCGTTAATACTGTACAAATATTTTTGCGCTCTCTTTGTGAAATAATTTAAAAAAGGCTTCCTTAGCGATGTGCATGTGAATAATTTGAAGCAATTTGGGGGGGGGGGGGGCGAAATAAATGTGAATTTTAGCTACTTATATCTCATGAAGTAACTGCAGGATAAATGTGAAACTTTGCACATAATAACTTACCAATACAAGGGCTCAGAATATAAAATTTCATTCTCCTACTACTTTCCAATATTTCATAAACTGACGGCAAAGTTGACCATTTTTAGCCCACTCTTGTATTAAAAAAAAGGGAGAGGTGTCTCCTGCAAACACTTTTCCCATTTTCATTACAAGACCATGCTCTAACCCACCTACAAATGTGAGCATATAAGCCCTTAAGAAACAATGGCAAGTTGGAGGTGCATTGAAAATTGGCCTATATTCTGCTGATACTTAAATTTGTCATCTTTATTGTTCTTTATTACTCTCTAGAAAGGCAATATCAAAAGTCTTGGTGACTAGGAAGTGAGATCAAGTCTGAATACCTTGAAAAAGTTTTTAAAAAAAAGGGGTGTCTTTTCATGACTCATCATGACACATTTCATACTAAACAATCATTGGTTTTCTCTGTCATCATAATGGCCACTGAGCTACAAGCATGGATCAAAACACATTTCACTGTTTTTCTTGTTAGATTTTGTTTCCATATTTTTGTTTTCCTGTTGTGTGCTTATTTATTCTTATTTGTTGTACTTACATCTGTTTATTCACAGTGTCTACACTTCCTCCTATCTGCCAACTCTATCTTTGACCCTCCAACATTCCAAGTCACCAACCTACATCAATGGAACAAATCAGCTTCTATCCTACAATCTAATTACTGAATGACCGTTTCCTTCAAACACTGTTTCTCTATTGTCATGTAAGGAACTTCTGATTCAGCAAGCTAGAACTATGAGATTTTGTTTTTATATTCCAGTTACAGTTTCAATTTGGGAATTCTTTTCAATAGAAAGATAACTGAGTTATAGAAACAATATTCTTTAGTAACGAGCCATTGGAGCCATGATTAATATGAAAACACCAACAGCCTTGAATTATCTTTATAAATTTGATGCTAAAAATGCACTACCAAACTATGTTTACGTGCAAGCTAAATACAGGAAAATGACCTGCAGTGTAGTGAGAGAGATTATGACAAGTGACAACTGCATAATTGACGACAATGATTAAAAATTATTAAGAAATTGTGGTGGGGGGGGGGGGGGTGAAGGGAGAGGGTGAGAAATTTATTGCTGATAACAGCATGCACGCACGCACACACGTGCATGCACACAATGAGCACTTGAATGAGAGAAGCAGCTGTGTTAAAGAGAGAGTGTGTCCACAAATCTGGGATGTCATCAGATCTTTTACTGGATGTAAGTAAGACAGTGAAATTCAGGATGTGTATGATGTACAGCATGACCACAATAATCATGGTTGAGCAGCCATCCATAAGTATCATCCACACGTGGAGCTCTGCCCACAGTGTGTAATAAAGTCATGGAGTTTAACAAGGATACAGGAATATGGGGCCTGGACACACAGGGGAGCATTAAATAAGATCACCAGAAATGATGATCTCCAGAACATACTGGTCCACACTAATGAAAGAGTGAAAACACATGGAAGACCACATGGCGAGGCATCACGCATGCCGAGAGGCAAGGGGGAGGTGTTCTCATGTGTTAGATGTTTACAGGATAAGAAATGGACCACTGATATGTATTCCATTGTCTGTGACTGGCAAAAGATACGGAACCTACTGTCCTACCATGTGTGTCCACTTGCTGGCCTGCAGTGGGCTACAAGAACTTCTTCCTTCAGCAAGATAATACATCATCTTAATGGTCTCAAATTATGTGAAATGACTTGAAAAACACTCCACATATATAAGAGTGCTTACGTGTGTGTGTGTGTGTGTGTGTGTGTGTGTGTGTGTGTGTGTGTGTGTGTGTGTGTGTGTGTGTGTGTGGTGGGGGGGGGGGGGCGAAGCAGAAGGGGACATGCACTATGCAGCCACATTATAAACGTTAAAATAACTCTGTAGCATTTCAAGTGGAAATAACAACTAAACAGATTCCGTCCACATGAATGGGCATCATCGAACTGTAGCTATTGAAAACATGACCACCAAGTTGTCAAACATACTGCACACCACAAAAAACAAGGACTTCAATAGCTGCTTCAGTATTTGCGCCAGCTGGATCCTCTACCTACAACTAGCTTTGAATTAAATAGGTGAAAAATGTCCTGCCACATCCTCCATTCTCTCAAACCCATTGGTCTGAACCCTCAGTAGTACCCATTCCTTTATTCTTATTGTTCCTCTCCCGCTATTTTCCACACCACTCCCCCTCAGTGTGAACCCTATACTCAGTCCTCCCACCCCCTTTCGTGAATGTCACTTTTTCAGTTCTGACAATGGAAACTTCAAGTTGGAATATCAACAGTATTAGAAAAAGGATAGATTGCTACTCAACATAAAGATGATCCATTCAGTTGCAGACAGGCACAACAAAAAGACTGTTACACATTACATCTTACAGCAACAGCAGCTCAGACTGGAATCTAAAATTCTCATTTTCACACTTCCGCTGAAGGACAACTGTCCGACCCTCTATCTTACCTTCCATTTCCTGCTCACTTATCTACTTGCTCTGACTAGTATCAGCTTCGGTAAAAACTCAGAGAGTAAGTGTTTGGGTGAGAATGTGTACATATGTAAGACAAAGATCAGTAGCTCAAAAGCTAACAACTCATGTGCTATGTGCATTTCTATGATCCCACAATCAATCACCTACAGCTAAATGATTGCCTTCCTGATTTTTAACACTTTTTTACTATTGCCCTTTGTTGCCTGAGAGGAAATGGAATTCATACTACACATATTGTCAGTGCATTAGCTATTCCATTCAGAACACATATGTACGCTCAATAGTACATACTTTCATGTAATTGTAATACTACAGTAAACACGAAAAGTACTTACTTATCTGGAAGTGTTATCCGCTTTATAGCATATCGGCAGTCATCTATCTTATTCTTAGCTTCAAAAACCACTCCAAAGCCACCTCTTCCTAGACACTGTATTGGCTCAAAGTCTGTAAGGTAACGTGAGACAAAACCATGAGATTCATTCAACAGCAAACCCGGCTCCGAGTAACTTCGTGGTGCCAGCCGCACATCTACTCCAGAATCATGTTGTTCTGAAGGCTTTTCCAATACTGTTTGTGCCTGAAATACAAAACTATTATTTTTCTTACAAGTATATGCTGTAAATGAAAACTTATTCCAAAAGATACCGCAATTACAAAAGCATGGCATTATTTGAATGAAAGTTTACAAAAATAAAAAGTTACTGCTATTTTATTGTTTTCTTAGGTTCCAAAAAGGCATTTGTACCAGCCAAGGTGCCAGAGGCCTCTAGGGTGATTAAACTTAATTTAACTACATTCCACTTCCCCCCTTTTACTTTAGCTGATGTTCATCTTATAACCTCATTCTCAAGATGCAATCCATTCCATTCAACTGATCTTCAAAATCATTTGCCATCTTTGACAAAATTACAAACTCAATGGAAAAACCTCGAAGTTTTTTTTATTTATTCTTTCTGAACTTTAATTTCTTTTCTATACTTCTCCTTACAGACTAACAAATGGTAATTAGGTTGGAGTTCCATGTTTGCCTATGTGTATCAAAATCCATGTTTCATTTGTGGAGTAGAAAGGAAAACTTACCTGCTTGTCCACCAAAAGCTATCAGCAGAATATCTTTAAATTTAGCAATTTTAACTGCAACATAATATTAAACAGTGCTACACATTATTGCAAATTACATATTAGCTGTTACTTCAGTATTTTCCCACAAATTTAAATTAAATTTTTCCTTTATCAAAGCAATATAATTTTTCCTCATGTTTTTATATATCATATGGAGAGGAAAACAATTAATGTTGTAATTGAAAACAGCTAGAATCCTTGAATGAAATTTTCACTCTGCACCGGAATGTGCGCTGATATGAAACTTCCTGGCAGATTTAAAACTGTGTGTCAGACAGACTAGAACTCAGGAGCTTTGCCTTTTGCAGGAAAGTGCTCTACCAACAGAGCTGTCCAAGCACAAGTCACAACCTGTCCTCACAGCTTTAATTCTGCCAGTACCTCATCTCCTACCTTCCAAACTTCACAGAAATCTCGTGCTAGTTCTGCAAGGTTCACAGCAGAGCTTTTGTGAAGTTTGGAATGTAGGACATGAGATACCGGCAGAATTAAAGCGATCAGGATGGGTCGTAAGTCATGTAGGCGAGTGCAAAAGACAAATGCAGTAAGAAGATTCAAATCAATGAAGTAGTTATAAGTAAATGAAGATACTTGCACAGGATAGCGTAGCATAGCATGCTGCACTGAACCAGATGTTGGACTAAAGACCACAACAGTATCTATTATTCGTGAAATGCTTACAATGGAAATGAGTCTAAAGAAAATAATTCTTGTGTGTCTACACGATAACAGTCCAGCAACACTCAAAAAAGAGAATAAAAGATAATGGAGCTTTCTCTCTAACACGCAAAACTTCAAAAACTTCAGCTCATGGTAAAGAAGCAATACTGGCAGAAATTGAACAGGCCAAAATTTTGACTCTGTTACCGACAGAGGAAAGCCATCAAAGAAATGGGTGATTTATAAAAATCTTCAACTTGAACCTCAAATAAGTATCTTTACTACGTGCCAAAGGTGGCTACAGATTACAGTCTACAAAAAGGTAGTACCTATAGCAAGACATTTAGCACCATTACACAGTGACACTATTTGACCCATTTTGACCGTTACTGTAAACAAAGTCTGCATTTTGGAATGGTGCAATGGATGAAGAAATTTTTATGCAGGAACCTGACAGCTTTCCAAGATTCCAAGTCACTTGTAATCAAGCTTCATAAAAGTTTTAATGAATGAAAACAGAGATATAGGTATGGGAACAGGTGTCTTAAGAGGATGTTGTTCAACTCTGGATTAAGAAAGCAATGTAGTATTCTGCTTGTTTCGTCCAAACAAACAAACAAATTACAATAGTAAGTTGTGATACATACAGATAATGGCTAAATGATTGCAACAACAGTATGTAGCATCAAATAATTTTTACATGCAGTATAGAGAGCATTTATAACAGCAATTATATTTCATAAATTGTCTGGAGATGCAGCGTCAATATCAAGACTGTGGGTCAATCTTAGTAAGTTGACTTACGTATGTGGAAGATATTTTGAGAAGTTCCAATACGGAAAGCAAGACTGATCAGTACTTCAAACAAGTGGTATGCACATCCATGGGAAGTTGAAGAATTGTATTACCTGGACATCTACATTTTGAGATCACTGGTTGTCTAATTTATTTAATTGGCACCACTACATAGGACGCACCATTTTCTATGAACTAGACGTCTCACTTTCTGCAGTGACTACATAAGAGGCATTGGACACTAGTATTCTTACATCTACAAATATTGGCAGTGTTCATTATCCTTGGGTATAGCTCTGACTTCATGACATGAGACCATGAGATATACAGTAACGCCAGTATTGTTGTAGATAGTATGTTGAGAAAGTCATCCAGCAGTGTAGTATCGGAGCACAATGGACAGTCAATTTTGTGGAATAATAGACAAGAGAGTTGTGTGTCACTCTGCAGTAATGAGGTAGAATACAGAGTACCTGTTGGATTTACTAAATTAAGCAAATATGATTAGGATTTAAGGTGCCGACGATGATAAGACCATTCAGGACAAAGCAAAGGCTGAGAGATTGGGAAGGATAAGGAAGGAAGTCTAGTGTGTTATTTTCAAAGGAATCATTCCAACATTTGCATTAAGTGATTTAGTGAAACCATAAAACATTCAAATATGAATGGACAGATGGCAATTGAACTGCTATCCTCCTGAATGAGATATCAATATAGTGGAGATGCTGAGTCACAGATAGGCACAACAAAAAGACTGCAGAGTTCAAAGGTTAGAGAGTATTAACTACTGGGAATTGCAAAGGTTTTGCATATGTCCTGCATATGCAGTCAAATTGTGTGCTTTTTTAGTTTGGATAACAATGGTAGTTGCTGCAGCAATCTCAACAATGGACCACGTTGCGCATGAAAAAAGCATTCCTCCCCCCCCCCCCCCCCCCCCAACAACGAATATTTATAAATATGTTCGTTATGATGGGATTCTCTGCATAACTTACTGACCTTCACCAATAAATTTCTTTAACTCAGAACCCATTTCAAAGGTTTTAGTTATTTATTTTTACATACAAACTAAAATTTCTCATGTTAGTCAACAGCACTGACGGAAATTTTCCTTTTGGTACAATTAAAATTCACATTAACTCCATAACTTCACGTTAAACCAATAATGCCTCCGTTACTCGAGAGAGAGAGAGAGAGAGAGAGAGAGAGAGAGAGACTCAAGATTCATGGAATCTCAGATTACCTGGTTGGAAACTTGTGCACATGCCGCCGTTTTCTTTAATATGCTCCGAAATCTCTGTGTTAGTAGATTCAGCAACACTGCAGTCGATATGCTGATTATGGTAACTTCTTTCCTGAAATTGAAAGGGGTCAATATCACACATTACTACCTGAAATAAATTTTCTGTCTTTAAACTAGGTATGGAAATTATTTTAAGTGACATTACAATATTCATACATATCCTTTTTAAACTGCCTTCATATTTGATTTGTTTAAGAATAACCCTGTCTATTTGTGTATTTGTCATATACTTGGATGTGGGACTTCCACATTCACTGACAAATCTGTCACTCGGACACCAATATAAGTCAAAGGAAAAGGTTCATATAATGAACAGCACAGGCATCTGGATAGCAGTGATGCTGTTACCAGGATAAACTCTCTGAGGCGCGTAAAGTCAGCAGGTGTCAGCTGGATATGTCACAGCAATTGGCAGCATTAACATTTTTTCAGATGTTACTAAAGAGAGTGGGACTGGCAATGTGTGAAAATGTCAGACTGTTCATTTCTGAGTAACTATGAACAGTATGTATCAAAGGATGGCCAAAGAAGGGAGAAAGGATGATCTTTAGCTGGTAAACAGATTAGGACCTGAACCATGGAGGACATTCGAGGCCTAAAAGATAAATGCAATCTGTTGTGTGCAGGGTGTATACGAGGACAAGGAAAAAAAAATTCCCGGATTTTTCCCGGATTTCCCTGTTAAAAATACACCTACTCCCGGATGAAAACACACTTTTTCCGTGTTATTAAGTAACAATATATTTTCCCTCGGAACTGTAAAATTTATCAATCCTTAGAATGGTTATGTTTTTTACACACAGGCGTAGAATTTCCCGGCACTTTAGAAAACGAAACTCAGGGAAGAAAACCCCTTTTGGAAAAATTTTTGATGTGCAGCAACATGTACACTGCATATTTTTGTATTACGAAAGTATAAATTCGAATTCTACCAAACACCGCATGTTACTTTCTCAAGCATTGTAATCGAGATTGCGATGAGCGTTTGTAAGCCAGTCATAGCTCATGTCACGTGATCCCGCCACCCGATGACAGCGGATATTCAGACCACAGGACACGTGATGTCAGCTAATTGTAACATCACTGTTAAGTAGTGCGGATACACAAACTGGAAAGGTAATGTTTTTAATTAATATACGTTGTGTTGCTACAAGAAAAGCAAAGCTTTCACACACCATATTGGTCTCTAAGGTTAATAAGCTGCAAGAGAAGCTAAGCTTTCACATGTAATGTTGATCTTTTTGCGCGTGTTACACTTTAAGTTACATCACAAAAATGTGCCAGTAAAATTTTTAGCCGAGCCCAGTGACTTGCCCTGAAAGTTTTCCACAAATAAATTAGCTACCACAGAAGAGAGAGAGCTTCCCGTAGCACTACATCAATTCGCTCATGATAACGACATGAATGTCTGGGCAAAAAATATTTCTAAATGGCTCTTCATCAAATGCTCTGTGATTTAAGAAGTTCATCGTACATTGTTGCACATAGTACAACTCGCGTAAAATGAAAATTACTTTGAAAGTAATGATTTTCAAACCACTATTCGCAATATTTTCGCGTGACCTGTTAGAAATAGGTTTGTTACAGTAGTCGTCAGAGACCCCCAGATGACAGGCGCCGCCGCGCTTTGGCAGCTACTGTGACGCAGGAAGCCCGTATGTTCGTACGTGTAAAACATTAAAAGATCTTACATTACGTCATAAAAGAAAAAAGACGTAAGAAGATACTCCAAGAGCATCGGGATTTCGTGAATTTTACTAAAATGGCACATTTAAAGTGCATACTTAAAGAGCACATTCGTAGGTCCAAATTCCCAATGAAGTAGGCCTCGACCTGATATTAAACTTTTCAGTGTGGGTTCTGGGATGTTAATTTTCTTGGAGTACCAGTACTGTATTAATTCATTTTTGATTCTATATTATGGCATAATGCTATACGTGCTAGAAGATGAAAACGTGCACTTGAAATGCAGTGAGCTGTTGAAATTAGCCGAGAGTGTGGAACTAAACACTTTGTTTCAAACACATTGACTGCCTCAGCGTAAAAGATTAATAAAAACCAAATTTCTTTAGCAAAACGACAAAAATAACTTCATTCTTCTACAAGGCGATTAATGCATGACTGTCAGAAAAGTGGAAATAAAATAAAATCTGAAACTAATAACGTATATTAGTCTTCCGTGATTATGTGAATGTCTTAATTCACTTGATAGCTCCCGGCCACAGAAATCCATTTTGTTTTCATTTGACGTGAGAGCAGAAAACGAAGAGGAAACAGCAAACTTACTAAAGTGTAAACACGGGTCACGTGGAGACTACACACTTCCCCACTACAACTCAGACTGCTCTGCGCACCAGCCCCGGATCTACGATAATTCCGAACTGGGGCAATACTGCGATAAGGGCCAACAGCCACATTTCTGTAGCCAGAAGCGGAGAAGGTACCACTCATATGCTACTCAACTTCACATGCGCATGAGCCTGCTCGTAACTGCTAAAACGAATCTAATGTACAGTTGTGACGTCACGCTCATCGGAGGCAACTTGTTGTTATGAAGCATTGCATAGTCTTCCTAAAGCCTTTGACACAATATGCTGTTGGCAAACACTTGTATGAGCACTGGGTTTTGTTGTATATGGCACATTTCCTTTGCAATTAATGTTTTATTTTTGTTTTTTTCTCGTTCACGTTTTATTGTTGCAGTATTATTATGCAATAGCACGACACAGTAATAACGTTTGTCAGAGTATCGATTCTTACCAGTCAAAATTACAAAAATTTAACTGACAACTAACACAACGAAAAATTCCCGGAATTCTAAAAAATTCCCGGCTTTTTCCCGGTTTTCTCCTGGATGAAAAAATTCCCGGGTTCTTCCTGGATCTCCCGGTTGTCCCGGGTCGTGTGAATTTCTTGATATCCAGTTAATGTACAGTATTTTCTTATAGTCCATAAATGTTTTTAAAGAATAAACTTATTACATTATTAATTTCACTAACTCAGAGTGATCAAGAATAAAGGAGAAGCCACTATATGTATCTAACTGGGGTTCACTGCAATCGAAGAAAGTTTACTGAAAAAATTCTCTCACCAACTGAAACTAGGTACTAGCAAATGTGGTAACTTTAAGAGACAGGAGATCATCTGTGAATTGGGTGCAACAGTTTCGAAAGTGAGAGTATTCTGAATGCAACACAGTAGGGATAATAGCAAGAGGGGACAACATTGAGTTGGGAAAAAACCATGTAGATTCAAATACAATATAAATGAAAAATATTGCAAGCAATTAATAATACAAGCAACTGGCAACAACAGTTTGCTGAGCAGCATAGCTAGCAAGGCAAACATGGCACTTAAAAAAATCGTGTTAGATCAGAATGGTGGAAACGCATCAAAACAGTACAAGAATTGTATTCACAGTTGTGAATACGAAAAACCATCAGCAGTACAATGGAATGACAGCAATTAAAATTTGTAACAGATTGGGACTCGAATCTGGGCTTCCCACTATCACAAGTGGTCACCTTACCATCTGGCTATCCATTATGTTGTCAACAATGTGTCTAAAACCTTTACTCATAGATCTGTTATATACACTCCTGGAAATTGAAATAAGAACACCGTGAATTCATTGTCCCACGAAGGGGAAACTTTATTGACACATTCCTGGGGTCAGATACATCACATGATCACACTGACAGAACCACAGGCACATAGACACAGGCAACAGAGCATGCACAATGTCGGCACTAGTACAGTGTATATCCACCTTTCGCAGCAATGCAGGCTGCTATTCTCCCATGGAGACGATCGTAGAGATGCTGGATGTAGTCCTGTGGAACGGCTTGCCATGCCATTTCCAGCTGGCGCCTCAGTTGGACCAGCGTTCGTGCTGGACGTGCAGACCGTGTGAGACGACGCTTCATCCAGTCCCAAACATGCTCAATGGGGGACAGATCCGGAGATCTTGCTGGCCAGGGTAGTTGACTTACACCTTCTAGAGCACGTTGGGTCCGCACGGGATACATGCGGACGTGCATTGTCCTGTTGGAACAGCAAGTTCCCTTGCCGGTCTAGGAATGGTAGAACGTTGGGTTCGATGACGTTTGGATGTGCCGTGCACTATTCAGTGTCCCCTCGACGATCACCAGTGGTGTACGGCCAGTGTAGGAGATCGCTCCCCACACCATGATGCCGGGTGTTGGCCCTGTGTGCCTCGGTCGTATGCAGTCCTGATTGTGGCGCTCACCTGCACGGCGCCAAACACACATACGACCATCATTGGCACCAAGGCAGAAGCGAGTCTCATCGCTGAAGACGACACGTCTCCATTCGTCCCTCCATTCACGCTTGTCGCGACACCACTGGAGGCGGGCTGCACGATGTTGGGGCGTGAGCGGAAGACGGCCTAACGGTGTGCGGGACCGTAGCCCAGCTTCATGGAGACGGTTGCGAATGGTCCTCGCCGATACCCCAGGAGCAACAGTGTCCCTAATTTGCTGGGAAGTGGCGGTGCGGTCCCCTACGGCACTGCGTAGGATCCTACGGTCTTGGCGTGCATCCGTGCGTCGCTGCGGTCCGGTCCCAGGTCGACGGGCACGTGCACCTTCCGCCGACCACTGGCGACAATATCGATGTACTGTGGAGACCTCACGCCCCACGTGTTGAGCAATTCGGCGGTACGTCCACCTGGCCTCCCGCATGCCCACTATACGCCCTCGCTCAAAGTCAGTCAACTGCGCATACGGTTCACGTCCACGCTGTCGCGGCATGCTACCAGTGTTAAAGACTGCGATGGAGCTCCGTATGCCACGGCAAACTGGCTGACACTGACGGCGGCGGTGCACAAATGCTGCGCAGCTAGCGCCATTCGACGGCCAACACCGCGGTTCCTGGTGTGTCCGCTGTGCCGTGCGTGTGATCATTGCTTGTACAGCCCTCTCGCAGTGTCCGGAGCAAGTATGGTGGGTCTGACACACTGGTGTCAATGTGTTCTTTTTTCCATTTCCAGGAGTGTACATTCCCATACAGAAGAGACATTTTACTTTAAAGTCACTTGTCCGGTGCCAGTGGATAAATACAATATTGCAGTGCCTGTGTTATTCCAAATTACAATGTAATTCCTTCAGACAAGCATGCTTGTCCAAAGGAACACTGCATCATAGTTCGGAATAATGGAATAGCAATATAGATATCACAGCAGAGGGAAGTTATTTATGACAATAGGGATGCTTAAACAACTTAAGGAGGTAACAGTAAAAATGAATAGGGGTGTTTTAAAGAGTATGTGTGATGCAAAGTAAAATGGAGACACCTAGGTGTTCACACCCGTGGAGAAAATAGCAATGATTTTTATGTAAGGTTGGAAAGAAGAAACATACAAGCAACTCTTGCAATGTAGCAATTCTTTGGTGAGGTGAGCTTATAGAAGCTGAAGCTGAACCTTAAGTCAAAGTCCCTATCTGCGACTCAGCATTTCTGCCATATGGTGAGTAGCAACTTTCTTTCCCATTTATTGTTTCTCGATATTATAGTCATTCTGGTCACCTCTAGTAACACTGAAAGAGGCATTAAATGAGTTGGAGGCTGACCCGAACAAAAAAGCAGGTAGTTGTTTGACCAAATCAAACAGAGCTGGCAGTCATTTGACCAGAGCAGAGCTGGTCAATAAATGCAGTATTGTCGACTAGTGTTCATTGAGTGGGAATCAATATATAAAAGTAAAATTAACCACTGTCATGTGTGTTGTGGTACTGTTAAGGAGCCACATGGAGCATTACTTTCTCTGAGAATGCTATTGCACTTATAATCATGAAATGTACTGTGTTTGGATAGAGGCAAGAGGTGTGACTCGGTGGGTATGTAGATCAACACCTTCAACCCATTACATGCAGTCTCCCATCCTTCATCAAAGACACCAACCACTTTCTCGAACGCCTGGAATCCTTACCCAGTCTGAGATCAACACCTTCAACCCATTGCATGCAGTCTCCCATCCTTCATCAAAGACACCAACCACTTTCTCGAACGCCTGGAATCCTTACCCAGTCTGAGATCAACACCTTCAACCCATTATATGCAGTCTCCCATCCTTCATCAAAGACACCAATCACTTTCTCGAACGCCTGGAATCCTTACCCAGTCTGTTACCCCCGGAAACCATCCTTGTAACCATTGATGCCACTTCTTTATACACAAATATTCCAAACGTCCAGGGCCTTGCTGCGATGGAGCACTTCCTTTCATGCAGATCACCTGCCACCCTACCTAAAACCTCTTTCCTCATTACCTTAGCCAGCTTCATCCTGACCCACAACTTCTTCACTTTCGAAGGCCAGACATACTAACAATTAAAGGGAACAGCCATGGGTACCAGGATGGCCCCCTCGTACGCCAACCTATTCATGGGTCGCTTAGAGGAAGCCTTCTTGGTTACCCAGGCCCGCCAACCCAAAGTTTGGTACATATTTATTGATGACATTTTCATGATCTGGACTCACAGTGAAGAAGAACTCCAAAATTTCCTCTCCAACCTCAACTCCTTTGGTTCCATCCGATTCACCTGGTCCTACTCCAAATCCCATGCCACTTTCCTTGACGTTGACCTCCACCTGTCCAATGGCCAGCTTCACACGTCCGTCCACATCAAACCCACCAACAAGCAACAGTACCTCCATTATGACAGCTGCCACCCATTCCACATCAAACGGTCCCTTCCCTACAGCCTAGGTCTTCGTGGCAAACGAATCTGCTCCAGTCTGGAATCCCTGAACCATTACACCAACAACCTGAAAACAGGTTTCACATCCCTCAACTACCCTCCCGACCTGGTACAGAAGCAAATAACCAGAGCCACTTCCTCATCTCCTCAAACCCAGAACCTCCCACAGAAGAACCCCAAAAGTGGCCCACTTGTGACAGGATAGTTTCCGGGACTGGATCAGACTCTGAATGTGGCTCTCCAGCAGGGATACGACTTCCTCAAATCCTGCTCTGAAATGAGATCCATCCTTCATGAAATCCTCCCCACTCCACCAAGAGTGTCTTTCCGCCGTCCATCTAACCTTCGTAACCTGTTAGTTCATCCCTATGAAATCCCCAAACCACCTTAGCTACCCTCTGGCTCCTACCATTGTAACCGCTCCCGGTGTAAAACCTGTCCCATGCACCTTCCCACCACCACCACCTACTCCAGTCCTGTAACCCGGCAGGTGTACACGATCAAAGGCAGAGCCACGTGTGAAAGCACCCACGTGATTTACCAACTGACCTGCCTACACTGTGAAGCTTTCTATGTGGGGATGACCAGCAACAAACTGTCCATTCACATGAATGGACACAGGCAGACAGTGTTTGTTGGTAATGAGGATCACCCTGTGGCTAAACATGCCTTGGTGCACAGCCAGCACATCTTTGCACAGTGTTACACCGTCCGGGTTATCTGGATACTTCCCACTAACACCAACCTGTCAGAACTCCGGAGATGGGAACTTGCCCTTCAGTATATCCTCTCTTCTTGTTACCCGCCAGGCCTCAATCTCCGCTAATTTCAATTTGCCGCCGCTCATACCTCACCTGTCTTTCAACAACATCTTTGCCTCTGTACTTCCGCCTCGACTGACATCTCTGCCCAAACTATTTGCCTTTACAAATGTCTGCTTGTGTCTGTGTATGTGCGGATGGATATGTGTGTGTGTGTGTGTGTGTGTGTGTGTGTGTGTGTGTGTGTGGGCGCGCGCGAGCGTATACCTGTCCTTTTTTCCCCCTAAGGTAAGTCTTTCCGCTCCCAGGATTGGAATGACTCCTTACCCTCTCCCTTAAAACCCACATCCTTTCGTCTTTCCCTCTCCTTCTCTCTTTCCTGACAAAACAACCATGGGTTGTGAAAGCTTGAATTGTGTGTGTATGTTTGTGTTTCTATCGACCTGCCAGCACTTTTGTTTGGTAAGTCACATCATCTTTGTTTATATATATGAAAAATATATCTAAAAACAAATGTGATGTGACTTACCAAACAAAAGCACTGGTAGGTCGATAGACACACAAACAAACACAAACATACACACAAAATTCAAGCTTTCGCAACGGACGGTTGCTTAATCAGGAAAGAGGGAAGGAGAGGGAAAGACGAAAGGATGTGGGTTTTAAGGGAGAGGGTAAGGAGTCAGCTGCTGAATGAAACCAGTCTAGTACCAGAAGAAAAATATGTAAAAGGGGCCACATAAGTGGGACATTTTGACTTACCACCAATACCAAAGAGAAACTATAATAACTTGCACAGGAGTTTCTTCATGAACTTCAATGTCCTTGGCAACAATTGTGCTGTTATCTTTCCCAGACACACTGCATTGCATACTCTGAGTCCTCGTTGTCTCTTCCTCAGAGAACAGGTAATAGCCATTTCCTGCATATAACAATGGGTGTTAAATTGATTCGTGTAATCAAACATTTAAAGCATTATCAAGAAAATATGTCATGCACATTCAGACAAAACAACAAATACAGAGCACATTGTGAGTTTGCATTTTGGATATGTTGTTCATTTGTCAAGAGAGTTATAGTTCTCCTACCTACTGTGCTCTTCTGGCTTATTTTCTTATTTTTTCATTATTATGGCCCGGTTGTATGACACATAAGGTTAAACAATAGGAGTTGCATACTAAGTAAACAATTTTTTTTTGTGATCTTAAATAAAAACCCACATCAAATAAAAGCTTTTAAGCACTTCAGGTATGGGGTATTCTACTTCAACCATTCCAGAGAATGTGTGCAGAAAATAGGGGAACAGAAACCAAAAAGAAGAAAGAAATTTCCAGCCACTAATGAAACATGTTACTGAAAATAATGTAACCTATTTCAATGATTTTCAGAGATTATCATTTTTCTCACTGGTTCATAATTCCACAATTACTATGGATATTTTAGCAATACAAAAATAAGAGTGGGTTCAAGGGACTGACATTCAATACGTAGAACATGCATTCAAGATTCAAATACAAACAAAGCAACAGTGGAAATTGCATTGTAAGAAATGTGATACTATAGTAGGTACATCAAGTTTTCTGAGGGAGGACCATGCTCAGGGGAGGGAGATACTTCAGACAATCTACTTATCTTGTCCCCGAAGTGTTTCATATGTGAAGCTAAATAAATCATTAATACTTTTCAAAAGTTTTGTCTCTGTAAACACTGTTTGTGAAACAGCTACTAGACAGCAATTTGTTACATTTCCTTAATGGTGTGCTGGTAAGAGTTTTCAGCTGTTTATCACTTGCCTGAATTTTTAAAATTCGCGCATTTCTGTATCAGTTTTTGGACATTTGTGCACAATGGCTCAGTTTATTGATGAAGTTGTGTGACGTTCAAATATAAGAGAAGCACAAAAAGTTTTATTACTATCTAATAATTATGTAATATAAATAGTCATCTGATTGGAGGGAAAGTTACTTTTTTCCTAAAAAATATTTGTCATTTTTTTATGCATCACACGCAAACTGAATTCTCATTACTGCAGGATTTTTACCTTAAGAAGGTTTCTGAATGAGGAAATAAAATAAGTATCAACAACTAAGCTGAACGTAAATAAATCTGCTTGTTGGGCACAGGGAAGGGCGTTTTCAAAACTAGTTTCCTATGGATGAAGTTTGACAAGGAACAAAAAGTATGATAATGGCCCTGAGAAAATGTGTGTTAGTAGTACAAAACGGCAAAGATGTGAAACATTATACAGAAAAAAACAACTATTGTCTGGCTACCAGCCTGGTGCAAGTCTTTCTATCTGGCACCTCTCCAGTGACTTGTGTATCAACTTTGCTGTTTATTTATTCAAGTGCCTTCTCATTTGGCCTCACAAGGCCCCATTCTGTACCATTCCCTCACAGAAATATCTGAGGTGGTTCCCTGGAAGTGAACCCAGGACCACTGTGTTAGCATCCAGCAATGCCAACTTCTAGATTAAGAATGAAAGACTCTGTCATAGAACCCATCACTGTGTATTTTGTCTTCAATTCCGCCCTTGCACACTAAAAAAACTTTATTATTTTTTTGAAATGCATTTGTAACTACAAATAGGGTAAAGGAAAGTCCCAGGTGGAATATGAAAAATGGAAAAAGTAAAGGTAATAATTCACTGTATAGGTTAGGCATTGAGTCATCTACACATACAGAAACGAGACTAAAAACTTGAATAAAATGTTTCCCAGAATGTGAACAGGCCATCATGTTGTTTATAAAACCAACATTTCAGCCACTGTTGCAAGTGGTTTTCACTAGGATGACATATTTACAACTGGTAAGTACCACATTCAGATATTATATACTGCAATTTCATCTTGCTCATAAGGTCAGTTCATCAGTAACAACTCTGCACTTTATTTTTTGTTATATGAACTGCCAACAGCAGCAGGCCTAGGGGATAACAGCATCTGTGTGGTGTTCCCATCATCAGGTATGGCAGTAAATATAGGGCACATAGCTCACTACATTGTCTCAACTGCCACCAAGCACTCCAAGAGCAAAACAACCAATAAAATACAAACTACTATCAATAATCACACACACACACACACACACACACACACACACACACACACACAAACGCATATGCAACTCACACACGCATGACCACACTCCCTGCCAGCGAAGCCACACGGCAAGCAGTGTGCATGAGAGAGAGGCAACTGGGTGGGGGTAAGGAGGAGGCTGGGGCATGGAGGGGGAGGGATAATGGGACAGGGGTGGGGGACAGTAAAGTGCTGCTAGTTAAGAGTGTGCAGGAATGAGGTGGAGATAGGGTACAGCAGGTTAGACAGAGGGCGAGGGAGGACTGGTGGATAGCGGAAAAGGTGAGAAGTAAAAAGACTGGGTGTGTTGATGGGGTGAGGGCTGCATAGTGCTGGATATGACAAGGAAGGGGCTAGATGAGTAAGGACAATGAATAACAAAGGTTGAGGCCAAAAGGGTTATGGGAACGCAGGACATACTGCACGGAGGGTTCCCACCTATGCAGTAAAGAACAGCTGGTGTTCCTGCAAAGGATCAAGATGGTGCAGGCTGTGAAGCAGTCACAGAAACGAATAAAATCATGTTGGGCAGCATACTCAGCAATAGGGTGGTCCAACTGTTTCTTGGTCACCATTTACCGATGGCCATTCATCAATAAAGCTTGTCAGACACCACCTCCTGCCATCCAAACAGAGTTTGGCCCAGTTGTAAATATGTCAACCTGATAAGGGCCATTTGCAACAGTGGTCGAAACACTGTTTTTATGAACAACAATATATGTGGCCCCATATCCAAAAATATATTACTGAAGATAAAACACTGAAGGAAGCCTTTGGTCACATAAGACTGAAAATGTTGCTAAGACTTAATATAAAACATAAATACACACCAGCTGAGCTGTCTATGTGTGTCTATGGTCCTGTATCATGAGATCATACTCAATAGTTCCCGGAATGTATAGGTAGCTCATGAAGTCTAACCAGTATGATGAAACACACCAAGTGGTACTTTTACATTATTTGTGTGTCAATGTATCAAGTGACTGTGCTACATGCTTGCCTTCAGCTATCATGCGCATTTCCCCATTGTCATGTGTTGCATGTCTTGCAAACTCGACAATGGCGAGTAGCTGGGAACAAAGTGTGTACATTAACTTTTGAGGTGCTATGTTACGCACAAAGTGATGCATGAAAGTAAATATGGATACAGGTAAGCTCGAAATGAGGAAACTACAGTAAGCTAATAACTTTAAACAAAAATTTTTAAATTAAATGTGACGAGAACATCTTAGATCTTCTCCCTGTCTGTGGCCATGGTATTCGCTGCATTAGTGAGGTTTAAGCGTTGTTCAACCCTTAGAGCACAGTGTACATACAAAATACAGACATGCTCATGCTCACTCGCTGTAGAGTAGAGTGGGGTAAGGTTGCGTGGCGGGTAAGATTGCACAAGGCTTGTATCTCAGTTTTAGTAATGCAGCAGTTAGCTACTATGCAGGGGACAAAATAGCCTCTATGGCTGACCCTTTATTGCCATAGTTTGGCTGTTGTCCTGGTGTTAACAGCTTCGCAATGCTGTAAGAGCTGTTTTACGTAATTTTCATATAACATTTCATGTTCTGGAAGTAAGCTATAACTCCGGCAATAATGTGATTATCAATTTTAACTTTATTCCATTGTGTACTACGATGCATTTCAGTCTTGCAGTGTATTAACACATCTATATTCCTACAAAGCGTTTCCATGTGCAGTCAAAAGCTGGTGTGTCGTAGTGCGGGGCAAGTTTATGCGTTGCAGGTGGGGCAAAACTGCGCAGTGTGTAATCTTACCCCATGCGTTATAACTATCAGCTTTTCCATAGATCTAGAAATATTTATGAACATTGAGGTGGATATTATACATCGATAGTAGTCCTCTAAGAACCCTTTCTTATATTGTAGCGTCTACAAAAGGAAAAGCGAACAGAAACCATGCACTCCAGAAATGCTGGAAGCTGAAAAAGAGGGCTTGAAAAACGGCAAGTCTAAACGACAAATAGCGAGGGAGCTTGGAATAAGTGAAGCTGCCCTCAGAAATCACCTTACAGAGGTACGAGGCCCTTGCAAGTATACTTTTATCTCTATATTTTTTGTTTTGGAAACTTTTGTCTATGTAGGGATAAGCTTCAAATTAATACTCCCACCCCTACTTTCTTCATGGTTTTGGGGTAAACAAACTGGGAAGATTCGGAAGAACTTTTAATGATGAACAGGAACTATAACTCACCGAACACAGCAGATCTTTGGACAAATGTTATTATGGTATGATTCTGAAAGATTTTAGAAGATTAGTTCATGACTACTCTGAGAGGAATAACATAAAAACAGAATTTGACAAAAACACTAAGATGGCCGGAAAGGACTGGGATCATGATTTCCTGCAGAGACGAAACCTTAGCCTTCAGATTCCACAGAAAACTAGTCTTGGACGTGTGATGCGGGTTCAACAAACAGCAATCGAGCATCTTCTTTGTTAATCTTTTGCCACTGATGGAGAGATACAAATTTGAACCTCATTGCATATACAACATTGATGAGTCAGGAATTACAACTGTTCCTAACAAGGTTCCGAAAGTGTGCAACATGTGGCAAGATGCACATAGGCAAAATAGCATCTGCAGAAAGAGGTCAGCTGATAACGGTTGTATGTTGTATGGGACCTGGGGGGAGTTACATCCTTCCAGGAATAATATTTCCTCGGAAAAGGATGAAGGAGAGTTTAAAGAACAGTGCCCCTCCTGGGTCACTAATGATGTGTTCGGACACTGGATACATCAACTCATATTTGTATCTCACATGGCTACAACATTCTGAAAAACGTACACAGCCAATAGAAGATAATCCAGTATTGGTAATTTTGGACAATCACTCGTCACATTTGAGTCTGAATGTCGTTCTTTACTGCAGGGACCATAACATACACATGTACTTACCATTCCTCCACACAGCAGCCACAAAATGCAGCCACTGGATCGCTGCTTTTTCAAGCCACTGAAGGACTTTTATTCACAGGAATGCAACCAGTGGCTCATTAACCACCCTGGATATGTAATTAAGCAAGAATGTATCGCTGAATTGTTTGGAAACGCTTATCAAAGGACGGCCACAATGACGAAGGCAAGAAAGGCGTTCAAGATATGTGGTATTTATCCAATCGATCGTCACATATTCACCGAGGAAGATTTCCTGCCTTTGACTGTTACAGACCAAAGTGACAAATTTAATGACGCATCCACAGTTGAAACTGGATCCCTCCAGCGCCAAAGTTCAGAGACATATACAAATGAACCACAATCAGGACCAAGTACCTACGTTTCCCCAAAAGAAATAATTCCTTTGTAAGGAAGAAAAGATGTGAAAAAAGACAGAAGAAAGGAAAGAAGTCAGAAATAGTATCTGGGACCCCATTCAAGAAGCAACTGGAATCCCAATCAACAGAACAAGAAATAAAGAAACCAAAGAGGAAACTGCTTCTGTTCAAGCAAACAAAAAGAAAGCAAAGCAAAACTTAAATATGTCTAGGGAAAATTCACAAACTTTTCACTGTCGAGGCTGTACTGAAAAATACAATAATCCACCAGCAGAAGACTGGATTCAATGTCTCAAGTGCGAGGAGTGGTGGCATGAATCCTGCTCTTGTTATGAAGGTTCTGGACACTTCATTTGTGATCTCTGTTAAAAATATTTTCGTCCGACAGGAATATTTTTGCATGTTTTTGATGACAGGCCCAGATTTGTTCATTAGGTCAAATATTGTATCAACAGTAACTGTTATATGCTGAGAAACAAGGTATATTATGTTTATGTATGCCATAAATTAAATAAAAGACAAAGAACTAAATGACACATATGTTTTCCTCATTTGATAATAATGCGCACATTTACCCCACTAGAAACACACTCTTACCCCACGGTCGGGTAAGACTGCGCATTTGCATTACTTTTTTTACTAAGTGCGAATTACAGTTTAAATTGTTTCTATGACTTTCGGACTCTGTCATATAACAGGCAAAATTCAGATGAAATGCCATTTACAATATAATTGTGACATTTCCTTCAGTATAGCGCTACTTAAACCTTAAGAGCGCAATCTTGCCCCACTTTACTCTAATGTTTGCAATAGCATGCGCACACTGAATGGGCGAGCATTTACCGGTAGGACATTTAGCATGTTATGGATGTTGTTTGGCCATGAAATGTGAAAAACGTTCTGTGTTGCTGCCAAAGGACTGTCCTTGTAAGCTTACTCAAACTAGTGGTGATTGAGAAAAGTTCCAGGAAATAACAATTAGTAGTTCATTCAGGGGTGTTTACGAAGGTAGAATTGGTGCACAGCATGCTGAAAGAGGAAGAGATTCTAGATATTTTATAGAGAGATGAAGGGTCAGAAACAGAAGACACTGACAGAGATGATTCATATTCTTCAGATGAAAGTACGGGCAATGAATAAGGTAAACATGTGTTTCAGTTGTTCATACAGGGAGTACTTCATTCATGCATTTTGTATTCTGACTGATGTTCACTCTCATTTCCATTTACAGCTTCTGAATATGGATCTAAGCGTTCTTTCTTTATGCAGGCAATTGTACAGACTATCAGTCACTGTCTGTGGTACCTGCTTATATGCATAACTCTCATATACCTGCTATTAAATATTCCTGTACTATTTTTGTGAATGCAGCCAGAATCACAACTGTGTCACTAAAAGAGAGAGCCTGTAACACTTCTTTTTTTTTACAGATTTCATGTGTTACTTGTTCTCATTAAATCATCTATTTCAACTATATATTCTAAAATTAATTCATATTTCTATAAAATATTTACTTTTTCCTTTTAGATGGTGCAAGAATCATATTCCTATCAGATTTCTGTATTTTACAATGTCATTTAAAAGCAATCTACAATTATGTCAGTTCACAGGAAAATACTGGTTGTGAAGATGCCAGTGTTGAATGTGTTAATGTATCTGCATTTATTTATTTTGTGATGACATTGCATGAGCAGTGCAATAATTCATGTTCAAATACTGCTTTATGATGAGGATCAAAATAACATACCATTGACATATTCTGTACCATACAGCACTGAAAGAGCTGTGGCAGAAGCATCTAGTGGCTGTAAAGCAGTTTCCTCTTTCGAATGTGAATCTTCTACACCTAAAAGGGCTCCTGAAACAAAAATAATTTTGTAGGTGCCATTTCCTTATTACTTAATAATAATAATAATAATAATAATAATAATAATAATAATACGAGAGAAGGAAAGTTCCTACTCACCATATAGCGGAGATGCTGAGTCGCGATAGGCACAATAAAAAGATTCACACAATCATAGCTTTTGGCCATTAAGGACACGCACGCACGCACGCACGCACGCACGCACGCACACACACACACACACACACACACACACACACACAAAATCGCAACTTGCACACACACCTGCAGTCTCGGAGAGCTGAAACTACACTGCGAGCAGCAGCACCAGTGCATGGTGGGAGTGGCGACTGGATGGGGGGTAAGGAGGAGGCTGGGGCAGGGAGGGGGAGGGATAGTATGGTGGGAGTGGCGGACAGTGAAATGTTGCAGTTCAGACGGAGGGTAGGAGAGAAGGTGTGTAGAGGGGAGGGGTAAGTAGGGGAAAGGAGAAAAATAAAAATAAAAGAAATTAAAAAACTGGGTGTGGCAGTGAAATGATGGCTGTGAAGTGCTGGAATGGGAACAGGGAGGGGGCTGGATGGGTGAGGACAGTGACTAACGAATGTTGAGGCCAGGAGGGTTACGGGAACGTAGGATGTATTGCAGGCAAAGTTCCCACCTCCGCAATTCAGAAAAGCTTGTCTTGGTGGGAAGGATCCACATGGCACAGGCTGTGAAGCAGTCACTGAGATGAGGGGTATCACGTTTGGCAGCGTGTTCAGCTACAGGGTGGTCCACTTGTTTTTTGGCCACAGTTTGTTGGTGGCTGTTCATGCGGACAGACAGCTTGTTGGTTGTTATGCCTACATAGAATGCAGCACAGTGGTTGCAGCTTAGCTTGTAGATCACATGACTGGTTTCACAGGTAGCCCTGCCTTTGATGTGATAGGTAATGTTAGTGACAGGACTGGAATAGGTGATGGTGGGAGGATGTATGGGACAGGTCTTGCATCTACGTCTATTAGAGGGGTATGAGCCATGAGGTAAGGGATTGGGAGCAGGGCTTGCGTACGGATGGACGAGTATATTGTGTAGGTTTGGTGGACGGCGGAATACCACGGTAGGAGGGGTGGGAAGGATAGTGGGTAGGACATTTCTCATTTCAGGGCACGACGAGAGATAATCGAAACCCTGGCGGAGAATGTAATTCAGTTGCTCCAATCCCGGATGGTACTGAGTTACGAGGGGAATGCTCCTCTGTGGCCAGACTGTGGGACTTTGGGAGGTGGTGGGAGACTGGAAAGATAAGGCACGGGAGATTTGTTTTTGTACGAGGATGGGAGGATAATTACAGTCAGTGAAGGCTTCAGTGAGACCCTCGCTATATTTAGAGAGGGACTGCTCGTCACTGCAGATGCGACGACAATGGGTGGTTAATCTGTACGGAAGGGACTTCTTGGTATGAAACGGGTGGCAGCTGTCGAAGTGGAGGTATTGCTGGTGGTTAGTAGGTTTGATATGGACAGAGGAACTGCTGTAGCCATCTCTGAGGTGGAGGTCAACATCTAGGAAGGTGGCTTGTTGGGTTGAGTAGGACCAGGTGAAGCAAATGGGGGAGAAGTAGTTGAGGTTCTGGAGGAATGTGAATAAGGTGTCCTCACCTTCAATCCAGATAGCAAAGATGTCATCAATGAATCTGAACCAGGTGAGGGGTTTAGGATTCTGGGTTTTTAGGAAGGATTCCTCTAGATGGCCCATGAATAGGTTAGCTTAGGATGGTGCCATGCAGGTGCCCATAGCTGTACTGTGGATTTGTTTGTAGGTAATACCTTCAAAGGAAAAGTAATTGTGGGTGAGGATATAGTTGGTCATGGAGACTAGGAAGGAGGTTGTTGGTTTGGAATCCATAGGGTGCCTGGAGAGGTAGCGTTCGATAGCAGTAAGGCCATGGGCATTAGGAATGTTAGTATACAGGGAGGTGGCATCAACAGTGACGAGCAGGGCACCATGTGGTAAAGGGAAAGGAACTGTTGAGAGTCGGCCGAAGAAATGGTTGGTATCTTTTATATAAGAGGATAGGTTCCGAGTAATAGGTTAAAGGTGTTGGTCTACGAGACCAGAGATTCTCTCAGTGGGGGCACAGTAACCAGCCACAACAGGGCAACCTGGGTGGTTGGGTTTATGGACTTTAGGAAGCATGTAGAAGGTGGGAGTGCAGAGAGTGGTAGGGGTAAGTAGAGAGATGGACTCTGGGGAGAGGTTCTGGGATAGCCCTAAGGATTTGAGTAGTGACTGGAGATCCTGCTGGAATGGGATCACTGTGGCATGGTTTGTAGGTGGAAGTATCTGACAGCTGATGAGTCCTTCTGCCATGTAATCCTTGCTGTTCAAAACTACGGTGGTGGAGCCTTTGTCTGCAGGTAGGATTATAAGATCGGGATCAGTTTTTAGATGGTGGACAGTGGTTCTTTCTGCGGATGTACGGTTAGTATGCATGTTGAGGGTTTTGGGGAATGATGGTGAGGCAAGGTTCGAGGATAAGAAATTCTGGAAAGTTAGCAGGGGGTGGTTTGGAGGCAGTGGGGGTGGAGTGAACTGAGTTAGGCAAGGTTCAATGTTGGTCTTTGGTTGAGTATGATTGGTCGGGTTGGTGGCGAAAAAGTGTTTCCACTGCAGGGACTGGGAGAAGGAGAGAAGGTCTTTAACTAGTCCTGCATGGTTGAATTTGGGAGTGGCGCAAAAGGTGGGGCCTTTGGAAAAGACTGATATTTCTATGGGACTAAGGCTTCTGGAAGAAATGTTCATGACTGTGTTGCAGGTCTGTTTAGGTTTTGAGTTCTGTGTGGTGGTGGGAGGGAGTTTCGGAGGGTGGGATAAGGTTTGGAGGTGGTTGTAGAAGTGGTTGTAGAAGTGGTGAACAGTGGTACTCCGAGGCAGGAGTAGGAAGTGAGCAGGATGGAGAGCTTTTTGAGGTGGCATTGTGCATGTTGCTCAAGTTCCTGCAGGGCAAGAGTTTCAATGTGTGTTATGGGTTCCAGGAATTTGGGATTACATAGCAGGAGAATTTTGCAAATGGAGAGAAGGTACTGCAAGGAGGATTGGGCTTGAATGATACGGTTTTGCAGGACTATGTTGGTGAGGGCTAAGGATTGGCGGAATCTGAACAGGTGGAGGTCATTGTGGAAGGAGGCGTGGAAACCAGAGATGGTTAATTTGACGGTAAGGCCATTAGGGGGGATTTCATGAGCCAAGCAACAATGCAGGAACAGTATGTGGGACTGGGATCTGGCTAGGGATAAGGAAACTTTTCTGTATTGACGCAGATGGAAGGAGCAAGGATCCACAGTGGTGCAAAAATGCAAAAAAATACGTAAGGAAGTAGAATTACGTACAAAAAATTACGCAAAAATACATCCAAATACGTGTGAAAAGTACGAGATGGATGCAAAGGGAGAGGGGGAGGGGGGGGATAGAGATGAAATCTGAGGAAGACGAAAACTCACTAAAATTGGCGAGAAGTCACTAAAAATATGCATATATTTAACAGAGAATCAAATTTAATCTTTCTGCTGCTGACGTCTTAACAAAACAATCCGCACAAAAAAGGTGTCACATTTTACATTGCGATCAAACTGCAGCTACAAACTATCCAAATAAACTGAAAATTCCTCATAGTAACAGCTGGTTACCTTGATGGACAATACAAATTAAGTATCATATTGTCACACCATAATAAGAATAAACTCCAAATGCGAAAGCAGGGTCGTCAGTGAAGTACAACACTTAAAACAGAAAGCACGTTTATTACAAACACCATCGTACAGCCAGAACAGAACTCAGCTCCTGGATGGTGAGTACAGCTATTTATACAAATGGTGAAGATTCAGAAATAGACAAACATCAGAAACTTTGAGAATTTTCCAGAGCTAATAAATGAGAAGTAACTGCTGCTGGTCAGGATTGAACTGGAGAATCACAGCACATTAGCCAGCGATGGTAACTGTTACAACACACTACACGAAGCACAGATCACAGCATTGCTCCCTCTCCTGAAAAACAGCAAACTTCAAACTGCTTTTTCAGTTCTCATTGAAGTCAGCTATACCTGCCTGGGTCTAGATCTCGTCAATGGTCCTCTGTATGGCAGGGCTGGCAGATACTCATGTTCTTGGCGTGTCATCACATCCTCTTCATTATGACAAGCATTGAAGAAGTCCCTTCCATCAGAGATTTGCAGTGGTTTCGCCCATCTTTAATTTTCTTGAACAAGAAGCCTTCGTAACCGACCTGCACTTTAGGACTTTAGTAGAGCTTTATCTCTGCAGTTTTGTCTTCTTGACGATGGGTCAAAACCTTAGAATTTCTATGTGATGTCCAACAAGGTACAAACAATACAATACGGCCCATAATAGAGCTTTAGTACTTTTTTCTGTACCAAGTCTCCTGGACTGTATCTCACTGGCAGTGCTTGGCATTATAGCACTCTCAGTATTTCTCCTGAATTTCCTGGGCCCATATGCAAGCCAGATGTCTTCCTTCTTTGGTCCTGGTGATGCTTTTCACTTAGGCATCCTGAGTTTCATCCAGCTGAAACAGGAACTGTGTATCGAGTGTCATTTGGACCTCTTGACCATTGAGCATAAAGGACAGTGTGAGGTCTGTAATGTCTTCCTTCGTCATAAGGTATGTCATGATGAGCAGTACTGTAAACTAATCCTCTTCTTCGATATCAACATACAATGAGAGGGTAACATTCAATGTCTTATTAAAAGTGTTCTCTGAAGCCACTTGACAATGGCTGGAAGGCAGTTGTCATACTGTGGGTAATATTGCAATGTGAAATTAAGTCTGACACTAATCTCGACGAGAAAACCTTTCCATGTTAAGAGACAATCACATCGGTGCTCTGTGCTTCAAAATGATGTCTTCCACATGAAACCTTGCAATTTCCAGTCTTTTGACAGTCTGCACATATTTAGTGACAGCACAGCAGTTGAGGCAGTAAGTGCAGACTATTATCCATTGATTCCCATTTGACAATTCAGGGACCTCCCCAAGAGGTCAATTCCAGTTTGATGCAGTGGTGCTGCAGCATGCGGAATTGATATCAGATTCCTCAGTGGTAAATTTGGCTTGTGCTTCCGTTGCTGTCATTCCTTACAGTGAGTCACATAGTGTCTAATGAGTTGGTTGAGACCTGGTCAGTGATACCCATGTCTGATTCTATCCAGTGTCGATATGAGTCCCATGAGACCAGATGTTGGAGCATCCTACAAAAACTTCAGTACAGGAGACTGTAGATGATCAGGGATGACTAGCAACCACTTCCACACCATCGATCATAGTTCTTCTTACATAATGTTCTATTTATTTGTTGGAATTCTCCTTTGGTCAGTTCTTCATTCTTGAAGCCTTCTATGGTTCTCAGCGATGCGGAATGTTTCCTCTCTTCACTAGCAGTGTCACGTAATGCGGCAATGACTGTAATTTCTTCCACACTGCTTTGTTCCAACACAGGATTCCTTGAAAGGCAGTCAGTGTCCTTGTGTTTGTGTCCATTTTTGTGTACCACTGTGGTGTATTCCTCAAGCCTCAATGCCCGTCTTGTCAGTCAACCCGATGGATCCTTCATGCTAGTCACCCAGCATAGAGAATGGTGGTCTATCACATCAGTGATTTTCAAGTAGTATGAGCACATTCTGAGAAAACTTCGCACCTCACAAATGCGCCAAGAAATCAGAAAATTTGTGACTGCTCCTATTTTCTCTGGACTGGGATACATTCCATCACCATTCTCTAGATGTCGCAAGATTTTTATTTCTTAGATAGTGAAGAGGCACCTTTTCGGATTCAAGCAGAGGCCTGTAGTCTGAATACATTTCAACATGGTTGTTGGGTGGCTTTGATGTTCTTCAAATGTCCTCAAAAAAAAAAAAGAAAAAAAACCACACACAATGACATTCAGAACAGTTCCTCCACTTAAGTTGTCTGAGAAGGTTGTACATCATATGATCAAAGGTGGCTGGTGCATTACATACTCCTCATAGCAGTCTTGCATGTCATCAATGCTCAGCAGTGGGTAGGCATCTTTTTTCATGAATCTTTTCAGTCATCAGTAGATGATGCAGGAACACTATGTACCATCCTCCTCCTTCATTAGGGTGATTGACGAGGTCCAAAGACACTCTAAAGGTTCAATGATGTCATCTTGCAGCATCTTCACTTACTCCAACGTTATATGGCATTCGACGAGTTACATCCTATACGAGTGCCAGCTAGCCTGGTGAACGATCCCTGGTGTCAATATGGTGTTTTACCCCAGGTTGTTTGGCCTCACTTTTCTCCACTTTGGATCCGAAAGTTAGCACAGAATAGCTAACATTTGCCAATATTGTTCCTTGGTCATGCCAGATCCTATTGGCAGTTCGATAGAACCGTCCTCCCCTATACTGTCTGTTGTGATAACAGCACGAGTCTTCGTCAGTGGCATTAAGCTGTCATTCTTGAATTTAGGGATGAGCTGCTGCTGCTGCTCATGAAAATTAGTGATCCAAAGTTCTTCTTGGTCACATACAATGCTTATGATCATCACTGGCATGTACAGTAGATTTCTGTTACGAGCCCGAGTATTTTTCTGCAACCGACAAAAATTTCACTGTTTAGCTTAGCATCTAGACTGATCAATGGGAACTCATCTCATTGATGATGGTGGGATAACAACATCTTCAATGGCAAACAACCACCCAGAGCAATCTTACATGTGCTAGTTATAACAGCTTCGTCAATCTGGATCTCCGTTTTTCCACAGTCTAGGACTGCTTGTGATGCCTGGAAGAAGTCCCATCCGACACTAACATTATGACTATATTCTGATAAAATGACAAATTTAAAGGACTGTGTTTTGTCATTGATAGTTATTCTTGTAATTCATGTTCCTACTGGTTAGGTGTGTTTCTCATTTGCAATCTTCAGCATACAACTTGCATATCATGGAACATAGTCTTCTTTAGTTGGTGGTGATAAGTATTTGAAATTACAGAAAAGGAAGCCCCCGAATTGACTAGTGCCCGAACAGGTTAGCTGTTGATGACGACATCAATGAGATTTCCCACCATCTTGATGACTGCTATCCAAACAGGACTGTCAACTGCAGAAGCCTCACCTCCATAGATTGTGAACTCGCTTAGTTGAGTCTGGCCTTGGCGGCCAGAGACTGTGGTCATGTGTTTGAGAGTAGTCGTGTGTGTGTGTGTGTGTGTGTGTGTGGGGGGGGGGGGGGGGGGGGTCTGATTCTGATAAAGGCCTGTTTGGTCAAAAGCTTTGTTTGATGATCACTTGGTTGGGCCCACCTGCAACTCAGCATCTCCGCTATATGGTGAGTAGCAACTATCCTTTTCATAAATATTGGCACTTACGGTGTTTACCGGATTATAAGGCACTGCAGACTATAAGATGCACCTTAACTCTTAATTTTTTTTAATTATTATTTTTACCATTTTTATTATTGGACTGCAAAGGCACACTAAAAAAGTTCTTAGTTTATAAAATCTAACTGACCCTTAAAATTCCTGAAAATTGTCATCTGAACTTTCTTGATTGTTTGGTTAATTGATTTGGGAAGGGGACCAAACAGCGAGGTCATCGGTCCCATCGGGTTATGGAGGGATGGAGAAGGAAGTCGGGTGTGCCCTTTCACAGGAACCATCCTGGTATTTACCTGAAGCGATTTAGGGAAATCACGGAAAACCTATATCTTGATGGTCAGCCACAGGTTTGAACTGTCGTCCTTCGAATGCGAGTCCAGTGTACTGCCTATTGCGCCATCTCGCTCGGTACCTGAACTTTCTTCTTCTTCTTCTTCTTCTTCTTCTTCTTCTTCCTCCTCCTCCTCCTCCTCCTCTTAATAAATAAGATGGTGTTACTTATTTGGCACTTCTTGGAAGATTTGGTATATTGTCTGCTCTTACTCTAGGCCACAAATGTTTTATCCACAGACACACTTTTTTGATTGAGTGTGTTTCAAAGCTCCCTTCAGCATGAATTTGTGTTGGGTTTCATTCACCATCATTTGTTCCAATCTTCTCTCATATACACTTTAATTGGTTTACTTATTGAGACATCAAGAGGTTGCAATTTTGAAGTAAGTCCTCCAAAAATAGTAACAAGTTCTGTATTTCCCCGTCTCAACTTCTCATTCATAGAATTTTTCAAATGAGTACTAAACTGATCTAGCACAAGAAGAGAACTCTTCTTCAACAAAGCACCTTTCCTTCTCTCCCACACTTTGTTGATCTATAATTTCATACCAGCCTCGTCCATTCAAACCTTGTCATTTATGTGAACAACACCTGGCAGTATTTCAGAAGGCTTTGGCATTGTTTTGCACTTGAAAATGATCTTTGAATTAAGTTTAGTACCATCAGCACAACATCAAAGGACAACAGTGTAGTGCATTTTTGTCATGTCCACTTGTTTCTTGCATGGCAATAGTTCTGTTACTCACCACACCAAATGTCAAACTAGTTTTCTTTCTGAATAATGAAGTGATGGAAAGATAACATTTTCTCTTCATACTCTCAAGGCATTTTCTAAGATATTTTGGTTTTGGTTTGCATGCTAATCCATGACACTTCATAAACCTGTAGCACCAACCAACTCCACTCGTAAAGTCAGTTAGGTTCAGCTGTAGTGCTAGCTTAAAAGTGTGTATTTGAATCACTTTTGCATTAATTCCAAAGTCATTACGATGGTGTCACTGAATGTTCTAGTTTTGGCCAATTTGCATTCAGTCCTCAATTGGAACTAATTAGTCTTCCTCATTTTTTTCAGTTCCTCTATACTAGCCTGCTAATCACGAATGGTTTTTATCTGTTGGCGGAGAGATGAAATCCCACTCAGCTGCTGTTTCAATTTTCTTCTGCATATGCTATTACTTTCAATTTATAGCCCATGTCAAATGCATACCTTTTATTTTTTCCATTACTAAACTACCTAAAAAATTATTGTACTGTTATCGATAACAAAAATCACTTTCAATTCACTTTCACTGGCACTGTAGGCTGCAATGACACATCATAGGCTAGACAGTGTTCTGGGTTTGTGATGATGGGCCAGAAGGGAGACAACGTTAGCAAGATTGTGAATCCCCACAACTCGTATTCATTGCATTGGTGCACTGCTGCTGCCCGTTGAATCCAATGTTGCCAGATACAGACAGGTTTCCTGCAGCATCAAATATATGACCATTTTAAGACTGGCAGGAATTTTAAATCAAACATTGTACATTTTTATATCAATTTTGAGTATAAGAAGCACCTGAATTTTAGAGGCAATTTTTTGAAGGAAAAGAGTGTGTGTTATAAAGCAGCTGGTACCTCTATATGGTGACAGGGAATGACTACAGCATGTTGGGGAGTGACCTCATTCAGGCAATCCACAGGTGGATTGTCATCATCTGCAGTTGACCTGTGAACAGGATTGTTGGGATGGTTGATGTCGGCAGCATGGCAGTTGTCGCCAACACATCTTTCTTCACCACGGTTGTGTACATTTTGTCCAAGGTATCCACAGTGGAAACACACAGTTATGTTGTCTATCTCCAAATGTCTGTTGTCCTGTGGGGCATTACAACTGGCAGAGGTGTTGGTTGTATCTGTATTGGTCGGATGTTGCACTGTCCTTTGACAGTTGTGGCAACTGTCCAAGTTGGCTTGAAAATTCTTCCTGGCACAATCAACTGGTGGTGGAAATTGGTACTGAAGATTGATACACCTCATCTTGAACATTCTCTTTTACCTCCTGCCATAACATTTTTGATTGCTGCCTTTTGCTTACCGAGTCTGACAATACTGGCTGACATAAAGTGTTGTATCTCTTCTCTTACTGAGAGAGAGAGGAGGTCACTGTGGTCTCCCACAACTGCCTGAGAGACCACATTTGGGAGTCTTTCATCCGACTCTTTCTGTTGCATTATCTTGATGTGCTGGTACCACATGATGAATTCCTCAGTTGCTGAGACATCGAGCTCAGTACATGTCGTCTATGACTGCTTTCATCAAGTGTGAGGCTTTGTGAGCTTATCTCATATTCAGATTCACAATGTGGCCTAGGGCTAAAACATTCTTTATGTAGAGCTGTGTTGCTTCCCCACGACACTGAGCCCTGTTCTTCAATTGTTGCTCTGTTACGTGCACTTGCTGCTAATTGCTGCCACCCATTTTCTTCAGTTCAACCTGGAATTTGTCCTAGTTACTGAGGTTCACTGTTTTTTAACCACTGCTGGACTGTACCATCTAAGTAAAGTATGTATCTGCCACTTACATCATGTCATACTACCTGTTGTATTTGGCAACTCAGTCAAATTCTTTCAACCATTTTGTCATGTCCTGAACAGCATCTGGAAAACACTGATGGATGATTGGTGTGCAACTGACTTATAGCTGTTTTTGAATCAACTGGTCTCCCGAATGAATATACACAGTGTGGGAACACTGCACCACTTATGTTCCAGTTGCTGGCTGTGAAGGCAACAGTTTTTATGTTACCTAATTGGAGCCACAGTGATATTAATACTTTGAAGTAGACTGCATCTCCAACAAACAATGTTATGTCAAAACCACAATTAAGTCCAAATCTGAAAGCAGGTTTGCCAATGAACTACAACACTTAGCACTGAACACACATTTATCACAAAAGCCAATGATCGCCATAACAGAACTCAACTCCTTGATGGACAGTGCAGCTATTTACAAAAATGTCAAATCTTCCAGAATACACAAACATAAGAAATTTTGAGACCCTTCCATAACTGATAAATACTAAATGAGAAATATTGGAGGTGATCAGATGAAGATGATGTATGGCTTGTAGGGCACTCGAATGCATGGTCATCAGCGCCCGTACGAAGTCTCAACTTTTACACAGTCCAATCTAGCCACTGTCACAAATGACGACGACAACGACGATGATGATGATGATGATGATGATGATGATGATGATGACGACGACGACGACGACAACATTATCACCCAGTCCACGGGGGCAGAGAAAATCCCCAACCTAGCTGGGAATCGAACCCAGGACCCTGTGATCCAGAGGCAGCAACACTAGCCACTAGACCACGAGCTGCGGATGGGGCTGGTCAACTTTGAACTGATGACACACTGTACACCAGCCAGTGATGCTAATCACCATGTCACTCGTGATGAAGCACAGCTCATGGCAACATCAATAAAATATAATTGTGTCAGCTAATTTTTCTCTTGTCAATAATGCCTTCTAGAAGTAATGGACAGAGACTAGTGCTTATACTACAAAATCACATTGGGCAGTACTTACCTACATGATGTGAAAAATGTATAATACCACCGATACACGCACATAAATGGGATGTACTTCCTGGCTTTCAGAACTTTTTCTTCATCGAAAAGATGAAAGGGATCTGTTGGAGAAGGTTAAAAGACAGGGCAGGTCAAGCAGATACTGGGATGAGGATAGACAAAGATAAAGGGAGAAGTGTCAGAGATACTAGAGCAGAGATGGTCACTGGTAAGCACTGTGCCACCTTCAGTTCAGAGATAAGAGTGAGAAGATAGATTAAAAGGAACAGATATGAATAGTGCAATGAAGAATTAAGAAAGAGGGATATACATCAGATACAGATTTTCAGTGACATTTGAGAGCTTTTTGACTTCACTGTCAGCATGATGGCACTTACAAGTCGTTAGCATTGACTACAATTAATTTGATTTTTCAGTGAATATCTAAAAACAACTCCTCAACTTTCAGACTTTAAGATCAAGAGGATGCTCTGAGCATAAGAGCAACATCCATAGATCCTTAGAGAAAAGTAGAAGATTAACGTGAAGTGCTACCTCCATAATAGAGAATAAAATAAAAAAAATTAAGTGAAACTATACGGTAAAATTATGAAAATTTTTAAAAACCAGTAGCCACCCATTGGGCACAGACTTGAGGATTGACAATGTGTGCACATATCAGTGGGGACAATGGAGAATAGTGCGATAACAACAGTTCCAGGTATGGCTGCAGATAGTCAGCAAACCTCGAATTTTTTCCAAGGCAGCCAGTAACTGATGTAGTAATATGAGTTGAATGTTATTTGATTAGAAGTATGTCAGAGTACCTCAATACTGCCTCTATACTGGAAACAAGTGAGCTTTTCATCGGAATTGAGGATCCAGGTGAAAAGAAATGAAAATGGGAGACACAGGTACACATCGACCAAACTGGTGAAGATCAGTGACAGAGAAAGGCCATCAGTGAAGCAGACACAAGGATACCGAAGACTTCAGAATACTGAGGGAGAAGAAGGGAAATGATAACAGGTTCAGGGAGGACGAGAAGAAGAAAATGCAATCCATGAAGGGGCTACCCATGGCCCGACAAAGATTTTAATGTCGGAGGAAGAAGAAGAAGAAGAACTGAAACAGCCAGAATAACAGTACTGAAAGGCAAATCAGCCACAAGGAAGAAGCATTATTAACTGAAGAAGAGATCATGATCTTTTGTACCTACATCCACCACGCAGACTACATTTGAGGAATGGAGTAGGAAACCCCAGACTTATACCACAACTGCCAGCAACGTTTCTTGATAACACCAGATACCATGTGCTCCCTTATCAACTCAACTGCCATACAGAAGAACAGCTTCTACTGAATGGAGGACAACACACCCTGGGAAAGTCGTACCTTACTGGAAAGAGAGAAGCAACAGAGCAATTTTAGACATGCCAGCCAGCTGTAGATCACTACACCCCACCTGCATGACAAAGCCCATCGGCACTTTGTGACGAAGCAAACAGGGATACTTTTGCTTCCCCTCTTGTTTTGGCATCTGCCTCCTTTAAATTCATTTTTTCAATTTTAACTAATTACCATTACCTGCATTTTCATAAAGGAAAAAGTTTGGCCCTCAGTTTTACAGAATATACCACTAGATCTAATGTTTTGCATAGTTTTATGTCTGTAATTGACTTTCTAATTTATTTTGACTATTACTATGAGGGTTGACTGGAAAGTAATGCCTCCACCTTTGTAACTCTTCAACAGTTGGCAGCATTGGTACACAGCAGGTACTGGCTTGCTCTGTAGCCCCTTCTCTACAGCTCCAGTTGGCAGGAAGCCTTAGCCTTGAATGGTTGTGTTGTTACAGTGTAAAGTATGGAACACTGCACAGACAGTCAGTCAAAGCGATTTAAGCAACGTGCAGTCACTGAATTCTTGACAGCAGAAGGTGTCACCCCACAGGAGATTCATCAGAGAACGAAAGCAGTTTATGGTGATTGTGTTGATGTGAGTACTGTGCGTTGTTGGGCGAGTAAGTTAAAAGATGTTGAGGCAGGAACATCTGACCTGAGTGACAAACAAGAGTTGGACGTCCTGTGACAGCAACCACCGAGTTTCACAAGCAAAATGCTGACAGATTAATTCAGGATGATACATCACAATGCTGCGAACTCTGAAATGACGGCTAACAAGGGTCTGAAAGGAAAAGGGAAATGTTTTCCTGCAGCATGACAATGCCAAACCACACACTTCATGTGCCACCTCAGAAGAACTTCAGAGACAATCTCACCACTGTAAGACATAATCCATAGTCCAGATTTAGCACCCTCTGACTTCCATTTGATCCCGATAATAAAAGACTACCTGTGGAGACATCATTATGCTTCTGATGAACATGTTGAGAGAAATGTGAGACTGGTTGCAGAAACAGAGTGTCGACTTCTTCCGTGACGGCTTCAGAAAACTTGTTGGCAGAAATCTATCCAATTGGCTGGTGATTATGTGGAAAAGTGAATACTGGTAATTAAATATCACATTCTAAGGATTATTTCTGCATTTGAGTTATTAAAATATTCCCATCCAAACCCAATTAACAAAGGTGCAGGCATTACTTTTCATTCAACCCTCAGAGTTAGTATCTTTCATTATAGTGTGAAATCAGTAACTGTTTCTTAACTGAAATTTTATTGGTGACTTATAAACAAATATAAATTCTGTAATAATTGTAAACATTTGGAAGACAAAATACTAGTAATCTTAAAGTATCTATTTGGCTGTATTTGAAAACATGTTAGCAAAGCCAGCCCTTAATTAATTCCAAAGTAATTAAAAGTTCTGTCAAAAGTATTGTTTGCATAAGAATGGAGTGAGGAGTAAAGATAGATTAAGAGGAACAGGGATGAACAGTGCAATTAAGAATTAAGAAAGAAGGCTATACATCAGATACAGATTTTCAGTGACATTTGAGAGCTTCTTGACTTCACTGTCGGCATTATGGCACTTACAAGTCGTTACTATTTCATGATGTAAACAAATAATTTGGCTTAACCCTAGCAGTAGGAGAAACTGTTAAAAAGAACCAATTTTTCTATGTATTCAGTTAATAGAATGAGTTTAAATTGTAATTTCTGTAAATTTAACTTCAAACAATGTGGAGTTTCAGCACCTATTATTGTGAGGATATATAAGGACCTGATTTTTGGTCCCAACACAGTCAGTCCACAGCCGAGTTTCAGACGAGAAACCTGTGTTGGTTAGAGTAACAACAATGCTTCAAATTAACAGTGAAATAAGTGTTACAGAATTAGGTCATCTGTTAAAACAATGACAGTGTGTGCTCCATAAGTACCTTTTTATTCTTCAAGAAATGCGAACCATGTGGTTAGGCTTTTACTGTTCGTAGATGATCAACAGGAAACTATTGTAGCTGTATGTGGATGTTCGCTTGCAAACTATTAATGAGGATTATAGAAAGTTTAAACGATGGTGCACTGGCCATATGTAACTGTACATTATCGGTGGGGGTGGGGTGGGGGGTGGGGGGTGAACAGTGAAAGTAAAAGACTGAAACGCAACTGTGCATATATTTCTACATCATTTACAGTAGACAGTACTGCACTTCCACCTGTTATTTTTTTCAGCCCAGCCAGTATGTTGACACTGAGGACAACAAACTAAGAAACAAAGAAGGCAAACCATCACAACTTGGGGGTTCCACCTAACTGCTCAGCTGTCAAAATCAGAGCAATTAAACAACACAAGAATCCATAAATGTGAGAGCCACCTATAAAGGTAACTAATCTATCCAGACACCAGTTGATTCTGAAGTGTCATTTTCTGTAGTACTGGAGACTGACCATTGCCAGCTGAAAAATAATGAGGTCTGTGTTTCGAAGACTATTATGCTAAAGGCTGCAAATGGATAATATGTCCAGCCAACAGGAACATGTGTTGCAAGAATACAAGGTGTGATCAAAAATCACAGTGAATAATCATATTAGAAACAAAGTAATAAGCTTACATATAATTTGATTTAATTTCATTCAAAGTATGTCCTTGGTTAGCAATGCACTTATGCCAGAGTTGAACCCATGACTGGAAGCACTTCTGGAAGGGTTCTTCTGGAACTGCATTCAGTTGCTCTGTCATGGCCCCTCAGTGTCAGTAATGGTATCAAAATGTTTACCTTCAAACACGATTGTAATTTTTAGGACGAGCAAGAATTTTCAATGTGCTAAACCTGTTACGTTTGATGTGGACAGACAAGAACACTTTTTCCAGCCAAAACCTCGAAAATCAAAAGTGAGTTATGACATGGCATCTTGTGATGAAGAAGGAAGCCATTGGTCCATTTTCTGGTCTCTTTCTTAATACATCATTTCACAAACATTGCAGTACAACCTCATAAAATTCACTGTTTACAGTTCTTCTCATTGGAAAGAACTCTAATCACACTATGTTCTCAATAATGGAAAAAACGAGTGTGACTTTGATGATCAATTTTGACTGACATGTCTTTTTAAGGTTACATTGGAAACACTGAATTTTTGTCTCAGGGTCATAGCCATAGAACCATGTTCCATCTCCAGTTACAATTTTCCTCATTAAGTCTAGATCTGATGAAGACAATCCTTCAACTCCATGCAAACTGACACAATATTTTCCTTCTATTCATTACTCAGAAGTCTCGGAACACATTTTGAACCCAGTCATCTAATTTCCAAATTATCAGTTAAAATGCTTTGCAAGGACCCGTACAAGATGGGAAGTTTTTCTTTAAGCTCTCGAATAGTTTCTCACCTGTTTGAACAAACAATTTTTGGCACTTTTTGCACGTTTTCTTCTGTTTTTGATGTCTCAAACTCTGCTTGCTCTCTACTGACACATTTACACTTTTAGATCATTCATTCATACCACTGCCTGTCTCAATGAATCTGGCTGTCAGATAAATTACATCGGCAAAATTAAGCGAGTTGAAAAGTTTAAATATCTCGGAGAATGGATAACAGACACCTTATCAGGCAAAGAAGCCTTAATATTATGCATGGCATTCCATTTAACCAAAAACATCTACAACAAAATATCAGTATCGTTCAATGCAAAATTAAGGCATTACTGCAGTGTTATCTGTCCGGAGGTGTTTTACACTTCTGAATGCCTAGTAATGAACAAAGAAGGCC
The DNA here is from genome assembly GCF_023864345.2 of Schistocerca serialis cubense. Taxonomy (NCBI): domain Eukaryota; kingdom Metazoa; phylum Arthropoda; class Insecta; order Orthoptera; family Acrididae; genus Schistocerca; species Schistocerca serialis. The sequence continues at coordinate 135,819,867 of NC_064642.1, read as the reverse complement.
TAATCGAAAAACTTGAGGCCAAGGAAAAGAAGATTTTGAGAAAGATCTTAGGTCCCATCAAAGACAATGGGGAATATAGAAGACGCTATAATCATGAACTGTATTCCCACATAGAGAAGATAACCGATACCATCTGGAAGAGAAGGATTATGTTTTATGGACTTATGACCTGAATGAGCCCTGGATGACTCACCAATTGTTTGATCACCTACTTGCAGGAGAAGTAAACAAAATGGGCCTGGCTCACAGGTGGAGAAAGATCTCAAAGAAGTGGGGATCAACCATGGCAACTTCTTGGAGTGTGTCTCACTCAAGGAGAAACTTATGACGTGGCAGGGTTTCCAAGAAAAGCCAAAACTATAAACAGGAAATGCTTGGACCCAGGAGAGGAAGGATCAACACTGAGAATGAATGCAGGAGCACTGGGCAAACATCAGAACATGTAAAGCAAGAAAGTTCAAATAACGTGGTCCAAAGATGGCCTATATGAAATGAATGCATTCTATTCCTGCTATTTTATGAGTGTGTGTGTAAGTTTGAATCATTGTTTGATTCTAGTCATAATTTTCTTAATGATTGTTTATTTTTCATCTATTTTTGTGAGAGATTCCTATTGTCACATGCTGATAGACAATAAACTAATCAAAAGAAAGTATTTTTTTTCCTCCCCCAGTTTACTTTCCTGTCCAATAAACTTTCAATTCTCTTGAGACTTCAAAGTACCGTGTGTAACTCAGCCACTGCTTGAAGCAAGCTGTACACTCCAAAGAATGTCTAATAGCTTCATGACTATGTATCTTGTATTAATGGTATGTTATAGTGCACAACACAGGAAAGCAAAGCACTACAACTTTCATTCCATTTTTCCCAGAATGAATTTTTACTATGCTGCACTGATTTGAAACTTCCTACGGCAGATCAGAACTGTCTGCTGGACTGGGAACCTTTGCCTTTCACTTGTAAATGCTCCACTGTCTAAGCTATCCAGTCATGACTTATGAACTACCCTCACGGCTTTACTTCCCCCAGCACCAACTTTCGAAACTCCAGTTCACTCAGAAACTTATTATGTATGGCACTCAGATGCTCAAAAACTATCCAACGTCCCTTGCATAAACAGTACAGAAAACTTAATAGCCTCCACATTCACGTGGCTAAGGCCACTCATAATCAGATTTACATACATCCTGCCTTGCAATGGTCCAGTCAATTACAATCTTTGTGTAGTTTGGACACACCTTTATGTGTGCCAAGTGCTTCTCACAGACGACAAAGAGAGAAAACATATCAATTACAATTCTAGTAAAGATATATAATTTTTTATTGTATTCTTCAGTTTATAAAATTTATGAGCCATTTGATAAATTCTGAAAAGTTGATTTAATATGATGCTTCATAGTCATTTAAATCTTAAATAAGTCTAATTTATTTTTCATTTCCACTGTAACAAAATTCAATGCAGACATACCAGTGGCTGGTATAGGATTCCATGGGATACGGGGATAGTCTGAGTCCTCAGCAATGAAATTTCCAATCTCACTGTATTTCTTTTGGACTGTCACACTCTCCTGCACATAAAGCTGCAAATTAAATACTTTATATCCATCAAAATCGCTAAATACGAACCAGGGAAAATAAACAAGAAATGCATTAAAAATATGTGCCCCATTTTTTTCTGTATGCAACATTTAGTGATTCAACAGAAACACATTAAAAATCTCGAGACATCATATTAAAGGAATGTAAGAACATAAGTGTTAATCCATTACAGGTATTCTAATTTATGAGAGCAGATATCTGGTGTATTGATTCGCTTCTGTTGACACCCCACATCAGTAGCAATAAATATTAATGTAAGAAAGGTAAATGTTAAATACAAACAAAATACATTACCATTGTGTTAAATAACTGAATTTTCCTCTAAGTTTATAAACGTGAATAACTACTCATGCTTGTTGCCACAAGAGGAGAGAATAATTCACAAATAAGTATTTGCACTGTTGTACGAAAACAAGTCACACAATCCATTGAAATAAATTAAAAATATGTATTACCTGCATTTTGTGCATTCCAAGATACAATGAAGGTGACACTACTCCACCAGAATCTCGATATGGCGACGACCATTGACTTCCACTGAAAAGATCTAGTGCTTCTGCTTTCCCATCTCTCATAAGCCATGCAGTAACAATTGGTGAATCAAACTGTTGCGATAAATATATTAATGAATGCAACAACTTACAATTGGTGAAAATTTTCTATACAGAATATGAAGTCTTTTTTTAAATACAAGACTCAACCAAAAAATCAACACTCAACTAAAGATAAATGAAAAAAGCAGAGAACACAAACACCAAAAATACCCACATACACAGAAACACAAAACAATAACACTCATGACATGACTAACAAAAATAATTGGTACACTTTAACATAAAAACATAAATCAGCAGACAGGATAGCAAATATATTGAAGAAAGAGGGCTTATACATTGCTTACGAACAAGAAACTCACTCCAGTCAAATTTACAAGCAACAGACAAACCAGATAAATACCCATATGTTGGGATGACAGGCAGGAATTTCAAAGGTAGGTTGCCAAACACTTGATAAAACATGGACACGAATCATTCAACAGGGAACAAGACATGAAAATTATTAGAGTGAACAATCACAACTAAAATTTCACATACAAAGTGCCCTTGCCATGAAAAAAAGAGTAATTAATGACCAAATCAGTATAAGTAATAACTCCCAGATCATGTAAGCCCCAAAAACAATAACAAACAGATATCTGAAATATAAGCAGAGTAAACATAAGCAGAGTGTATAATTAAGGAATCTTACCCCCCCTCCCCCCCACCCTCTCTCTCTCTCTCTCTCTCTCTCTCTCTCTCTCTCTCTCTCTCTCTCTCCCCCTTTCTCTCTCCCCCCTCTCTCTCTCTCACACAGACACACAGACACACACACACACACACACACACACACACACACACAACAAATGAAAAATATCAGGACTGAATGAAAATATCTCCAGGACCATACATATGAACCAATACAGACTAATAACACTAGAAATCGTAAGCAATGCCAAACAGTAATTTATAATCATGATATTTGTGCTACAATAGTTGTTCCTAAACTGAAAAACAAGAGACAAATACGACAAAATGTAACACAATAACTGCATAATAAATATATTACACATATAAAAAGAAACATGTAATACAGGCCACTGAAGACTCTTCACAAATAAAACAAGCAGAACGCAAATGGCAAAAAACAAATTGACTTTCATTTAGATGCAAACATGGCATACGCCAACATGAGGAATATAAAGGCTTAAGCCATTACACAGCAAGCTTGCAGTTTACATCGTAGTACAGTAGCTAATAGTTCTGAACAGCAGTAATTATATTCAACTGTTTTATGTACTTTGATACAACAATATTTTGGATGCTGGGAGTCGCATTATGATCATTAACTAAAACACAGCTTGTCTTAAAGTCTCCCTGACATTTTCTTTTCAGTGGATAGGAGAGCTTACAACATTTTATTCTAACTTGCAATTATCGAACAGTGGAACAGATGCAGCGATATAAGTTCTTGCACTCTGTAACCAGAGAGATTACATTTACTGTTTTCTTGTGTCATACTGGCCTAATTATCACAAGTTAAAAAACATGACTTGAAGAAGATAAAAGAATATAGAAACATGGCACTACCTTCTCCACATTCATCGAGCCACTTGACAACCAAATCAATACTCCAACAACTTAAGAAAATACCTGACACTTCTTAGAATAAAACAACATTGCTAACATACAAAAGCAAACTACATCTCCCACACATGCCAACCAGCTGGTCACTAACAAAATAACTATGCCTTCTGTCAAAATACACCAATACACCCATTTTGATGACAAATTAATGATGAAATATATAATGCTGGTGATGAAAGAAACAGCGCTTGGTGAGAGCTGCACCTCTGTTAAAGAAGATACAATGTATCAGCCAAAAAGAAAAAAAGTTTAGTAAGACGCTGCAATTTGCGATCCACATTCCAGTAGCTCTAAAGTTGCCTGAAGTGAGAGAGATGTTTCTGCAGATAACTTACCTAAACCTTAGAAAAATTTCTTACTCTGCACCAGTTTGTCTGATGCATTGAACATTTGATTGGAGGAAAAACTGAACATTAGTGACAAGAATGTGTGTCAAACCAAAATTCAAATATACAATTGTGCCTTTGACAGTTATTGCTCTTCTGGCTTAACCATTCGAGCTCCCCACACTGATACAACTTGCCATCAGCTACTCGCAGTTTATAATAAAAGTTTAATTAAATGCACAACTCTGCAGTTTTTACTCTTCTTAACACATAAGATTAAGGAAAGGAAAACCTACGTTTCTAGCATTTGTAGACTTAGAGAAAGCTTTTGACGATGTTGACTGGAATACTCTCTTTCAAATTCTAAAGGTGGCAGGGGTAAAATACAGGGATCAAAAGGCTATTTACAATATGTACAGAAACCAAATGGCAGTTATAAGAGTCAAGGGGCATGAAAAGGAAGCAGTGGTTGGGAAGGGAGTGAGACAGGGTTGTAGTCTCTCCCCGATGTTATTCAATATGTATATTGAGCAAGCAGTAAAGGAAACAAAAGAAAAATTTGGAGTAGGTATTAAAATCCATAGAGAAGAAATGTAGGTTGCAGTAGTTACTGGGAGATGAAGGAGCTTGCACAGGATAGATTAGCATGGAGAGCTGCATCAAACTAGTCTCGGGACTGAAGACCACAACAACAACACATACTACAGATATCTTTGTGGGTTCGTCTCATTTTCATGTGGGTGAAATCCTCTCAATGAAATACATTTTAACCATTCTACATAAAAGTTTTTTAGGCGATAAGCAATGGGGTGAAACTACTATCTTCTCAGACATTATGAGCAGTTCTATTGTTGGAAGTAAAGAAGAAGTTATTCATTTCCCATCTCAGTTCCCTGGAAGCCTTCCACAGTAACAATAACATTCACTGTGGGTTGTGTAACTATTATTTTTACGAAATATGAAACACAAAATTCCCTATCTGTCTCAAATTGTTAATAAAATATTCTGTTTTTATTACCATGTATTCTGAGTTCTGGAGGCTGCACTTAGCTGCTTAACATTAGTATTTTGTCATTGTTTGTGTGTAACAGTTGTCACTAGTCTTATTACTAGGGACCCGAAAAGTTTTCATTTTGTAATAAAAGCAAATATAGAGGCGAATTTTGCCCCAAAATACAAAAACGTGAAATTACCTAATAAATGCTACTTCACAGTTAATTGTATGCAGATGAACTATTTTATCAAAGACAGTTTGAAATAGCTTTATTTTGTACCATATAAATATTGAAAATGTAACCAGTTTTCAGTTACTGGTATTGCACACCATCTGACAAAGTTCAATTGGAGAGATAATGTGCATAAATCACATTGGCAAACTAAAAACACGAATGAAATTCTATATCAGTCAGCTCGATGCTCTGGTGCCATGTCAACTGCAAGGAGTTGTGGAAACTAACAATTTACCACAAGAAACATGTACGTATATCTCATAGCTAAAGTTGCTATACTCTGCACACTTTTAATGTGACAGTATTAGGTGGCAGTAGTTTTGAACTGTGGTTGTGTAAAATACCATTGGAGGTTTTGGCTGAACTAACCCGACCTCAGCAAGCACTTGTGTGGTATTTGTTGCTGAATGCTTTGTGTTATGTGTTGATCATTATTTTTTATAACAACAAAAATAATCAATTATTGATAATGTAATGTAAATGGACAGATAACAAAAATCTACTCACCAAGCGGCAGCAGGAGTGCGCGCCCACACACACACACACACACACACACACACACACACACACACACACACACACACAAAAAAGGATTTAACTATTATTGTATCTGCTACATTTTCAGGTCCCTACTTATTATAAACATGGAAACTGAGGTGACAAGTCACGGGATAGCGATATGCACATATGCATATGTCAGTAGCATCCCGTACACAAGATATAAAAGGGTGCTGCATTGGCGGAGTTGTCATTTGTACTTTGTGATTAATGCGCAAAGATATCTGACATCATTATGGCCACAGGAGAGGAATTAACGTACTTCTACCGCAGAATGGTAGTTGGAGCTAGAATTCCATTTCAGAAATTGTTAGGGAACCCAATATTCCAAGATCCACAATGCCAAGAGTATGCCGAGAATACCTAACTTCAGGCATTACCTCTCACCATGGACAACGCAGTGGCTGACGGACTTCACTTAACAACCAAGGACAGTAGCATTCACATAGAGTTGTCAGTACTAACAAACAAGCAACAATACACACAATAATCGCAGAAATGAATGTGGGACGTACAACGTATTCACTAGGACAGCACTGCAAAATCTGGCACATTAGATGGTTATGGCAGCAGATGAGCGACGTAAATGCTTTTGCTAACAGCATGATACCACTTGCTCCGCTCTCCTGGGCTCGTGAGCAAATTAGTTGGACCCTAGATGCTTGGAAAACTGTGGCCTGGTCAGATGAGTCCCAATTTCAGTCAGTAAGAGCAGATGGTAGGGTTCGAGTGTAGTACAAACTCCATGAAGCCATGGGTCCAAGTTATCAACAAGGCACTGTGCAAGCTGGTGGTGGCTCCATAATGGTGTGGGCTGTGTTTGCAAGGAATGGATTGGTGCTCTGGTCCAACAGAACCGATCATTGACTGAAAATGGTCACATTCAATTACTTGGAGACCATCTGCAACCATTCGTGAACTTCACGCTCTCAAACAACGATGGAATTTTTATCGATGACAGTGAGCCATGTCACCAGGGCACAGTTGCCTGCGATTAGTTTGAAGATCATTCTGGACAGTTTGAGTGAATGATTTGGCCTCTCACATCACCAGACATGAATCTCAATGAACATTCATGGGACATAATTGAGAGGTCAGTTCGTGCATACAATCCTGCAGTCAACACTTCCGCAATTACGGACGGCAGGTTGGCTCAATATTGCTGACCGGGGGTGGGCGGGACTTCCAATGACTTGTTGATCCCACGCCACACCGAGTTGCTGCACTATGCCAGGCAAATGGTGGTCTGACACGATATTACGAGTTAATTTACGACTTTTGCCACCTAAGCAAATGTTAATACGGTATAGGAAGTGCTGGCACAATGTACATAATTTAGAAGAAAAGGTAACAACTCACTGAATAGCAGATGCATTCTAAGTGTCTCACCTGGAAACTATCTTGGGCAGTTAATAAGGAACCAACTTGTAAAGATCAAATTTTAGACACATCCATTAAATAGACCTGAACTTTTCAACTTGTTTAACATAGAACAGAAAATCAGAGATGATAAGGTCATTACAGAATCACTGAATATCAGTGTAACTAGGAATACAAATAAAGATAGGAAGATCTTTGTGTTGAGCAAGAGAAACAAGAAACAGATATCAGATTACCTGACAGGTCAATATAAAAATTTCGCCTCTAGCACTGAAAACATTAAGCACCAATGGACAAAGTTCAAGAGCATTGTACAATACACTTTGGACAGGCATGTGTCCAGCAATGTTGTGACGCACGGAAAAAACCGCAACTGCATTAGAAAGCTGCTGTGAAAGCAAAGAGAGCTTCACTGCAAAAGTGTTCAAAGCCTCACAGGCACGTAAAAACTACATTAAGCCAATATTAGCATAAAGAGGGCCATGTGTGAAGTATTCAAAGAATTTAAAAGTAAAATTCTATCTACCGACTTGACTGAAAATCCTAGTAAGTTTTGGTCTTTATTTTAAATTAGTAAACGGATCAAAGCCATCTGTCTGGGCCCTCTGTGACCAAATGGCGTTGAAACAAAGGGTGACACACAAAAAGGTCAAAACTACTAAATGTCTTTTCCAAAACTGTTTCACACTGGAAGATTGCACTGTAGTTCCTCCTTTAACTAGTCACACAAGTCACAAAATGACAGATATTGGAATAAGTGACTAAGGGACAGAAAAGTAACTGAAATCTCTCAACTGAGAAAATGCTATTGGACCTGATGGAATAATAATTTAATTCTACATAAAATATGAGAAAGAACTTGCCCCTCTTCTGGCAGCAATGTACCATAGATCTCTGAAGGCGCAAAGCGTTCCCAATGATTGGAAAAAAAGCATAGGTCATTCGCGTTTTCAAGAAGGGTCATCAAACAGACACACAGAACCATAAGCGTATATCTCTAATGTCAGTCTGTTGTAGGACTTTGGAACAAGTTTTATGCTCATGTATTATGACACTTCTGGAGCCTGAAAATATCCTCTGTAGGAATCAATGTGAGGTTCATCCACAAGACCCAGAACACAGTACATATTGTCACAAAGGTAGATGCCATGTTTCTTGATTTGCAGAAGGCTTTTGACTCTGTTTTGCACTGCAGCCTAATGAACAAAACACGAGTGCACCAAATATCAGACGAACTGTAAAATTAGACTGAAGAGTTCCTAGCAAATAGAACACCACAGGTCATCTACAACAGAGAGAAGCCTTCGGCTGTAGAAGTAACTTTGGGCATAGCTCAAGGGAGTGTTATAGGATCACAACATCTCACAATGCATATTAATGACCTAGTAGATAACATCAGAATTTCCAGTAGGCTATTCACAAATGATGCTGTTGCATACAGTGAAGTCGCAATCCTGGAGGACTGTAATGAAATGATGGAAGACCTGTACAGGATCGATGTTTGGTGCAAAGAGTGGCAACTGACCCTTAACATAATCAAATGTAACATATTGCATTTACATATTAAGACCCATTATAGTATGATTACATGATTGCTGAACAATCAGTGAAAGCAGTTACTGCCATAAAATATCTAGGATTACACATACAGAGCAAATTGAAGGAAACGACAAATTAATCAAGGTAAGGTAGATGCCAGATTGAGATTCTTCAGGAAATGTTGCCCGTCAACAAAGGAGGTAGCTTACAAAACACTTGTTGTTCTGCAAACCAATCAAGACTGGAACAAGAAAAGGGCAAAGTAACACTGGTATATGAAGTACCCTCAACTACACAAAAAGAGGTGGCTTGCCGAGTTTAGATGAGGCACCAGATCAAGTGAGTTCATGTGGAGCATCATAATGACGTTGAGGAGTGCGAATTGGAGGGGATACAGGACACACAAAGGCGAGATTGTTGTCTAGAGGGTGTGCGAGGTTAGCAGAGATTGAGTCCGACAGAATTACAGGAACATGGTTAACTCTCATCTATGTACACTACTGGCCATTAAAATTGCTACACCACGAAGATGGCGTGTTACAGACGTGAAATTTAACTGACAGGAAGAAGATACTGTGATATGCAAATGATTAGCTTTTCAGAGCATTCACACAAGGTTGGCGCCGGTGGCGACACCTACAACGTGCTGACATGAGGAAAGTTTCCAACCGATTTCTCAGACACAAACAGCAGTTGACCGGCGTTGCCTGGTGAAACGTTGTTGTGATGCCTCGTGTAAGGAGGAGAAATGCGTACCAACACGTTTCCGACTTTGATAAAGGTCGGATTGTAGCCTATCGCGATTATGGTTTATCGTATCGCGACATTGCTGCTCGCGTTGGTCGAGATCCAATGACTGTTAGCAGAACATGGAATCGGTGAGTTCAGGAGGGTAATACGGAACGCCGTGCTGGATCCCAACAGCCTCGTATCACTAGCAGTCGAGATGACAGGCATCTTATCCGCATGGCTGTAACGGATCGTGCAGCCACGTCTCGATCCCTGAGTCAACAGATGGGGACGTTTGCAAGACAGCAACCATCTGCACGATCAGATTGACGATGTTTGCAGCAGCATGGACTACCAGCTCAGAGACCATAGCTGCGGTTACCCTTGATGCTGCATCACAGACAGGAGCACCTGCGATGGTGTACTCAACGACGAACCTGGGTGCAGGAATGCCAAAAAGTCATTTTTTCAGATGAATCCAGGTTCTGTTTACAGCATCATGATGGTCGCATTCGTGTTTGGCGACATCGCAGTGAATGCACATTGGAAGCGTGTATTCGTCATCGCCATTCTGACGTACCACCTGGCGTGATGGTATTGGGTGCCACTGGTTACATGTCTCGGTCACCTCTTGTTCGTATTGCAGCACTTTGAACAGTGGACGTTACACTTCAGATGTGTTACGACCCGTGGCTCTACCCTTCATTCGATCCCTGCGAAACCCTACATTTCAGCAGGATAATGCACGACCGCATGTTGCAGGTCCTGTACGGGCCTTTCTGGATAGAGAAAATGTTCGATTGCTGCACTGGCCAGCACATTTTCCAGATCTCTCGCCAATTCAAAATGTCTCGTCAATGGTGGCCAAGCAACTGGCTCATCACAATACACCAGTCACTACCGCATTTACTCGAATATAAGCCGCACTTTTTTTCCAATTGTTGTTATCCAAAAAACCGCCTGTGGCTTAGAATCAAGTGCAAAGTAAGCGGAAGTTCTGAAAAATGTTGGTAGGTGCCGCCACAACTAACTTCTGCCATCATATATGTGTAGCGCTACACAGGCATACTCTGCAGGCACAAAGATAAATACTGGCACCAAAACCTCTGCGTCATTATCCAATGAAGTAAATAGAAATTCCGTATTCTACATCTTCGAGTATAGCATCCTTTCAAATATTCGTAGCAACAAAAATAAATTTCTTTACACAAAAATACCAACAATGCACAAAGCTTTAGGATTGTTGCAGGAGTTGATACGCTGCGGCTCATTAAGATTTCATGTAGCGGCACCTATTGCTTCGTGGAATTTTGTGAAGAACTTTCATTATAGTGCCAAATTCAATAGGGGATTTATTTCTTTTGCGGAACAAAGTTCTAATCGTGCGGCAGGTTTGCGATACAGGATTGATGAGAGCAACATCAGGCGATGGTGACTGCAGAGAGACAAATTATCTGAATGTTCAAGTAGAAGGAAAGCATTTAGTGGGCCAAAGTGTGGCCGATATCATGCACTAGAAGTGATTTTAAATGAATTTGTTAAGGAACAGTGTCAGAAATTCCTGCCTGTGAACACAGAAAATTTAAAAATTAAGGCACATGAAAATGCTAGAGAGCAAAAAATTCAAAAATTTAAGGCTAGTCGCAGCTGGATTGATCTGTTTATGAAGCACTGGGGTTTTTCACTTCGGAGGCAAACTTCAGTTGCACAGAGGCTGCCGAAAAATTATGAAGAAAAACTTGTGGAATTTCAGCACTTCATAATTAGGCGGCGCACAGAAAAGCAATACCTTCTTGGTCAGATACGAAATGCTGACCAAACTCCCTTATATTTTGACATGCCGTCAAATTCTACGGTTGACGCCAAAGGAAAGAAAGGCATAAGTGTTCTTACATCAGGGGTGAAAAGCAGTGGATGTCCGTCATGCTTGCTTGCACAGCAGATGGACATAAATTACCCCCATTCATAGTTTTCATACGAAAGATTTTACTGAAATCAGAATGTTTCTAAAAACTGTAATTGTACGAGCAAATGAAACTGAGTGGTTTTTGGAGGACATGGTGCTGGAATGAACTGGGCGTGTGTGGAATCATTGCCCCGGCGCAATTCTTGGTTTACGCAGTCTGTTGGTATTAGATGCGTACGCAGGCCATACAACACCTGCAGTAAAACAAAAATTAGAGGAAAGCAAAACGAACTTGGCAGTAATTCCAGGCGGGATGACTTCAATTCTGCAACCACTTGACGTCTGTTTGAATAAACCACTTAAGGACAAGCTTAAACATATGTACACAGACTGGCTTTTGAAAAGCGACAGACAACTGACACCAACGGGACGTGTAAAATGCGCAAGTGTGCTAGGGGTTTATGATGCATTGAAGTGTGTTCCAAATCAGACTGTGCAACATGCATTTAAAAAATGTTCAATATCCAATGCACTAGATGGTACAGAGGATGATACTCTGTGTGAAGAAATGAGCAACAAAGAATCGAGTTATAGTTATTCAGAATCATGATTGAGATTTTAAACATTTCGTATAAGATGTATTACAAACCTAATAAAATTTTGTTTTAAATTTCAGCATTTAATTTCTACGTTATTTTCATTTTTATAAGTGTTGCACAGGGCAGAAAAGAGTGGAGAGCTGCATCACACCAGTCTACCGACTGAAGACAACAACAACACACTCTGCATTTTAAGTCATCTCTAAAAATCTACTACGATAATCCAACTGGCAAGACTGTTTGGGATGTATGTCAACATGGCCAACTCTATGTTCTGAATTTTTCCTACCTGTGACAAGATATGATTCCTAATAGGAACTTTTATGAATCGTGAGTCACATGCAGTATTATCTTCACCAAACGAATAATATGAATGTAAACATTATGCCATGTATTCTTTCGTGTTTGCTGCTATCTCATTTAAATCCTGTCTGCCTAATAAAACTACGAAACTAGAGTGAGACAACAGCAAACGCGGAAGAATATACATATTATGTCATGTTTATAGTCGTATTATTCTTATGCTCAATAGTGACACAGTCAGAAATGAAGCATTGCAACTGACTAGATTTTTAAATCTAAGATGACTAATTTCTGGGCAGAACGTATTGAACTAAAGAGGCGTCTGCAAAGATTTTCGAACGGAGAAAACTTTTCGCTAAACTCTCGTTCAGAACATCATCTATCATACGCAGTCTATTATTTGGTTCTTGTTGATCATTGTCAAAGAAAGCAGCAGTGTAAGTAACAACAAATAGCAGTCTCTTGCCACTGTTTTGCTAGTGAGACGACTCCTCTCTTTTTTTAAATTGTAAGTGGCCGTATTGCGCACAAAAGCGAGCCATGCCACGAGCGGCGACAAGTCGTAAACACTCACTATTAGAATGCGACAAACAACGCATGACACAGTACAATAATGTATTTTCAGCTAAGAGTGACGTAAACAACTATAACAAAGAGAATGGCACTTATCAGATCAAAGCAAAAAAAGCAATTGATTCAAACCAGACGAAGCACGTGAAATAGGAAGGGTACCTGTATAAATACAGACAGAGCAACTGACACATTATGATGGCTAGCTGGTAAAGCTTAACTGATAAGCTTACGACTCAAACCAAACTACTGTAGCTGAATCTTCATCCATTAGACCTAAATTGTGTCTCATGTTACACTGTTTCAATTTGGAGGTGAGGTCTAAAACTTCCCTATCCCCTTGAATTTCGAGTCTCAAATTTCAGGTGTGGCTTAGATTCGGGAAATTTTTTTTCCCCTTGATTTCAAGTCTCATTTTTCAGGTGCGGCTTAGATTTGAGTAAATACGGTACTCTTGATGAACCATGGTATCGTGTTGAAGGTGCATGGGCAGCTGTACCTGTACACGCCATCCAAGCTCTGTTTAACTCAATGCCCACGCGTATCAAGGCCGTTATTATGGCCAAAGGTGGTTGTTCTGGGTACTGATTTCTCAGGATCTGTCCACCCAAATTGCGTAAAAATTTAATCACGTGTCAGTTCTAGTATAATATATTTGTCCAATGAATACCCGTTTATCATCTGCATTTCTTCTTGGTGAAGCAATTTTAATGGCCAGTAGTGTAGTTCAGAAAAGATGGTGTGGGGAGGGTTGTTAAGCAGCCATTGAAATCAAGCATATTATGCTCAGCAGTTTGTCCCACCACTGGTTGGTCAAATTTACTTCTGGCCCATTTTGTGGTGGCCACTCATTTGGATGGACAGTTGGATGGTGGTCATACCCGCATAAAATGCTGTGCAGGAATTTCAGCTGTGCTGTTGTATGACTGGGCTGCTTTCACAGGTGGCCTTGCATTTGTTGGAAGAGGATAAACCTGTAACAGGACTGGAAGATGATTTGCTACATTTGTGAACTGGATAGGTTTTGTGCCACTACCCACAACTCTTATCCTTCTCCCAGCAACTCCCTTGAGTTATGCCTAAAGTTACTTCAACATCTGAAGACTTTTCCCCATTGTAGATGACATACGGTATTCTGTTTGCTAGAAACTCTTCGGTCCAATTTCACAATTGGTCTGATATTTGGTACACTCTTCAACTTATCAATGGACTCAGACCCTGTCTTGCTGACCTTTCCCATCTGCCACATCTCTCAAAACTCCCTCTGAATACCCCATGAAACCCAGATCCGAAACAAACCCACAACCTATCTACCAAAGACCTCAGTCCAACAGAAGTTTCAATCCCATCAAAAGGCCTCACACCCAAGTTCAATTATGCTGGACTCATCAAAAAACTACTCTTCCTCTCCCAGTCCCTACAGTGGTAACCCTCTCTTCCTACCAATCCCTCCAACCAAAGTCAACCTAACCCCAATATTGAATTGTGTTTCTACCAGTTCATATCACATTCACACTATAATCCCCCCCATCTAATCAACCGCTGGTTACCTTCCAGGAATTTATTACCACCAATTTAGCCTCAGCATCCTTCTTCAGGTACCTTCCTTCATTGGAAGAAAGAACAGCCATCTGCAACCTCTAGGCAGATCCTGATATAATAATCCTCCCTGCAGACTAAGGTACCACCACTGTAGTGAGGAATCACAGCAATTAGCTAACAGAAGGCATCCTCCAACTATCTGGGTCCAACTAAAAGTCCTGCCACAGTGATCCCACCTCAGAAGTCCAGTATAACCTCCAAAATCTGCTCAACTTCAACGTCCTTCCCAAAATCCATAAATCCAACAAACCTGGGCGCACCATTGTAGTTGGTTACTGTGTTCTCACTAAAAGAATCTCAATTCTAGTCAACCAACACTGCTGGCCAACTGGCAGTAGCTCAGGATCTCATATTTGAGATATGAAAAACTTCCTTCATCAACTCTCAATCATCCCCATCCCATTATCAACTGGATTCCTCCTCCTCAATGTTGATGCCACCTCCCACACAGCAGCATCACCTAAACTTAGGATCTTGATGCTATCAAACACTACCTCTCCCATGGGCTTCCCTGCTCCAAACCCACCACCTCCTGCCTTACACTAATTACATCAACACACATTACTGGTTCTCCTTTGAGGGGAAGATACGCAAAATAATCTGTAGCACAGCCACACACAATCACATTCTATCCTCCACTGCCAATCTGTTTATGGACCATCAAGAGGAATCCTTCCTAGCCACCCAAAACCCCACACTCTTGTCAGTTTCGAGTTTATTGATTAAATCTTTGTGGTGCGGACCCGGGTCAAGACACCTCATCCTCATTCCTCCGTGGCCTTAACACTTTCTCTCCCACTCGCTTCACCTAGCTCTCCTTAGTCCAATGTGCCACCTTCTTGGATATCGACCTCCACTTCTTTGATGATGCCATTCATACTTCTGTCCATATCAAGCCCACGAACCAGCAATAGTACTTGCATTTTGATAGCTGTCATTTCTTCAACACCAAAAAAAATCATTCTCACAGTTTGTCCACCCATGGACAGTGCATCAGCAGTGATGAGAACTCCCTTGCCCAGTGTGCTGAAGGTCTCACTAGTGCCCTCATACATAGGCTCTATCCTCAAAATCTAGCCTGCAAACGAATTTCCTCTGCTTTATCCTCATGCATCTCTAATCTTCCCGATCGCCCCCCAAGATTCGTCTCAGACTCTTTTAACAACTGAAGCATATCCTTTGCCAGGGCTTCAACTGCCAATCATCATACTGGGAAATGAGTGATAGCCTAACCACAATCCTCCTCATACTTCTTAAAGCAGTATTCCACCACCTATCTATCCTACACAATATCCTGATTCATCCTTACGCCACTTGCACTCCCAATCCCTTGCTACCTGTGGAAAACCCAAGTGTAAGACCTATCATATGCACATGGCCAGCACATTTTACTCCATTCCCATCACAGACTTATCTTATCCCATCACATGCAGGGCCATTTGTGAAAGCAGCCCTGTCATATACCAGGTTACTGCAACATTATACATGGGCATTATATCTAACTGGCCTTTCTGTGTGTGTGTGTGTGTGGGGGGGGGGGGGGGGGGGGGGGGGGGGGGGGGGGGGGGGGGTGCTGCTACTGGTTCCAGCAGTAGCAGCTATATAGACTTTAAACTCATTTATTGTACATGGTATAATACGGATTTTGCACATAACCCGTTTTTAAATTAGTTTGTTGCAACTGCTTCAGTATTATTAGATCCTTCATGACTGCGAATGTTGACTGGAGAACATTCAGTCCTATTTCTGCAAAGTTGTCAGAAAATAAAACATAGATTTTTCATCCATATATGGATCATGATGCAGTTAAAATGCAACTACTGAATAAAATTGCAAGATTAATTCAACACTTCTAATTCTGAAGAGCAACAAACACTGAAACCAACTCTTCCCAAACAGTTTGCATTTCAGCAGCCACCAGCAATCAACAGCAAATAGAAATATACAAGAGCACAAAAAAGTCTGAAGCAAGCAGATATCTGACACCTGGAATGTTGGATTAACCCTTTCCACTCCAATGTCGATTGCCACTCGACATCGCGAAATTTGTTTTCCACTCCGATGTCGAGCCTCATTCGACACGACTTTTCGAAGCTCTCAGACGTATTTTGAGTCTACTAGGCATTACTGCTGCAGTGTGCTGCCATCTAGGAGAACTAGTGTTAACTCGGTGTCAAACAGTGGCAGCTGTGTTAAGTCAAAGATTGTAATTATTATGTTCAAGTCCACGCGCTCGAAATGGCTAGTTCTTCATGTACAGTCCTTTCTGAGGAAGATATTTTAGATCTTTTAGACCAATCTCTAAGTGAAAACGAGAGTGAAAATGATTTTGATTATGATAGTGATTCATTTCAAAACAATTCGAGTGACAACGACGAAGAAAACAGTGACAATGTGCATGTTTCTAGTGATTCAGCAGAGGATTCGTGGCGAATGTGGAGCGACACTGACACTGACTTCACAGATTTTCCTTTTGACGAATCAAAGTGTGGTTTTATAACAGAAAGTAGTTCTGTTCCATCATCGTCTGTCGGATTCTTTCAATTAATTTTTACAGATAACCTATTTCAACAAATAGCAGATGAAACGAATAGGTATGCTACTTCAAAAATACGTAAAGTGACACCACTTCCACAACATTCTGCATGGTGGGACTGGAGAAATGTTACCATGGAAGAAATGAAATGCTTCCATGGTGTGCTACTGAATATGGCATTATAAAAGTGTAAGAACTTGCAGGAATTTTTTTTAAAGAGAATGGTTACAATCGTCCAACTTCTTTCCAGACTGTTTTAGTTGCCGACGATTTATGCAAATTTTCTGGGCACCTCATGTTTCTAATCCGACGAGTGCTACACATGTCAACAGTCAGGTTCAGTCACGTCTGAGTAAAGTGACAAATGTACTGAATTACTAGTCTGGCACGTTTCTCGAAATTTATCGACCATATCAGTATTTAGCTGATGATAAATCTACAGTATCGTTCAAGGGTCGTGTATTATTCAAAATGTACAATCCTCAAAAACCAACAGAATGGGGACTCAGAGTTTATGTAATTTTGGATTCATCAAATGGTTATACCTGCAGTTTGATACCCTATTTTGGCGCTGTAACAACTCAGTCATTGATTTGTCCACACTTGAATTTTTCTGAGAGAATAGTTCTTCAGCTGCTAGCTAATATCAGGAATGCTACAGGGCAATTAGGGTATCATATGTACACTGACCGTTTTTATACAAGCGTTGCATTAGCTGATGAGCTGTTGAAACAGAACATGCATCTGATAAGAACGATTCAATCGCAAAAACCTTTCAGCTGCAATCAAGAAAGGAGCTCTGCGTCTAAGGAAGCACGAGATAAAATGCCTCCGCAACAACAAAACGATGGTTCTGGCATGGCAAGATAAACGAACAGTTCTCATGCTTTCTACAAAAGCCAATAACTCAGTGTCACTTACAGAAAGGAGAAACAGAAAGGAAAGGGAAGAAATAAAGAAACCAAATGTGATTATTGATTATACTTCAAAGATGGGTGGAGTTGATCGATCTGACCATTTTATTTCCAGTTACGAATTTCTAATGAAAAGTCTCAAGTGGTGGTGAAAACTATACTTCTGACTGTTGGAGGTAGGACTTGTAAACAGCTATTTACTATACAAGAACCACTGTGAGAAAAACAACTTGACAATACCGTCTCACAAAGCATTCCGTAAAAGTGTTATAAGAGGATTAGTTGCCGAAGAAAGAACTCAAGGGCAGAAACGAGGAAGTCGTTCAACTTCTGATGACGAGCAACGCTTGAATGGAAAGTTGCACATTATCAACAAGCTTCCTGGGAACAAGCACAAGGATTGTGCAGTGTGCTCAGACAGAAAAAAGAAAGGTGGCAGGAGTGAAACTGTGTATTACTGCGAAACATGCTCACAAAACCCAGCTCTCCACCCTGAAGAGTGTTTCAAAAAATACCACACAATGGAAAGTTTTGTACTGTAAAAGCTTACGTAAATATATGAATGAAAGCACACATTTTGTTTTAATGTATACCCCAATTGTTGGCCAGCGGCCACATTGTTTCCACAAGCGATCCGCGCAAATCTCTGCGGAGCACTGCCGCCCAGGCTGCGGTGATTTAAATAAGAGTGCGCGGAGCCGCCCTGTGTCTGCCTTACGGAGTGCAAAGGGTTAAAACACAAAAGAAAGAAAAACTAACGTAACAATAAAAAAGTTTCCAGAAGCTTACTATTCACCACAGAAAGACCACAGATGATTCACCCAAGCAAACTGTCACAATATTAACTGCAGGTGTAACAGAGATATGTACAGCAATATATCCATACAAACTTAATAAGAAGAGCTAATTAAAAAACAAACAAGTGAAATACAAAAACACCTTTCTTGTTTGTTAGGTGCAAGTTAAAGTTTTAGTTTCTTAACTGCAATAAGGTCATGTAATTGTAAGCAGTTACCTTATGTTTCCAAATAATTTTCTCTGGCTTTTCTTTGCTCACAGCACATATGAAACCACTTGGTACAATGATCTTTAGTTCAAAAGGCAGTGTGACGTCTACACTAGCAGCACCTCCACAATCGCCACCATTTTCTTTCATGTATTTTATGTCATGCTGACCAACACTAAAATTCCAACTGAAACAAAAGTTTGAACTATTGTTAGAAGCTATCCTATTACATTTCTGATGAATTTTCAGGCCACATTGTCATTACACAGCTTAAATATATGGTTTAAACAAAAAAAAGACTACAACAGACAGTCTCCTACTGAAATTCTTAAATAAATACATAAATAGAAAACACAATCTAACTGTACAGTAATAATAAAAAATAAAGGCTTCCTTAACACTATGTATGAATCACAATAACAAGAAAGATAATGTGTTGAATGTGATAAATTTAGCAAAAGTGATGGATAGATTGTACCTCAACAACCCAAAAGTTAAAATACAATTCCAGACAATGAATTCATGAGGAAACATAGAACTTGTTTTAAAATGGCTATATCAATTAGATGACATACAATAAAAATCAGTACAGCATTTCTTCTTCTAAAATATCCCATAATGAAGCACTTCTCTTGGAATGAACTGCACCTAGAAACATGCCTCCTGAGAGCTTATTCTATGGCATTCCCAAATTGCGTCACAGTTGCAGCAAAATTTTCCCAATGATCCAGGAAGATATTTATATATTTTTATTCTTGTTATAGATCACAAAATTTTTATTTGATTTTATTTGGCCACATTATTAATTTCTGTAATAATGGCCATCTTTAGACCCACAAAATGTAGACACATCTTGTTGTAGAAAATATACCAAAATGTTATTTTATCCATGCTGGATCTTGTGAGCTCTGCAGCCGTTAATGACAGTCAGTGAATGATGCAACCAGCCGCAAATTGCATTTCATGATTCACCAAACATACCAAAATTACAAAACAAGGTATCAGACATCAATTTAAGAATAAACTAAACAGTCGCATACCTGAATACACACAGTTTGCTAATCATATTCAGTCAGCATGTGGAAAAATGGTACAGTCACAATAACGAGCCAGACAAGGTTTGTCATACACGTATAAAATTTAACAGCCCGATGCACAGTTGTAATAGACATGCTGAATCTGTGAAGGAACTTATTACACTTCTGTGTGGCAGCAGGTCAGTCACTGCTGCACTATTACAACTGTGCATGTGGTATTTAAATCTTATACGTATACAATGAAACTTGTTTAGCTCATTACTGTGATTGTACCATTTTCACACACATCAACTCAATGTGGTTAGAAAACTGCATGTACTAAGTAATTTCACTGTTTCATTTATGCTTAAATTGATTTTAGATGCCTTATATTGTAACTCTGGTGTATTTTGTATGACAAGATGTCTATATTTTGTATGTCTGAAAATGGTCATTATCAACTGAAATGAATAATGTAACATATAAAAAAAATTTTTTTTTTGGCGATTCATACCTGGAATGAAAATATTTAACTATGGCACTCCTTTTCAGAAATCAGAATGGTAAATATGAGCACTCTTACTCACTCACTGCTTGGAAATGAGCACTCGCAATCAAATGGGGGTGGGGAAACAGCTTTATGATCATACTTTGAATCGACTTTCCCCTCCAAACCATCTCCTGCTTGCTATTAGTTGGCTGTTGTGGCTGTACCTTGAATACAAGCCAGTCTGCTTCAGCAAGTCCAAGAAGAAGGCTCATCTGTGCAATTCAGTCTTGAGGTCAAGACCGCTATTCCACACACACTGAATTGTGTGAAGTTTATTATTCATGCCCACATGACAATTCCCTCGCGAGCAAACATTTCTCTCTTCCATGATGAAATTGTCATAAATAATAAATGCCCAAGAGAATTATATAGCTGGACACAGTTTTACATGAAGAGACAATGTGCAAGTGTCCAACCACTACAGATAAAAGAGGCACAATGTGTTTCATGAAAATATTGCTAACAAAGAACATTTCATGTATGATTCCAGATCCCAAATCCTTCAAAAGAAATAAGGTTACAGAAAAAGGGTGGGGTGGAGTACCTGTCTGTTTAGAGACTAACCCAAGTCTCATTTCAGAAGATTACAGTCTTACTTTCATTTACTGTGCTGTTCATATGCTGACACCTCTGCAGATGCTCCTTCCAATGAGAAGTTGGTGTAGCACTCCAATCTTACACCATTGGTTTAATAACAGGAAGCATCAGTCACTATATGTGGTAAAATCTTCATCCCTCAAACATGAATCGCCACATCCCTGTTATCATAATTTTATTTTGTCCAATTTTTCAGTTTCAGGCTGTGGCTCAAGGCACTGAACTTCTGCCTATTTTATAACCATTATATCGATGATAAATAAGCATTTTTTTCCAAAATACTGCACTAGAGAATGCATGCCAACTGTGTCAAATACTGCTCAGTCACCTGGCAACAACAATACTTGGGACTATTATCAAACAGGAAACTATTACAGCCTAACTTTCTTAAATTAAGCTACAGTGTTTACATTCAAACAACAACTTTGGTCTCCAGATAAGAGTTTTCACTAGTAATGCTACACAATAATTACTATCTGTATTAACTGAAGTGCAGTCCTAAGCACACATGAGAAATTTTACAAAAATGAGGCTGATTACTTTCCAAAGTGTGCACCACCTCTCTGAGCTTAGTCTGCTCCAAATTAGCAAACACACTCCACTGCGGTTTGTTCGGTTAGCGGTACCTTGATGCCACTCACTCAAGGCAGTTATCTTACATCAATCTCACATCAATGACAGCACAGTACCCCAAGCCATGCAGTTTACTGTACAATACAGATGTTGCAAGTAATTTACAGTATAGCGGTTTGTATGTGGTAGCTTTGTGTAGTACTAAAGTAGCAACAACATGCTCAACTTCTTTGTCAATTGCTTTACAGTTCCAAATTACTGTCATTTCTGAGATATTTCAATGGTTTATGATAACCATTGTGTTAATTGTAATGGTAATTACCCTAAGAACGAACAAAAGCTTAGTTAAAAACTGCAGAGTAACAGGTATGTCACAAAAGCAATGTTTTTACTTCTAAACGAGCCTTTATGCAGAATAAATAATTTACACACCGCTCCTCACCCGAACGAGCTTCCACAGCCCTGACCGTCTGTGTCTGACGTTGTACAACAATAACATCTTGGCTGTAAGAGTTCTCCTTAGTATAATTTGTGCATCCTTTCATTGAACACTCATACAACAGCTTCCCAGTTTTCACTTCAACACCGTATGTTCTACTTTCCTTTCCACCTAGAAACAAACAAGTATGAACATCTCAGAACATATTCTACTGTACATGCAAAGATGGCAAATGGAGGAAAATGGGTAAAAGTATACGTCAGGATCAGTGGTGTATTTACATGTTTCATGCAAAAATACTGGCAGCACTCGCCCTGAGGTACAACTGGAACAAAAGGGGATGTGAAAGCTGCCAGTGCAACATCGCTAATGACAGAGGAGTGGGCAGACGATGTGTTCAGAAGCAAGAGAAGAAGGAATATTATAACACTGTCACATCAGTACACTACAGCCTCTGAAATATAAACACATTTGGAGAAAAGAGTCACATGACAACCAAGGTAACAAATCTAATTGCTGCTTGTTTCATTCACAGCAATTTATGCTGTGCTATTAGGTCTCAACCTAGCCACAACCTTGTAGTTTGTGACATAATTTGAAACGACAGACAAATATTTGTGACAACAGGGGAGAAGAATGCGAAAGCAACGAGCTGCCGACCCATGAGCATTAGAGAAATACTGCCATGGTTGGTACTGGCTCTGATCTAGACTTTAGCCCAGAAGATGTGTCTATCCCAAGTAAAACTAGTTCAATCTGAGGAGTGAAAGTTTCTTATGTTACATTCATACAAGGTAACAGAGATTATGGTTAAACAGCAGACATAATGGTTGAAAGAATGCATTTGTGAAGAAAAAATTTACAATGCAGCATTAAGAACTTTATTTCTTTACAAAATATGTAAAATATAAATAATTCAACAACAAGAACTGCTGTAAAGATGCTTTTAAGCAGCTGATTAATAAGTTGAATTTACTATTTTGACATTCTAACCATCCTATTATTTAAGGCAGACTAGGTTTAACAAATTTTCCTTTTATCGATTAGATTTCTGGGACTTGTTACATCTTTGTTAATGTTAATGTGGAATGACATGTGAGCTTGAGATGACTGGAAGTGAATCAAATGTTACTCACAACTATCCTACTTAATAATGCTTGTTAGGTATGTTCTTCCACATAACAGTCAACACCATTGCTTAACACGTTCACTGCTGCACACCTAGTGATAGACGTTTAACCACTATAGTCTGGGAGACGAGTCTTTGGTATTGACAGCTCGGTAGCGTCTTTCCGTTGCCTAGCGACCGCAGGCAGGCAGCCAATGAAGCCCTGACTTTGAGCGGGTAGCAAGGGCCACGTTGCCACTCTGAAACCTGGTCGCGCGCACTTATGAAACTTACCAATGTCTCGCGTGCAGGCGGTGTGGTCGTTGGTCGTTTGTCTGAAGTTGAATTCGCAGTTTATTTCGTTTTTTTTGTTTTTAGTGTTTCTTTGTTTATGTTTCGTTGTAAACAATGTCTAGTGCGGCGGGTAGTACCAGCCCAACACAAGAAGTGAAACAGAGGAAGAAAAGTGTGCTACACACCCAGGCCCACGAATTCGTGTGCTCTGTGAGGGATTACTCTGAGAAAGAAAAGGACAAAGGTGGGCCCTTAATTCCTGTTGTTCAGGTTGTGAAGAGAACTGCAGCAGCATTGAAAATAAGTAAGAACACTGTTGTAAAGGTAGGGAAAGAACAGTATAGTGAAGATTGTGATGAGAGCGGCACAACAAAGCTGCACACATCAGGAAAGAAGCGGCCGAGAAATAAGCAGGTGACAGCTTTGGAAGATTTTCAGAAAGACGCTATTCGTCGTCATATATACAGCTATTATAAGAGAAGGGAACATCCCACTCTATCTAAATTACAGGTGTCGCTTCAGGAAGACGATCTTTTTAAAGGGAGCAAATATTCATTGCGTACAGTGTTGAAAAACATAGGCTTCAGCTATTCACTGTTTAACGGACGCAAATATTAATGGAAAGGACAGATGTAGTTGCATGGCGGTGCAGATTTCTGCGCAGGATCATGGGTGTGGAATTCGAAAGTATAGTGTGGTTAGATGAAACTTGGGTCAATGCCAGCCATTCTTTACGTAGAGGCTGGAATGATGGAACGCCCGACGGGACAATGGCAGTGCCTGTTGGCAAAGGAGGGCGTATTATTGTCTTACATGCAGGAACATCGAAAGGTTTTGTGCCAAACTGCTTGAAAATGTTTCGGTCAAAAAAGACGGGAGATTACCATGAAGAAATGTACAGTGTAGTATTTCAAGAATGGTTCGAGACATCGCTTATAACGAATCTGACAAGTCCATCAGTGATTGTTATGGACAAAGCGCATTATCATTCCGTTGTTCACAATAAGGCACCAACCTTGGCAACAAAAAAAGACGATATCATTCAGTGGTTGAAACGGCGAAAAGTAGATTTCAGAGAAGATTTAAGGAAGGCAGAACTGCTCGAAATTGTGGCACAAAAGAAACCCCAATTTCCAACATATATAATTGATGAGATTGCTAAAAGGCACGGGCATGAAATCGTTCGGCTTCCTCCATACCACTGTCACTTCAATGCAATTGATGGAGTGTGGGTGCAGATAAAAAATTACATTGCTGCAAACAATAAAAAATTCACAATCTCTGAAGTGGAAACTCTCCTTCCAGCAGCTATCAATAAAGTGACAAGCAAGACGTGGACTAAAATTGTAAACAGCACTGCAAGCGCCATCAGAGAGGCGGCCAAAACCGTAGGGGTTGTGGAAGAATGCATCGAAAATTTAATTATACATCTGGGAGAGAGCAGTGATAGTTCGAGAAGTGCTGAGGAAGACAATGTCAAATCAGATTCTGACAGTGATGTGAGTGGTGTTTTTCCATTACAGTAACTACAACGTATTCAGGAATGTAAAGAGGGAGTTTGCTATCGATCTACAACCAGATCATCATATTGTGAGTACTTTCTTCAGATTATAACTCTTAATACGCTGACCAATTATTCTGTAGCTTGTAGTAGAACAAATTAATAATGCTAATACTTAACAATGGAAACCAAAACTGCTAATGTTCAACAACTTGCGAAAATATTTTTCATTTCAGTTGTGAAGTTTAACAAATAACTTTATTATGTTTCAGCATCTTAGATACTTGTACTAAATAGCTCTTATCAGTTTTCGAGTAAATATATTTCAAGCATCAACTTTAAATAAATTCACGCATACCAATACGACTTGTATTTTGTCTGGCTTTTATTTCTGCTGCTAGAGAATGCGTGTAGCAGACAGGGCGCCGCGTGCTGTGAGCCACGTTCGGCAACAGCGCCGTCTGCCCGCCAGAACTGTCAGTACCAATCACTCGTCTCACGGACTATAGGCCAGGCAGGTACACACTGTTAGACTTGAGGCTCTATTGCGGCCACCAGCAGCCACAATGTGTCAGGCATGCAATTCTGCTGCTGCCGCCAGCGGTCACAAGGAAGTCAACATATTAAAGAACTTATTCCGTCAAAATACTGTGAAGTTTCAGAAACATCATTTAACATAACATCAAACAATCTCGGCAAACACTGACAGAGAGCTATATAAATCTCTATTTAGTGTCTTCTCCATTGTTTTTTAATTTTATTTATATAAAAGTAAGTGTATACCTGTCCCTTTTTCCCCCCAAGGTAAGTCTTTCCGCTCCCGGGATTGGAATGACTCCTTACCCTCTCCCTTAAAACCCACATTCTTTCGTCTTTCCCTCTTCCCTGATGAAGCAGCCGTGGGTTGCGAAAGCTTGAAATTTGTGTGTGTGTGTGTGTGTGTGTGTGTGTGTGTGTGTGTGAGATTGTTTCTATCAACGTACCAATGCTTTCATTTGGTAAGTTACAGAATCTTTGTTTTTAGATATATTTTTCCCACGTGGAATGTTTCCCTCTATTATATTCATATCTATATAAAAGATGAGACAAAAATTATGGGAATTTTACTATTCCTTGTGGGGGTAGATGAGCAGGGCATGATAAGCTCTATATTGGACTACCCAGAAAAACTGAAATTATATTTACAATGCGGTTAGCTTATAATTTCAGCCATCACACATCATCATTACCATTTTCAGACTCCAGTTTCCCTGGTGTGGTGTACACGTGCTTGTCATGTCCTTCTGTCTTCACACATCTTCTGTTCCAGGACAACTTCCCATTTGTGTCCTTTCTCCTTGGCATCTGATCTTACAGTTTCTATCCAGCATTTTCTTGGTCTTCCCTGTGGTCTTCTATCTGCAAATTCTCATTATGTGCCCATACCACTGAAGCCCAGATTTCTTTATGACGCTGGTAACAGGAACCTCAATACCAGCTACTTTTCTCTTCACCTCATTCCTGATTTTGTCCTTTCTAGTTGTTTGATTCATAGTTCTAATGAATCTCATTTCTGTTGCCTGAATTCTGCCGAAGCCTTTGTTTAGTAGGTTACATGTTTCTAAACCATATGTAAGGAATGGTATGAAATAGGTGTGGTACATGGTCGTTTTTGCTTTTTGTGGCATTTTATCATCCCAGAGAAGATTTCTGATTTGACTGTAAAAATTAAATGGTCTCTGTGTCTTGCTCAGTGTTTCTTGCTTAATGGTGTTGTCTTGTAAGATCACGCTTCCTAGGTACTTGAAATAGGAAAAACATTCTACTTTGGCTCCTTCTAGAAATATATTTTGGTTGTTCCTTGCCTGTTGATGGTCATTTCTACTGTCTTTGTTCCACTTATTGTTAGTCCAAAATTTTTGAATGTGTTGTCCCAATAGTTAAGTTTCTTCCGTGCTTCAGCTTCTGTCTCTCCTCATACTATCAAATCATCAGCAAAACCCAGGGCATTTGGTTTGCTGTCTATTTTCTTGATAGGTTTTATGATCTTGCCCATTTCTATTACAAACAGGAGAGGTGATAGGGAACTTCCTTGTCGGATATCTCTCTTTGTTTAAAACCATTCTGATCATCCATTGCCTATCTGGACACAGCTATAACACTTTTGGTACAGCATCTTGACTTTATCAGTTAGTTACTTTGACACCTTTAGTGTCTTCCAAACATTCCCATACCTTGTTTCGAGGAGCACTGCCACACGCTTTTTCAATGTCTACAAATACAATCACAAGATTTCTTCCATATTCCCAGTACTTTTCAGTCAGCATTCTTACTAAAAAATAAGATCCATAGTACCTTGGTCTTTCCTGAATCCATGTTGTTCTTCTTCAAGAAAGGCAAGAGAGATTAGAGCCCACACAGAGGCATACTGACAATCCTTCTCTCCACGAACAATTCAAGACTGGAACAGAAGGGAGAACCGATAGAGGTACTCACGGTACCATCCACCACACACCGTCAGGTGGCTTGCTGAGTATGGATGTAGATGTAGATATCTGTCTAAGTCTCATTTGTGTGATCTTTTATGACAGCTTCACAGCGTGTGACAGCAGCATGATGCCTCTGTTATTTCCACTTTTAGTCAATTGCCCTTTCTGAACAGACGGATGATGACTCCTTTACTCCAATCTTCTGGGATTTTGTTTTCTTCCCAAATCACTGATAACACTCTATATACCCAATTTAAGTCTAATATTCCAGCTGCCTTTATCATGTCTGCGCTGAGACCATCAAAGCCTGTCGACTTTCCATTCTGCATGCTCTTTAATGCTGTTTCTACCTCACATTGTGTTAATGGGTGTTCATTGGACTGGACTTCAATTAATTACTCTTCATTCATTGGTGGGTGTGTTGTCCTCATCTCTATTTAGCAGCAAATTGAAGTACTTTCTCATTCCATCCCTGATGCCTTCTTCGGTTCATATTAAGTTACTGTCATCATTTCCAGTGCACGGATACTTACATAATCATTTCGTTTAGTCTTTAGAACCTTGTATATAATTTCCTACTTCCCTCACACTCTTCCATTATCCCTGTAGTAAAATCCTTCCAGCACCTTTCCTTTTCTTCCTGGATCAGTCTTTTTGCAGCTAGTTTCTTTCTGCTGTATTCCTGTGTTAGATGTGCAGTTGCTAATTCATTTCATCTATCATCTGTTTCTCATGGTCTAATTTTCTTTTCAGTATGTTTCTATCTTCTACTGCTGTCTTCATTCCAAGAATTCTACCAAGGTGTTTCCTTCTCTTTTGGTGTAGCACTCGTTTATCCACGTATGTATGTGGCTTCTTTAACAAGGGTTTCTTTTCTTAAAGACCATGCTTCTTCTACTCCTTTCTCAGTTTTGGGTAATTTGGCTGTTATTCATGCTTCATAGTTCCTTTCTTTTTCATGTCCTTCAACAGCTAAGTCTTTATCTTCGGCATTCTCTTTTGTTCCAATTTTGACACTTGATCATCTTTTAGGGCCGCAAATAATAGCCAGTGTTTGCTATCCAGGTGTTTGTTGGGTATGACTTTAACATCTGTAACATACTGAACAGTTTTTCTATCAGTGATGATGAAGTCTATCATAGTCTTGAGCTTGCCATCCCAGCAGTATCTCATTATTTTGTGACTTTCCCTCTTCTGATACCACATGCTCTGTATGATTAAGTTGTTTTGCACACAGGAATCAATTAGGTTCTCTCCTCCTCGGTTTCTGTTCCCATAACCATGAGGACTTATGGTGTTTTCACATCCTAGTCTTTCTTTACCAACTTGAGCATTCAGATTGCCCATAATGATGTAGTTCTCCTCTATTATTTGTTCTTCAAGTTCATTAAGGAAATGCTCTTTCGGCTCTTTGGTACATCCTGTCTGTGGTGGATATATTTGCAAAACAGTATGCTATGTATTACCAGCCCTTAGTCTCATCTGGACGATTCTGTAGCTCATATATCTGACATCTATCTGAATGTCTACATCTTTATGGAGGAAAAGGCCAAATCCATTTTTGAATTCACTATTGTTACCACTCTAGTATAGTACATACCCTTTTCTCATTTCTCGGTGATTTCTTCCCACAGTTTTTCTACTTTGTCTCACCCAGTCCTAATATTCTAAGCTTATGCCTGTCCATAAGATCTACTAGTTCTTTACATTTATTGGTGAGAGTGAGAATACTGAGTGTACCAATTTCCAGTCATTCCATTCTGGGAGGGTTTTGAGTCTTCCAGTATCTTCGATGAGCATCAGTCATTCGCCCTTCATTACTTTGAGCATTAGAACTACTGTCATGTTTTGTGTTCATTCTTCAAGCCGAGGCTTAGTTTAGGTTTCAAAGCAGTATATATTTGCTCAGCTGCTGGCTTGCTAGGCCTAACACAGAAGATCCCTCTTCTCCACAAGGCAGTAGTGATCTCTTCTAATTATCTCCAGGGAGAACAGGTTACCTTATCTGCCATCTCCGCTGTTCCAAAGGTCTTCTTCTCTGCTGAGGATGTTGTTAGGGAAGTGGAAGACAGTTCAGTTTCTTTCTATTGGGATGGACACATTGCTATTCCAATGGGTAAAATTCTTCCCCAAAATTCACAATTTAATTTTTACCAACATATAACTGAATTCTGAATAGATTCCATAGTTTCTGCGAATAACAGTTCAGAGAAAAAAGGGGTTTGTGAACACTAGGCTGCAACAAACAGCTAAAAACTGAGATGAACAGGATGTGCAAAATGGTTACGCAGGAATGGCTAGAGTAAGTATGTAGAAGTGTATATCACTAGAGGTAATGAAATATTACTGTATCTCATTGCTACCTATCAGAACCCATCGGAGAGCATTAAAGATAAACACCAGTCCTAATTGCACAATTGTAAAGTGACCTGTTTCCAAATTACATACAAAAATAACCACTATTTCAGCATACATATAATTCGAAAATGATGCTTTGCTGATTAACATTGTTCTTATGTGAAAAACACAATATGGTTCAAATGGCTCTGAGCACTATGGGACTTAACTTCTGTGGTCATCAGTCCCCTAGAACTCAGAACTACTTAAACCTAACCAACCTAAGGACATCACACACATCCATGCCCAAGGAAGGATTTGAACCTGCGACCGTAGCAGCCCCGCGGTTCTGGACTGCGCGCCTAGAACCACTAGACCACCGCGGCCAGCTAAAAACACAATATGAATGTGAAATTAATACTGTAACTAATCGGAAGAAATGTAGCACATGGTCAGGATGTACCAGTAAACCTATCATTATAAAATTACTACAGCAAATTAAATTGAACATATTAATAAAGCATGTTAATTGAATCTCCGATATATGTTAGCACTAAAATTCAGGCACTAGTTGATTTGTTATAAACAAATTTAGAAATGTAATTGTTACCTGTAACATAATTAGTCAGAAAAAGTTATATTAACTCTTAACTAAGTTGAAAATAGGTTCACCTTGTTCAGCACTGAGACTCTAAATTTTTAGCAATGTGTATCTCATATTTGGTTAAACTTTTAATTGTGATTTTACATAAAATTGTAATTTTCATTGTAGGTAATTGTTAACAAAAGTATAAATAGAGGTCACGCAGGTGCCTTGGAGAACTCGTTGTTTGGCTAGGGTTGCGAGCAAATGTAATGTAGGCTCACTCGTTTGTTGAGTGTTGTGAACTCTGTGTCGTTTGATGTCAATTTTGGGTACATGTGATGTAACCGGTACAGTTCACCAGGCTCTGACACCAGAGTCCTGGAAATATATTTGGGTACTTTGGAATTTATTTGGGAGTCTTCCGCAATCCTTCTCATAGGCTGCACAGCGATGAGACACGAATCCAGGAATTCTACAAAACCCCGAGAACTAAACAACTCTCAATGTTGGTAGAATTGATGTGAAAACAACAGCGCATCAACTAGGCATTACACAAAAAACATTTGCAACGCGGAGGTGGGAAAAGCCAAACATCTCAATGTGGTGAAGGAGCTGGGATCAAGTGGAAGACTGTGCAGAGGACGACTCGCAAGAATTCCATGTACAAGAGGCAGGAACCATAATCTTGTACGTTGCAGACTGCGCCACGGACGTCGCCAGGAGCAAACGTGATATTCTGGAATGACATCGCGAATGAATCAGATAAGTACCCCTTTTAATTGTGTCCTACAATTTTCTGTTTTTGTTTCATTGTGTGCGTGTGACAATTTCACCTGATAGGCAGGAAAGTGTTTTGTCTAGTGTCTAGCCACTTTGATCAAAATGAGCGAAACTCAGTTACGTCAAATAGGCATGACCACGCGGTCAGGCCGTCAATTTCATGCTTCAACTCCAAATGTACACTTAAACAGTGAAGCAAATTCCGTGAGCAGTAGTTGTTCGCCTTTTCATGGTTTTTTGGGAGCAAATCAGCAACTGAATTTAATTGATCAGATATGTCAATTGTTGAATAATAAACTAGAACAACTGGTAACTCAAAATAACCAATTAGGTAGCAACATTAAAGAGGTCACAGAAAAGCTGGACCAAAATTTAAAATCATTGAGAGAAGAAATCAATGCAACAAATAACAAAGTACAAATTGTTGCATATGACATAGAAAGGGTAGAAACCAAAGTTGACTGTTTGGAGGCTTTCACAATCTCCGAATTTAAAGAAACAAACAAAAGCATTGAATTAGTTAACGAACGTGTCAAAAACACGTAAGTAGTCGTTTTAAATGAATTAGTGAACCGAAAAGAAGAGTTAAAAATATTGCAGGAACTCAATGTTTCAGAAAAAGAATTGGTAGGGGAAAGATTGAAATTAAATTCTGAAGTAGTTTCTGATAAGATATCTCGTATTGACAAGAAAGCAGAAAGCATAACAATAGAACTGCAAACAGTCAGCTCTGAAGTTTCAAAATTGCAAAATAATATAATGCCCAATTTTGATTCAAACCAGATGTTTGTGCATAATTGTAACAATGTTAGTTAAAAATGTTACCCAGGTGATGCGAAATTGCATCCAGTTGACTTTGTGCATCAGTGCAAGGACAGTTTCCAACCTAACATGCCAGAGTCTGCTAAAGTTAAATTTGCGAAACGTTTTTTGGATGGTGAAGCCCTCACATGGGCGAACCAAAACATTAAAACAAATACTACGTCTTTTGCTGATTTTGAACGCCAATTCTTGGCAAAGTTTTGGTCGGAAAACAAACAGGCAAGAATAAAATCTGAATTTCTTAACGGTAGCAAATATCACACAGGTCTTGCAATTAGCATGCGAGAATTTTGTGAAAAACAATTACGGACATTGTCACATTTGAGCAAACCTTTGGACGAACCGATACAGATTGACGCACTGAAACGGCGCCTACCACACCGTATTCAGTGGGGACTTGTTTATGGACAAGATGACAGTGTTGACGAATTTTTACGTCATGTAGACAAAATTGACCGTGCATGGCAGAATGATGACAGACAGTACAATCAAAATCTCAGAAACACTCACAGTAGGAATGGGGGGTCACAACAATATAATGGACACAGAAATAAAACTGGTGTGGTAACCAAAACAGTAGTTACAACAGACACGAAAACCATCAAGAACAGAGAAACAGTAACCAGTTTCACCACAGCAATTCCAACCAGGGAAACAGGTAACCACCTCGTTGGGAGCCTGTCAATTTGAGGTGAATAGTTATGGCACAAACCAGGCAGATAGGAGGTTAAAGAGACGGAAACGTAAAAGCAATCATAAATGTAATGTAAATAGGGACTACTACTTAGATGATACTAGTTATAAGCAAAACTTTTGGGATCACATGTTGCGTGAATTGAATAATGCACATACTCAAGCAGGACCACAGTTTGAATTTAATGAACATGACTTAGCATTAATTGATGACACATTAACACCTGATGTAGACAGAACTTATGATATGTATGGTATCACTAGCCTGTTTTCTGATGAAGGTAAGGATAATGAGGTACCTATATTAGTAGAAATTGGTAGCCAAAATGAGGAAATAACACCTGACTTAGATAATGAAACAGGTAGTGATTTCAATAGTGTAACTTCAGATGTTGAACACGTAAAAGTTAAGGCAGACGTGCATGCAGAGGCATAACCCACAGATTATTTTGATGATGATTTTGATAAAGATAGTGTTGTGAAGGATGATGTATTTGACAATATATGTACACAAGAGAAATTAGATGGCGTTATTTATGTTGAAGTTATTGATAATGGTGTTGCAGCTGAAAGTAACTCTGAATGCGAATTTGGTTCACGTGAAGATATTAAGAGTGCAAACAATGTATTGGTACCAATTTGTATAAAAGAAATCTTAAGTAAATCTACTAATAAGAAGGAACAAGCTAAGTTGATAGGTGAGAAGATTTTGGAATCTACTATCAGTGAAAATGAAGTTTGTTTAGAAAATAATAAGGAAAGTGAAGTCATCAAATCAGATCCATCCATGGAATATAATTTTAAGTCTAGTGAAATTAAGGTATCTGTTTCATGTGTATTTGATTCCAGTCATAATGACACTCAATCTTATGTTGAGTCTGACATTGAAACCTGTAGTGAAGAAGTATGTAACAACATCGATACAACTGAATTAGAAAGTGACTTGCTGGCAGAGAATGTGAATAGTGACCCAAATATTACCTTAGGTAGCCCTTATGTAGAAATAAGCATTAAAAATTGGTCAGGTCTTTGTTTGATTGACACTGGCAGTCCCATTAGTAGTATCTCGGACAAGTTGAGGAACAGGATAAAAGACACGGAAAGTTACATCGAATTTCCAATCACAGGTGTACAGATTAAAGGTGCCACTGGCAAGTTTAGTAAGTTAATAAATAAACAAGCTTTAATTACATTTTCTGTTGGCAACATTAATTTTGAATATGGTTGTTTAGTTATTCCAGACCTCAATGAGCAAATGATTTTAGGAATGGACTGGATAGTTAAAGCAAAGGTGAGTTTTGAGTGGCAAAATTCAGAATTACTGTTCGCTGAATGAAAGACCAGTATTCAAGGAAAAGTAGTAATCCAGTTAAATTCAAGTACAAGCAGTAGTAACCATATTAGGGAAATAGTTTATCCAGAGTGTAGCCATTACATGGAGGAAGAGGAAAATAGGGATCACAATAACCAGAATTTGGTTGATGATAGTTACTTCCTAACCATATCAGAAAAGGTAAAAGAAGCAAATGACTTGACTGAGTCTGAAAAGCAGGAATTAAAAAATTTTCTCTGGGAAAACTGCAACATTTTTTGTGATCAACCCGGTAAGGTCAAAGATTATGAATGTCATTTGAAGTTAAAGCCACACGAACCCTTTTTTATTAAGCCTTATGGGGTACCCATCTGTAAAAGGAAATAAGTGGAGAAGGAACTCCATAAAATGCAAAAATGGAGAATAATAGAGAGAAGTCACAGTCCATATAACAGCCCGATGGTCTGTATTTCAAAAAAGATGGTGGTGTTAGGCTGGAATTGGATTCACATCACCTGAATAAGTTTATAGAAAGAGAAACAGATCATCCTGAATCCATGGAGGAACTCCTGTACAAACTCAATGACAAAATATTTTTCTAGCCTGGATTTGACCTCAGGTTTTCATCAAATCACATTAGCACAGGATTCAAGGCAGTACACAGCCTTCTTATATAATGGTAAATGTTTTCATTATTGTGTTGTTCCGTTTTGGGCTGAATGTGTCTGTAGCTGAGTTTATTCGAGCTTTGGATCATGTGATTGGAAGTGAACTACTATCTAAACTAATTATTTACGTGTATGATATATTAATAACCAGCAAAACTTGGGAGGAACATCTTGATACTTTGTACAAATTAGCCAATAAGTTCAGACAAGGTGGTATGACCCTTAAGCTAAGTAAATGCAAATTTGGAGTATCAGACTTGAAGTTTTTAGGCCATATAATTAACAGAGAAGGCATTCTACCTGACAGTGATAAAATTTCTGCAATTGTCCAGTTGTAGTGTTACCTTTTATTATCTTCTCCTCATTAGCTATTTAAACAACCTCGCTTTGTAATGTAATTTTAATTTTCACCCTAAGGCACATTCAACACATCGCCAAAAAATACATGTCTTTCGTATCAAGACAAGAGAGAGAGACATCCATGAGTTCTTCAAAACAAAAAACCTACGCAAAAGTAAAAAAAAAAAAGAACAAAATTATTTATAAAATCGGTCGCTGGCGCAGCGCTCTTCTACGTGCGCGATCGTAAATTATAACTTTGCGGAAGTCAAAGTACCGTTACAATGCCTCCTCTACTGACACACTCCGCAAGCGAGCGTGGCAGTATAGAAAATTTATATATATATAAAGTTTGTGATATATATATATATTTTACAAAAAATATTTCTGTGCACAATGCTCTTTGCATATCAGTCTTTGTATACAGTCTTTTTGGTGTGTATCTTCTTTAGGAGTCGTAACATTAATGGCTTTGAATTGCAGCGTATTATCGTTGCTTAGCACAGCGTTTGAATTCAGTTCACATGATTCATGTTTACAATGGAATTAATTCGAACAATAAATGTTTCTATTATATTGCTCCAATGTCTTTAAACGTAGTATCGGATTCTGAGTGTGTGTGTACTGCCTGGATCTCTTGCGTGTGACTTGAAGAAAATCCAAAGTTTGTTCACTGTGTCAACACGAAATTGTTATCTCCAGCAGTCGAATTTTTGTGGCGTCTACCGGGGTATAAATGGTCAATGAGGGCACAGGAAACACCTCACTGCCTACGACAGGTGATGAGCTTGTCTTTTACACCAACCTGAAGACCTGCCGGCTTCCACAAAACCATACACTTCAAAGCATATTGACACTACGTAAATATTGCTTGACCAGTGTTCCATCACGTTGGTTTCTTCTTTGCATTTTCAGTTCCATTTATATGAATTATGTGCTACATGCACAGGTCCTTTGCAGCTCATTAACATCTCCTTAAAATACATTTCTTGATATAGTAAGTACATAAATATACAAATATTTACAATTAATCATTACATGAGATAGTTACATTGTTGTCATATACTACATATACAGAATTAAACGAAAAATATAGTAAATTTTTTACGTTACATTCAATATCATTGTGCTGACATGTGAATTACATTACATTCAGATTGAAATATACATTTTATTTATTTTATTTGTTAGCTCTCTTTTTTTTTTTTTTTTTTTTTTTTTTTTTCGTTACACTTGCAACATTTGACGATAATTGTGGCAACTCGCTAGAATATTCAACTTAAAATTCATCTTGCACCCTGGAATAAAATTTACACATATTTCAAGCTTCAAGTCAGCCCTCTGTAGGAGGATAGGTTCATGGGATGGTTGCTAACTACTTCATAAATAGGCCTACTAGTAAAGTCATCCCCTACAGTGGACTACACAAAATAAAATATGATAAATAAAATACATGTTAACTTAATATAACGTAAAAGTTCCTATACCTAATACCGTTTCTAAGTGTGGTGTCCCCACTATTGCTGTTTCTAAGAGTGGTAGTTCAAGTCAATCATGTTCCTATAAAGTTTGTGTAGTTCATCTCCTTCCTTTCATGAGTATCAAGCAATATAAATAAATGTTTTACTTAATAAATAAATAAATCTTCTTAGATAATTGCTGCTGCATTCCATGCTGTATATCCATTCTGTTTTTACCTTGTGGTACCTGTAAAATTCTATTCATAAATAAATATGTGTGTATGTCTCTCCATACTGTCAGATAATCACGAATTATATAATGTCAAATATTTCATCAACATGTATAAATTTTTCTAAGGAAAGGATGAGAGTATGAGCCGCAACAGAGGACTGACGTTTTGTTTTCTCCTTATTCCCCTTTCTATTTAATGGTGCATCAGTTCAGTTCAGTAGATGAGCTTTAATTATGTCATTAGATGACTGCTAAATATGTTCTCTTAAATAATTCTTCCAATCTGAAGTGTCAAGCCTACATAACTCCAAAAATTTCATTACAAGTTCCCATTAGATTAGTATTAAAGTGTTATAGATTTAAATCTTCTGGTATATTTCCAACAGTGGCTACTGTAAATAATTCTTTCCACATAAATCTATATTTTCACCTTTAGTTATAAGAATATATAAGACACCACATAAGTTATTATCTCAGGCATACCAATCTTTCAATAAATAATATTCTTTCCACTACTTTCATTCTGTATTCCATGAGTACATGTGATATAGCGTTCAAATCTAGTTTCTCTCCTCTCAACATATTCTCAATTACTCATAACATTCTCACCTATCCATTATTCATTCTTCACAAAATAACATATACTTATTCCTCAGCATTATATATATATATTTTCCTCTTATTCATCACCACTTACTTTTTACTTCACCACCACCACCAACAACAACAACAACAACAACAACAACAACAATAATAATAATAATACCATTTTCTCATCTTATATACCATTTACCTCTCTCCGTATTACTATTTGTCCTCTTATTAAACTAAAATTACATTCACTCATCTCATTCAGTCACTCACATCACTCGTATCAACATTACTATTATCACATGCCTCCTAAAGAAAATAATTCTGTTCAGTTCTCTGCCTCCTCTAATGTGTATATGCCTCAATAGCAACTCCTCTTATAACCAAATATCTTATTAGCTATTGGATGGTTCACATTGCTTTCCAGACTTACCTGCATTCATTAGATTGTAAGTATCTGTATAACTTAAATGTAGGCTCATCATAACTGTATAACATATTAATTATCTTCTTTTATACATAAAAACAAAGATGAGGTGACTTACCGAACAAAAGCGCTGGCAGGTCGATAGACACACAAACAAACACAAACATACACACAAAATTCAAGCTTTCGCAACAAACTGTTGCCTCATCAGGAAAGAGGGAAGGAGAAGGGAAGACGAAAGGAAGTGGGTTTTAAGGGAGAGGGTAAGGAGTCATTCCAATCCCGGGAGCGGAAAGACTTACCTTAGGGGGAAAAAAGGACAGGTATACACTCGCACACACGCACATATCCATCCACACATACCTATCGACCTGCCAGCGCTTTTGTTCGGTAAGTCACCTCATCTTTGTTTTTATGTATAATTTTTCCCACGTGGAATGTTTCCTTCCATTATATTGGCTTGAATTTTGTGTGTATGTTTGTGTTTGTTTGTGTGTCTATCGACCTGCCAGCGCTTTTGTTCGGTAAGTCACCTCATCTTTGTTTTTATGTATAATTTTTCCCACGTGGAATGTTTCCTTCCATTATAATTATCTTCTTTGTTTTACTGGTACTATTAAAATC
This sequence comes from Schistocerca serialis cubense, assembly GCF_023864345.2. Classification (NCBI taxonomy): domain Eukaryota; kingdom Metazoa; phylum Arthropoda; class Insecta; order Orthoptera; family Acrididae; genus Schistocerca; species Schistocerca serialis. Next base: position 135,781,471 of record NC_064642.1, on the reverse strand, counting down.
TACATCCTGATATAATTCTTTTTCCATTTTCTTACTGTCATCATATCTGAGAAACCAAATCGTCGGTTCCGTTGCGCTCTGCTCCCTATTGACCGTAACTCGAGCGCTTAGCTCGGTCGTCGTTCGTTTTCCGGCAAATTCGGTTGTTGCTGCGGGTTGGGTTCATTGCCCAACTCAATAATATTTACATTTCTGTCGCGCGTCACCCAAGTATCAGCTGTTTGGTTGTTGACATTACCCCGCGTCGCATTGGGAGTTCCGTTAGGTACAAATTGAGGGTTGCTGTATTGCATGTGTTGTGGCGGTTGTCCATTGTGATTTCCCCATACATTATTTTGCCCATGACTGTAACTGGTATTGTCATTACTGTTATTCCTGCAATACATGTTTGGATGTTATTGGATGTTGTTTCTCTGAAAATATCCTGGATGGTACCTGTTATCCTCTCTTCTTTGATCTCTATAATTTCGGTTCCTTCTTCTGTTGTTATTTTGAATATAACTGTTATTGTTCTGATTGTAATTACTGTTCGGATAGTAATAATTACTGTTTCCTTGCCAAGGCTGTGAGTTGTTTCTCCTAATATTGAATGGATTTGTCCCAGTGTAGTGTGTATTGTTTCTTTGAGTATTTTGTTGTGGTGTCGGAGGCGGATTCCAATAGCCTCTGTCATTTCTGTTGTGCGTACGCGAATTGCTTGGATGGATCGGATACAATTGATTGAAATTCCTGATCTCATCTCTGTAATCATCATCTATCTCATCAACATAACTGAGAAAATTCTTTATGTTGCCCTCGGACACTCCTATTAATTTATCACGGTAAGGAAATGGTAAGTGGCTTTTAAGTGTTCTAATTACATCTGGTAAATCTGCTGGTTTTGTCCAATATAATGTTTTGTCTAGGTAGCGTTCAAAGTATTGTCGTAAAGTCTCTTTCTTCGGGTTGTAAATTTCTGGATTGTATACTTCTCGTTTTAAACTTTGCTGTTCTGTGATCGACCAGAATTCCTCAAGAAATGCTTGTTCAAACTGTTCAAATGTTAAACATCGTCTTTTAATTGCTGCTCCCCACTTAGCTGCTCTTCCACGTAACAAATTTGTAACATATCGAATTTTGTCAGCTTCTAACCAATGTCTCAGGAAAATACCATCAAAAGAGCGGATGAAAACAATCGGATGCACTTTGTCTTTCTCATCACATGAAAGTGTCTGAAAGTATCCATGTCGTACTAATGTTTCATCAGCTACTCCCGATGGTATTATGGGTCCTGTATTTTGTGTCAAACTGTGCATAGTATGTGGTGATGTCTGATAGTAATTTTGATCTTGTGGTAGCATTGAAAATGGTTCATTGGGACTTGTATCACTCATTGGTAATTCTATTTTCGGCAGGGTGCTGGGTCTAGCATTATTATGATTCTCATTTATGTTTTGGTTGTCTGTTATGGGTTTTGGTATCACTGACGAACTTGGTATTACATTCTCTTTAAGTTTACGTACCTCTTTCTGAATATTATATGTTTCTCCCTTTACTTGTTCCTTTGTCTTATCTAAAATGATCTGTGTCATTGTCTCAAACTTCTCATCTAAATAATCATCACATAATTTGCATTCATGTACAAGTTTTTCTGCTAGAGTTGTGTCATTCTTTAAAGATGCTACATCTGCTCTGTCTTCAAGCTTTTCTAACTTTTCCTGTAAGGATTTCTGCTCCAATGTTACATCATTTAATCTGTCTGAAAGGTCTGTAATCGTCAGGTCTAAGTGTTCTTGGTTTGTTTTTACGGAATTGTGTGAATGCCGTAATTCGTCAACTTGGGTGCTGGTTTTCTGTTGTTCAAAAACTACTGTTAACAATTTCTCATTACATCGTTGTAAGTCAGTTTTTGTCTCGTCACTGAATTCGACAAATACCTTTTCTTGTCTCGTAACCTTGTCTGATAAGTCAGTAAATTTCCTTCCAAGACTACTGGTGGTTTCTGTCAAGTCGGCAATTTATCTCGATTGTTTTTAAAAATTTTGTTTTATGTCCCGTGTCAGTTCATCGAATTTAGTGTCAAATTTCCCAATGTCAAGTTTTAAATTGTCATTTTTCTCGTCTAAAGCGTAAAATCTTTTGTCTAAAGTGTCAAATTTTCTGTTTTGGTCACCAAGTAACTTCAGAATCTGGTTGAGCATGTCAGAGTCTTGTGTCTTAGTTTCGTCATTTTTTCGTGTCTGATTGATGTCTGGTTCTGAAGTTGACGTTGTCAATGTCACGTTTTGTCGCGTAGTACTCACTCTCCATTCGCCTGTATATCTGTTTAAATATAGGGGTTTTTGTCTTAATCGATCCGGTAAAATTATGTCTTGAACATCCTCCCTATTAAGTTCAATATTCATTTGACTGTCGGACATGTTTTGCAATGTGTCACTTTCACTAAGCACGTCCGCGGAAACAATTTCTACGCGTCTAGCGTCCATCATGTTTGATACGATTTGTAAAATATTTTATGGTATTGCAAACTGTTAGGATAAATTTTATTCTTCTGTCTTTTATATGATATTATTATTCTAGAACATGTCATATGGAAACTTTAAAAGTGCAACGTAATCAATCCAATCAAATTTGTGATTTGTTAGCTTAGTTGTATCTGAGTGTTTGAAGGAGGGAAAATTAATGGACACTCTAGAAGTGACAAAAACAAGGACGCTCTAGAAGTGATAGTTTCGAAAAAACATTCATTCAGAAAATTTGATGTAAATATTGATTTTGTAAAAGTTTGGGAATTTCTTTGCAATCTCATATTTCCAATTCTTGTTTTCTTGATGTATATGTTTGTAGCTATTTGGAAAATTTATCTGTATGTAAAGTTTAATGATTCAATTTTGTGCCCTTTAAAATATATGCAGTTTGTGTTATTTTGTCCAACTACTACTGTATCGCATCAATCTCACAAATATTTCTTTGAGAAGAGTTTCGTCTATCAGGCTAGGCAAAACTTTTCAGGGGGGAGGGGGGGGGGGGGGGGGGGGGGATTGAAATATTACTGTATCTCATTGCTACCTATCAGAACCCCTCCGAGAGCATTAAAGATAAACACCAGTCCTAATTGCCCAATTGTAAAGTGACCTGTTTCCAAATTACATACAAAAATAACCACTATTTCATTACACATATAACTCGAAAATGATGCTTTGCTGATTAACATTGTTCTTATGTGAAAAACACAATATGAATGTGAAGTTAATACTGTAACTAATCGGAAGAAATGTAGCACATGGTCAGGATGTACCAGTAAACCTATCATTATAAAATTACTACAGCAAATTAAATAGAACATATAAATAAAGCATGTTACTTGAATCTCCAATATATGTTAGCACTAAAATTCAGGCACTAGTTGATTTGTTATAAACAAATTTAGAAATGTAATTGTTACCTGTAACATAATTAGTCAGAAAATGTTATATTAACTCTTAACTAAGTTGAAAATAGGTTCACCTTGTTCAGCACTGAGATTGTAAATTTTTAGCAATGTGTATCTCATATTCGGTTTAACTTTTAATTGTGATTTTACATAAAATTGTAATTTTCATTGTAGGTAATTGTTAACAAAAGTATAGAGGTCACGCAGGCACCTTGGGGCACTTGTTTTTTGGCTAGGGTTGCGAGCAAATGTAATGTAGGCTCACTTGTTTGTTGATTGTTGTGAACTCTGTGTCGTTTGATGTCAATTTTGTGTACATGTGATGTAACCGGTACAGTTCACCAGGCTCGGACACCAGAGTCCTGGAAATATATTGGTGTACTTTGGAATTTATTTGGGAGTCTTCCGCAATCCTTCTCATAGGCTGCACAGCGATGAGACACGAATCCAGGAATTCTACAAAACCCCAAGAACTAAACAACTCTCAATGTTGGTAGAATTGACGTGAAAACAACAGCGCATCGACTGGGCTTTTAAAAAAAAAAAAACATTTGCAGCGCGGAGGTGGGAAAATACAAACATCTCAGTAAGATGGATGCTACCTACAGGAAAATTACAGAGGCCTTCTAGATTTAGAGAAAGCTTTTAACAATGTTGACTGGAATACTCTTTTTCAAATTCTAAAGACGGCAGCGTAAAATACAGGGAGCAGAAGGCTATTTACAATTTGTACAGAAACCAGATGGCAGTTATAAGAGACAAAGGGCACGAAAGAGATGCAGTGACTGAGAAGGGAGTGAGACAGGGTTACGGCCTACCCCCAATGTTATTCAATCTGTATATTGAGCAAGCAATAAAGGAAAGAAAAGAAAAATTAGGGAAAAAAATTAAAGTCCAAGGAGAAGAAATAAAAATTTTGAGGTTTGCCAATGACATTCTGTCAGAGGCAGCAAAGGACTTGGAAGAGCAGCTGAAAGGAATCGACACCATCTTGAAAGGAGGACATAAGACGAATATCAACAAAAGCAAAATGACGATAATGGAATTTAGTCTAATTAAATCAGGTGATGCTGAGGGGATTAAATATGGAAATGAGACACTTAAAGTAGTAGAGGAGTTCTGCTATTTGGGCAACAAAATAATTGATTATGGTCAAAGTAGAGGGGATATAAACTGTAGACTGGCAATGGTAAGAAAAGTGTTTCTGAAGAAGAGAAATTTGTTAACACCAACTATAGATTTAAGTGTCAGGAAGTCTCTTCTGAAAGTATTTGTATGGAATATAGCCATGTACGTAAGTGAAATATATACGATAAATAGTTTAGACAAAAAAGGGAATAGAAGCTTTTGAAATGTGGTGCTACAGAAGGAACATTGCAGATTAGGTTAGTTGATCTTATAACTAATGAGGAGGTACTGATAGAATTGAGAAGGAGAGAAAATTTTGGCACAATCTGACTAGCAGAAGGAATCAATTGGCAGGATGCATTCTGAGGCATCAAGGGATCACCAATTTAGTACTGAAGGGAAGTGTAGGGGAGGAGGGTAAACATCTTAGAGGAAGACCAAGAGATGAATACAGTAAGCAGATTCAGAAGGATGTAAGACTGCAGTAGTTACTCGGAGATTGAAGGGTGCGCACTGTATAGAATAGCATGGAGACCTGCATCAAACCAATCTTTGAACTGGAGATACCAACAAAAAACAACAACAACAACAACATTCATTACTGAATCAAATAAAGCCTACAAGCATCCACCTGAATTTTCTACATCATATCCTGTCTTTGTTACGCATTTTTCCCACTGAATGGCAATATTTTGATGCCATCCTCAAAGAAAGAAGAGGGACTTGTGTACAGCCATTTGCGAATGAACTATTCTACTGCTCCATTCTCATCAAACTGGTGTCCTCCAAGGTATTCCTTCAGCAGTACAAACATGTAACATTGTTCGAATACATTTATTCACCAGACTGTGGATGGAGCCTCCTCAAAACGACCACAGGTGTGGTGCCTTCTTTCACGAAAAACTATATGATCACACACTGCGCAACAGACTTCCGTACCTTTTGCTCGCACTTAGTGGCCTGACTCGTACCATTGCATCATGTTAACTGCAGCATTACAATGCTACCCCACCAACACACTGTCAACATCAGCCCCATTTCCGTCCACTATCACAGCCACCAGATTTAAATTCCCATTCATATTTCATAAACTCTTACACATGCTACATTGGAGCTATTGCTCAGTACCTGGACTAAAGAATTTATTTTGTGTTAAGCACACTAATTTAAGACCACCATCATGGAAGGCAAAGATTCAGTGGAAGCAGTTGCTCTATTCACTGCTTCCCTTTCAAAACCAACATCAAATTATAAAAAATAAATGCAAATAAATGCTCCAGTTTCATATCCATGACCAGCATGAGTGAATACCACATGGGGCATGGAAAAGAGAGCTTTTCCACAACTTTTTAACAATTGCTAGCTATTGATACTTGCAACAATCAAGTATAATGAATAATGCCACAGCATGTATTTCTTCTTGGTGAGGCAAAATACTTCAATGGCACAAACATTTTAGTGAAATCTTTTCATGTATGCAATAATAACTGGTTCAGGTGAACAAAATATTTCTCACAATACATTTGCAAATCAAATGCTATTACAGAAATACAATATTCAAAAGCAGACATCCACAATTTAAAAAAAAGTGCAGTATGGAGAAGTTGACCCATCACTTACAGTGACAAAAATGATATAAAATTAAGAATTTTTATTTCACCATAGACTAAGCTGACAGCATTAGAACCAGAATCCACTGAATTAAAAGATTAATATACATTACCTGCAATTAGCAGATCATCTGAAAAAATGAATGAAGAAGATTGGAGCAAGTTGTCAGCTGTTATTGGTACTGCTTCAATACTTTCACCATTAAATTTATACAGACCACCACTTAATGATGGAATCATTCTCACCCAGTGTCCATTATTTGATAGCTGAAGAGAGAAAAGCCACAGTTACTCACACAACACAGAATTGCAACTATACCTACAAACTGATTCAGGTCACATGTATACTTTTTCCCTGCCTGTTGCAAGCACAATTCAACATTTTGCAAAAGCTTCCATTACAGTCACAATAGTTTAATGTGTGACTTCTTGAAAAAACACTTACATTTTTATTTCAGTGCAAAACAACATTACCGTATGTGAAGCAAAAGCAAATAATTGAGAACATGCCGCCACTGTAAATGATACAGCAGCAGACTTAAAAATTCACATAACAAGGTACTGGTGAACTATTTTATTTTTAATTTTATGCTGATTTTACAGATGACTTGCACTCTAGAAGCTAATGCAGGCCATCTTTGAAAGGTATTATCAAGATTTGGAATACATTAATTATTTTTTCCTTGTTCTATAAATAATCCCCCCTCCCCAGCCCCCCCCCTCTCTCTCCTAATAATACCTTGGCCATTTCTGAATCTTCTAGAAGTAGAAAGCAAGAAGAAAGGAAGATTAGGGTTTAGCCTACCACTGACAACGGAATCATTTGAGAGATATATAGATAGATAGATAGATAGAGATAGAGAGCACAGAAAGTTAAGAATCAGGCAGGAAGTGCAACAGTATACAGCATGCTGCTAAATGAGGCGAAACAAAATTGTGCGGCCCACTGATAAGGAACATGGACAACATCATGTTTGAGGAGAGAGAGATTCAAGTCCAAGCTTCTAACTTCTGACAGTCAATTATCAAAGACGTCGTGTAAATTGGAATGTGTGGCAACAACTTTAATAGATGTATCGGTTCTGCACTCAGCAATGCATGGAAACACGCATTCATTCAGTACTTAAAGAGTGCATCAAAGTATGTCCCATATTATACATTGTCTTGGAAACAATGAAAGAGAGTAACATTTATCACCAGCATTAATGTTAACTCTGGTTTCAGTCAGCACTACAACATAATTTACATCTACATCTATACTCTGCAAACCATTCTGACCTACATGGCAGAAGGTATATACGGTTGAACCACATTCTGTGAGTTTCTTCCAGTTCCAACTACATACAGAGTGTAGGGAGAATGATAGCTAAATTGCAACTGGGCTATGGATATTACTGCATTTGGGAAATTAAAATATCAAGAAGGTGACTTACTTTTCCTATTTTCATTCACTGGTGTCTTTTGACACCATATTCTCGATATCTCTTCATTGAGGAAAAAGGTGTTTGTTGCACAGAAGCATGTAATAAGAATAATAAGTGATAGGCAATCTACAACAATTGTAGGCATACTTTCAATCCTGTTGGGCATACTGACAATAACATCACTGTACATTTATCCTGGTATGAAGTTTGTTGTCAACAATTCGTAACAGTTTGGAAATAACAGTGACATTCGTCATTCTAATATGACACACAGAAATGACTTTTCACTAGCCATCACTCTGTCTTTGTGTGGGACAGAGAAGAATGAAGTAGTCAGACACAAAAATATTTAACTAGTATAAAGAAATGACAGGTATAGTGAGAGAGGGAGCCATGCCACAAAACTTGAAAAACTGAGTTTTTGACATTCCTAGTATACACGTCATTTGTTGTCCGCCATGCAAAATAGAATGGTGTCACATAGTTCCCACGTTTCCTGCACAGATTTTCTAAGTTTGAAAATATGTGTAAGAGGAGGCACTATGTTGCCTACTGATGTCTGTTATGTGGGTGGCGAAGTTGCCAACATAGTAATGTTAACAAATGTTACAAAAGTTTATCATATGAGAAAGGTATGCTGTTATTTAATTTTTGCACTTTCTGATGTATATTTTATGTAATTCTTTTGGTAATGGAAGTGACATTTCTGGTAGCTGTACTACACAATATTTAAAAAAAAAATACGGGTGCTTATGTATTCGAAAACGTTGAAAGTTGTTGTAGAAAAACATATTCATAACACAGGCAAATGAAAGAGAGAAAATGTAAAGAAGAAAAGGAACAGTGGACACGAATAAAATCAGTAAAAAAAAAAAAAAGCAGCAACTAAGCAACAAGGACATGAATGTGACTGTAAGATACTAAAAACGCATTATTTTGTGAGTTTTACAAGCTGCAAGAGTATAACAATCAAAACGCATACCTAAATGATATTATTGAGGATAATGATTGCAGTCAGGTGTATGCTAAAAAAAATGTGATGATCTAGGAGTGAGTAGAAGAAAGAACTCATTAGCTCGTCTGTGACAACAGCTACTGGTACAAAGCTTAGAGTACATTCCAAAGCTTTTTGTGAAATATTTGCAGTTTGCAGAAGAGAGTGTCAACAGTTAGTGAAACAGGGGAGTGTGTAATGTTGGTGAAGATGTACATCATGATGAAGTAAGCAATGAACTTTAATACAACATATCTTGGCATCCCGCATATAGATAGAAGTGGAAAATACGGCAACGCATAGCTGCCGACTATTACGGATTGCTCATAACTGTTATGGATTTATCACCTTAGTTATGGAGTCATGGGAAGTTACCAAAAAATTATGAAAACAGACATTTCATTATCTGACAGTGTTAAAAAGCCGAAAACAGTACTGTTTACATTTTGCTACTAAAATGGTTTACAGACTGTAATGATTTCCTTCCTGAGTACACAGTAAACTTGGCTATGAATGAATTAGTCACCACAGCTTACTAAAGGCACTTTTACACTGAGTTTGAAACATGTTCTGCAACACTGTTTGCAGTCAGTACTGGACTATCGATGTTTGCAACATGTTGCCAACATCTTGGATATACAAAATCAGTGTTCCACGGCTGTGAATGTACAGATCAAAGGAACACTGTTCCTGGCCTGCTACCACTAAATGTCGCTATGCAGCGCTGGTTTTTGCTTTTATTCCATCTGCAGTGTTGTGCATTGGCTTTACAGAATGGCATGGGCAAGAAGCCAAATTTATGAGTTTGGCACACTTGATAAGCCAGAGAAATGCCTCTGGAATGTTTAAAGTCATAGTTATAAAAATATTAAACAGAGGCATGACTCCCTCCAAAATCTGCTCTGTTGCTTCGCACCAGCAGCAGTGACACAGATAAAACAAATTTAAGTCACTCATTTCTTAATACTGCAGTAGCAACAACAACAACAACTACAACAGGATTCATTATCTGACTTTGGAAAAATTTGTCATCAACAAGTTATGTGAGATGACACCATATGAAAGGATGGCAGCAATGAACCTCATTGGACTGTATTCGAAACCATTTAAAACTTTTCTGAAATACAGAAGTTGTTATTCACAGAGAAACAATACAAAAGAGCCATACATTACAAGTGTGAAAACTATGGCTGAAATGCACCATCTGTATGAAAAAGAGTGCCAAGATTCAGTAGCTTTACTTGTTAAATATGAACCGTATGTACGTAATGTATTTGAGGACAATATTATGGAAATGGAAGAGGATGTAGATGAAGATGAAATGGGAGATAAGTTACTGCGTGAAGAGCAGTGAAAGGCCTGAGTCGAAACAAGGCCCCGGGAGTAGACAACATTCCATTAGAACTACTGATGGCCTTGGGAGAGCCAGTCATGACAAAACTCTACCATCTGGTGAGCAAGATGTATGAGACAGGCGAAATACCCTCAGACTTCAAGAAGAATATAATAATTCCAATCCCAAAGAAATCAGGTGATGACAGATGTGAAAATTACCGAACAATCAGTTTAATAAGTCACAGCTGCAAAATACTAACGCGAATTCTTTACAGACGAATGGAAAAACTGGTAGAAGCGGACCTCGGGGAAGATCAGTTTGGATTCCGTAGAAATGTTGGAACACGTGAGGCAATACTAACCTTACGACTTATCTTAGAAGAAAGATTAAGAAAAGGCAAACCTACGTTTCTAGCATTTGTAGACTTGGAGAAAGCCTTTGACAACGTTAACTGGAATAATCTCTTTCAAATTCTGAAGGTGGCAGGGGTAAAATACAGGGAGCGAAAGGCTATTTACAATTTGTACAGAAACCAGATGGCAGTTATAAGAGTCGAGGGGCATGAAAGGGAAGCAGTGGTTGGGAAAGGAGTGAGACAGGGTTGTAGCCTCTCCCCGATGTTATTCAATCTGTATATTGAGCAAGCAGTAAAGGAAACAAAAGAAAAATTCGGAGTAGGTATTAAAATTCATGGAGAAGAAGTAAAAACTTTGAGGTTCGCCGATGACATTGTAATTCTTTCAGAGACAGCAAAGGACTTGGAAGAGCAGTTGAACGGAATGGACAGTGTCTTGAAAGGAGGATATAAGATGAACATCAACAAAAGCAAAACGAGGATAATGGAATGTAGTCAAATTAAATCGGGTGATGCTGAGGGGATTAGATTAGGAAATGAGACACTTAAAGTAGTAAAGGAGTTATGCTATTTAGGGAGTAAAATAACTGATGATTGTCGAAGTAGAGAGGATATAAAATGTAGACTGGCAATGGCAAGGAAATCGTTTCTGAGGAAGAGAAATTTGTTAACATCGAGTGTAGATTTAAGTGTCAGGAAGTCGTTTCTGAAAGTATTTGTATTGAGTGTAGCCATGTATGGAAGTGAAACATGGACGATAACCAGTTTGGACAAGAAGAGAATAGAAGCTTTTGAAATGTGGTGCTACAGAAGAATGCTGAAGATAAGGTGGGTAGATCACGTAACTAATGAGGAGGTATTGAATAGGATTGGGGAGAAGAGAAGTTTGTGGCCCAACTTGACTAGAAGAAGGGATCGGTTGCTAGGACATGTTTTGAGGCATCAAGGGATCACAAATTTAGCATTGGAGGGCAGCGTGGAGGGTAAAAATTGTAGAGGGAGACCAAGAGATCAATACACTAAGCAGATTCAGAAGGATGTAGGTTGCAGTAGGTACTGGGAGGTGAAGAAGCTTGCACAGGATAGAGTAGCATGGAGAGCTGCATCAAACCAGTCTCAGGACTGAAGACCACAACAACAACAACAAACGTACGTAATGTAGTGAAGGCGACCTGTCTATGGGTGACAACCCCCAATAAGCCTCTCAAGCTAACAACTTGGGTAGTATCTTGGGCAGTGGCTCGCCACTGTCCCACAAAGAATAATCTTCATCTGAGCATGGAGGGAAATTTCGCTGAATGCTCTACCCCAGGTGGTAACCAATCCATTGACACCCAAGGTGATATTAGCGGACCTTCGGATTCTGGGGAGTTCGCACCAACATGCTTCGAGGATGAGTCAGAGCATCCTGAAATCACAGGACATAAACTCAGACCAAGACGGCAAAGCTTCTTTGCAAAATTTAATGCTAATCCACTGCTCAAAGTGGGTAAATTGAAACATCTGACTGATCTGCTAACAGAACACAAAATAGTACTGACAGCAGTACAGAAAACAAGATTCATGGATGATCGTGCCTTTGAGTCCCAAGGATACAGAATCCTCAAAGGAAAAGAGGTTAGCGGGTAATGAAGATCATACCCCACTTAGGTACAGGATTTATAACCAGTCACAAGATGCTGGATTCAGTGACTGACTTCACCTCCCCAAGCAGTTGTATATCCATCCTCCCACTCAAACGTGCTAACAAGAGCTACAATGTAGTCAACGTACATGCCCCAAACAACCAGGACAACAGACGCAATCCTGACAGAATTGACAAATTCTGGAAAGCCTTAGAAGATGCTCTCTAAAGTTCCAGAGACACACACTGTGGTACTGCTTGGTGACTTTAATGCCTATCTGGGAAGAGAGAAAAAATACAGAAATAGAGAGGGCAACTATTCGACACATATGATAACCAACTGCATTGGCGGATGATTGATGGATGTGTGAAGGACTTGTGGGTTTGTCATGAAGTCTACAGCCTCCAGACACCTGCCAAGGAAGCAGAAGACTTAGATTTTTCCTAACACCAAAGATAGACCATGTGGCCATTTCAGTAAAACCTCAAAAGGAAATACAAACTGTGAAGGTAATAAGAAGTGCCAATCTGGACTCAGACCATTACCTCTCAAAGATCAAAATGAGACTCCAGCCTATACGAGTACACAGAACCTCTAATATGGTGAGATTTGATGTAGAGCAACTTAAGAACAGACAAGAAGTAAGCCAGAGACTGAACAGTACAGACTTCAACAGCGGTGACCAACTGAAGGAGACACTTGTGAAGGTGGCCAACGAACTTGGCCCCCCCTCATGAGAAGAAGGAAGCATTCTTGGTGGAATGAAGGCTGTGACAATGCAATAGCCCAAAGATAGACACTATGGGGAAAGTGGAACTGTGAGAAAACCAAGAAAAATTGGGAGAACTTTTTGGAACAAAGAAGACTTCCGGCTAAGATAATTTGAGGAACCAAACAGACTTTCACACAAAACCAACTAACCCAAATCGAAGAGAGCTTCACTAAGAATAACTCCAGAGATATCTACAGACCTTCAAGCAGCTAATCAGAAAATACAATCTGCCAAGCCTCCACTTCAGAGACTTGCAGGGCACACTGGTTTTTAAGGACAACGACAGCTGCCACCTCTTAGTTCAGTACTTTAAAAACCTACTCAACTGTGATCCATGCAGTGAAGACTTCGACTATAAACAAATCACACCAAACACGGACGCACTGCCCTCTTCATTGGAAGAATTTGGGCAAATCCTTGAGCTTCTAAAGAATAATAAGGCAGCTGGAGAGGACTAACGTTGCTGCATTGCTGCACTCTGGAAATGTACTGGATGCAATGCTGTGGGCAAGCTCATTGAGATCATCCAGGACATCTGGGAAACAGAGAAATTACCACCTGATTGGAACACGGCCCTGATCCATCCACTTCACAAAAGAGAGATTTTACTGATCTGAACGACTACCGTGGAATTTCTCTTGTCCCGGTAACACACAAGATTCTCTCCACAGAGTTACTAACAAGGGCGGAAGATCAACTGGATAGTCAACTGGGAGAGTATCTGGAAGACTTCAGGAAGACCCAATCCTGTGCTGAACAAATCCTCAATCTTAAAACTGTACTGGCATACTCCAAGATGAGAAACCACAAGATGGTCCTCACCTTTGTTGACTTCAGGAAGGCCTACGACTCCACTGATAGAGAAACAATTAACAAAATACTCCAGGAACTAGGACTAGACAAAAAAAAATCTGCATACTCTTTCTAGAAGCATTGATCAGCACCCATTCAAAGATCAAATTTACAGGGCAGATCTCAGAAAGCTTTGAGATAAAGACTGGAGTGAGACAATGGGATAGGCTCTACTTATCTTCAACTGTGTCCTGGAAAAGGCTGCGAGAGAATGGTGTGAGGAACTGACCAATTTGGGTGTTCAGAGTGGCGTCTACCCAAGCCACAAGAAAGAAGGACTGATTGCAGATTGCCTGGCTTTTGCAGGTGACATGGCACTGATTGCTGATTCTCTTGAAATGGCACAAACGCAAGTAAACTGTCTCTGAAAACAGGCAGCCAAAGTGGGTCTTCAAACAGAGTTCTTCACCAACATCAAAGAAGCTAACAGAGAGATGTTACTAGACCAGGGGAACATCAAAAGAACTGAGAAGTTTAAGTATCTCAGCAAATAGAATGAACCCGAGCGTCAACAAGTTGGAACTACCCTATTGGCTGACTATGAGCACCTACACCAAAAACGCCTGTCACACAACCCGAAACTTTAGAACCATGCATCAAGTCATATGACCAAAAACCCTGTAAGCCATGGAATGTCTTTCCATGAACCAGAGAGGTCTGGTGGAGAAACTGAAAGTCAGAGAGACGAGAATCCTCAGGAAGATCCTTTGTCCAGTAGAAGAAGATAAGGAATTCAGAAGGCGACATAACTCGGAGCTCTATGAACATATTGAGAGGCTCTCTGACTGTGCAGTTGCAATATTGCCTCCAAACAGATTGACCAACCATCTGTTCATCTTCTGGCAAATCAAGAAGGTTTGCGCCACTTGGTTGACAGAAACTGAAAAGGGTATTAAAGAGCTGGGAATAACTATCTCCAGAACAGACAGTCTATGAGACATACCTTGAAGGAAGTCTGAGGACTTCAGTAAAAGCCCCGAAGGAAAGATACCCCCTGGACGGAAGAAAGGAAGGAGTTACATCGGCAGAGGATGCAACAGAACTGGGCAAACACCAAAGCCCAGAAGTTGAACAAGCATGGTCTGAAGTAGGCCCATTCTGAAGAAGAAGAAGAAATTACGTAAACAATAATGGAAATTCCTAGATAAAATAATACATAAAATAAAGGAAAGGCAACCAATCAACTATAGCTGACTGATGCTTGGTGCATAGAAACACACAACAGAAAACAGTATTCACACTAGTTTTTGAGCTCTCACTTTTTCTCTAGCAAAAGTACACACATTCTCACACAAAACCACACAGTCACCCAAATGCACAAATCCGTGGCCAACACTTCAAAAAGATGATGATGAGATAGAATATACGATGGGATAGAAGGGGTAACTCAATAAGTAAAAGCTGAAAAAAAATCATGGAAGGGGGGAGGGGGGGTAGATATGATATAGTAGAGGAAGAAATAGAAGAAAGAATTATAGGAGAATACAGACTCAGCAATAGAAACGAGGAGACAGATTCCTTGAGTTCTGCAACAGATTTTAACTCTTAATACACTGTTGAAAAATCACAAGTGGGAGCAACATATTTGGAACAGGTCAGGGGCATGGGAAGGTACCAGATGGATTACATCATCATTAGACAGAGATATTGCATTATAAGGTCTACCCAGGAGCTGTTATAGCTCAGATCATGAATCAACAATGGCAAAGAAAAGAGAACTGTGAAGAAAAACCGTGGGATAGTGAAACACTGGGGAATGTTCAAGTGCACTCCAAGTTTTCTGAGGCTGTAGGCATTGCAATAATCAATATCACAACAAGTAGTTTAATCAAGGAGGAATTGACATACCAAAAATGAGTTATCACAGTACGAGGACACATAAATACAAGTAGAAAAAAGTAACTGCAAAGAAACTGTAGGTGATAGAACAAATACTTCAATTGGATTAAGGAAGACCATTCAACGAAGAGCGGACATGTTGAGTTTGCTAGGTTTTGGAGTAATCCTTTTATGAACTAGAATAAAATAAAAACACACACACACACACAAATGCCTATGCCATTACATGGTACTGGCTGGACTGAGTGTGCCAGTGCTGCATTTGAGCATGTTGACTAGGTTGTGGTGAGGGTAGTGTTGCGTGGAGCGGCTGGAGGGAGGCAAGAGCCATGGAGACAGAATTGGGGGTGGATGGCTAGCAACTTAGGAGGAGGCAGCCAGGTTGTTTTTTTTTTTTTTTTTTGGTGGGGTTTAAGGGCGCTCAACTACTGAGGTCATTAGCGCCCGGTCACCGTTGTTAGAGCACATGGAATCTAGTAAAACTCAAGGGGAGGGGGGGACACCAGAAAGACCTGACAAAGATGCAGATAAAATAAGTAAAAAGGTTAGATGTCTTTGGACAAGCCAGTCAAAGTTATAAAATGCAGAACACGAGCAGCTGCTCGAGCGTCATCAGCTAAAATATCCAGTAAAGTAGATGGCGGGGATAGGACAACACGAGATTGACTAAAGCAGGGACACGACAATAAAACATGGCGCACTGTTAATGCCTGACCACAAGGGCACTGCGGGGCTGGGTCACTGGAGAGCAGGTAGCGGTGGCTAAACCGGCAATGCCCAATCCGCAACCTGGTCAGAAGGACCTCCTCTCGCCGAGATGGTCGGGCAGCCTCATTCCCAGGCACTCCTACATGTCCGGGAACCCACAGAAAGCTGACAGGAGAACCATTATCAGCGAAAGAATGGAGGGACTGCTGTATCCGCTGAATCAAGGGATGGACCGGATAGGGAGCTCCAAGGCTCTGAAGAGCACTGAGTGAGTCAGAGCAGACTACATATGATGAATGGCGGTGGCGGCGGGCATACTGAACGGCCTGATGGAGAGCAAAAAGCTCGGCCGTAAAGCTCGAACATTGGTTGAGGAGCAGGTATTTAAAGGTGGCGGCCCCGACGACAAAGTCACAGCCGACACCATCGTCAGTTTTGGAGCCATCGGTGT
The DNA here is from genome assembly GCF_023864345.2 of Schistocerca serialis cubense. Taxonomy (NCBI): domain Eukaryota; kingdom Metazoa; phylum Arthropoda; class Insecta; order Orthoptera; family Acrididae; genus Schistocerca; species Schistocerca serialis. The sequence continues at coordinate 135,764,965 of NC_064642.1, read as the reverse complement.
AAATAAAGGTGTGACCGGCAAGTCGAGCAAAGGTGTGACCGGCAAGTCGAGCACGAAGTTCGACAAACCGTGAGCAACACACTGCAGCCGGAGTACCCTCCTTCGGGAGTGAGTAGAGGTCGAGATAAATATGAACCGGAGCCTGGAGCCAAGGTGGTGTCGGGCTCTCACCCTCTCTGAAGGTGGTAGGGAGGGCAAAATCCAATTGTCGAAGCAGGCGAGAGAAGCGGACTCCGGGGGGCAGCAGGGCAGACACATACAACCCGTACTGACAGTCGAGAGAATCGGAGAAGAAGGACTGGTAAGAGGGGTGGTCGGGCATAGACAACAGCCGGCAGGCATACCGACACAGCAGTACGTCGTGCCGGTAGGTCAATGGTAATTCAGCAGCTTCAGCATAAAGACTCTCGACAGGACTAGTGTAGAAGGCTCCGGTCGCAAGACGTAACCCCCGTTGGTGGATGGAGTTGAGACGGCGTAAGAGGGATGGCCGAGCAGACGAAGCTCCCATAATCCAGCTTCGATCGGACTATGGACGGATACAAGCGAAGCAGGACAGTGCGATCTGCTCCCCAAGATGAACCACTAAGAACTCTGAGGACATTAAGGGAACGTGTACAACGGGCCGCCAAATAAGAGACATGCGGAGACCAACACAGTTTCCTGTCCAACGTGAGCCCTAGAAACTTAGTTGTTTCCACGAATGGGAGAACAACGGGACCGAGATGTAAGGATGGCGGAAGGAACGCTTTATATCGCCAAAAGTTGATACAAACCGTCTTCTCTTCAGAGAACCGGAAGCCATTTGCCACGCTCCATGAGTATAGGCTGTCTAGACAACGCTGAAGGCAGCGTTCCAGGAGGCATGTTCTCTGGGCACTGCAGTAGATCGCGAAGTCATCGACAAAGAGAGAGCCTGAGACATTAGGTGGAATGCAATCCATAATTGGATTGATCGCGATGGCAAAAAGGGCTACGCTCAAGACGGAGCCCTGAGGCACTCCGTTCTCCTGGAGGAAGACGTCGGACAATTCGGAACCCACACGTACCCTAAACTTTCGATCCGTTAAAAAGGAATCAATAAAAAGGGTCAGGCGACCGCGTAGGCCCCACTTGTGCATAGTGCGGAGGATACCTCCTCTCCAACAGGTATCATAAGCATTCTCCAAATCGAAGAACACGGCTACCGTTTGGCGCCTTCGCAAAAAGTTGTTCACGATGAATGTCGACAAGGTCAGAAGGTGGTCAACAGCGGAGCGGTGGCGACGAAAGCCGCATTGGACATTGGTAAGTAGCCGTCGAGATTCAAGAATCCAAACTAACCGAGCATGAACCATGCGCTCCATCACCTTACAGACACAGCTTGTAAGAGAAATGGGGCGGTAACTAGAAGGAAGGTGTCTATCCTTCCCGGGTTTGGGTATAGGAACGACGGCGGCATCACGTCAACGCATGGGGACCTGACCTTCGGTCCAGACGCGATTGTAGGTACGAAGAAGGAAGCTTTTGCCCGCCGGAGAAAGGTGTGCCAGCATCTGAACGTGAATGGCATCTGGCCCCGGAGCAGAGGACCGGGACAGTGCAAGCGCACGTTCGAGTTCCCGCATAGTAAAGGGGGCATTATAAGTTTCCAGATTCAGCGAGTGGAAGGAAGGTCGCCAAACCTCTTCTGCCTCTTTCCTGGGAAGGAAGGCAGGGTGGTAATGGGCGGAGCTTGAAACCTCCGCGAAAAACCGGCCGAAGGCGTTGGAGACAGCCACAGGATCAACGAGGACCTCATTACCTGAGGTCAGGCCAGGTACCGAGGAGTGGGCCTTAATGCCCGACAGCCGGCACAGGCCACTCCATACGACAGAAGAGGGAGTAAAACTGTTAAAGGA